>NC_141497.1:20912377-21064455 GCF_009769465.1 Tauraco erythrolophus
AGTGGGAATTTCACCAGACTGCCATGACTTCTCAAATATGATGGATAGCGGCTTAGCAACTTCATCCACCAGTTCCCTCAGGACCCTTGGATGCATCTCATCAGGTCCCATGGACTTGTGCAACATCCAGTTCCTTAGATAATCTCAAACCTGATCTTCTACAGTGGGCAGCTCTTCATTCTCCTAGTCCCTGCCTTTGCCTTCTGTGACTTGGGCTGTGCAGCTGGAGCTCTTGCCAGTGAAGACTGAGGCAAAGAAGTCATTGAGAACCTCAGCCTTTTCTCCATATCCTGGTTAATCAGGTCTCCCGTTTCCTTCCGGAGCAGGTGTACATATTCCCTAGTTCTGCTTTTATCACTGACATATCTATAGAAGCTTTTCTTGTTGCCCTTGATGACCCTGGCCAGATTTAATTCTATCAGGGCTTTAGCTTTCCTAACCTGATCCCTGGCTGCTTGGACAATTTCTCTGTATTCTTCCCAGGCTACCTGTCCTTGCATCCACCCTCTGTAGGCTTCCTTTTTGTGTTTGAGTTTGTCCAGGAGCTCCTTGTTCATCCATGCAGGCCTCCTGGTGTTCCTGCCTGACGTCCTCCTTGTTGGGATGCACTGCTCCTGAGCTTGGAGGAGGTGATCCTTGAATACTATCCAGCTTTCTTGGGCCCCTCTTCCCTCCAGGGCTTTATCCCATTGTACTCTACCAAGCAGATCCCTGAAGAGGCCAAAGTTGTTAAAGGAATAAACTGTGCCCTTTAGTTCAAAGTACTGCAAAATTAGAAGTATGTCCAATTTTCAAGACCATAACGGTTATCAGAATTGCTAATCGCACCCTGACTGCCCACATTCTGTACGTAACAATCTGGTCGTCGGATACTATCTCAGGTACCCCAGATTTACAGATATATCTACTCAAATTCATATTTTTAAGTGTACTCATAAGTTCAGTATTTAAAACTGACTCACTGAAATTAGATCAGAAATCTGATTGTTCTCAGCAGAAACCAAGATTGATCCAATCTAATAATCCTGTTGTAATATTTATGCATTCAACATTGTTATAGTTTAACCTAGCCAGCAACTAAACACCAGGCAGCTGCTCGCTCACCCTCCCCCACCCCCAGGGAATGGGGAAGAGAATTAAAGGGGAAAAGAGAAGGAGACTCGTGGGTTGATATAAGAACAATATAATAAGAATACATTAAAAGTAATATTGATAATAATACATTAAAAATATATAATATGATAATTTATATGTACAAACAGGTGATGTACAGTGTAATTGCTCACCACTCCGTGACCAATGCCCATCCTGTCCTTGCAAGCGATCCTGAAACAATAAGTCCCAACACCGCAATTCTGGACAAGTGAGAGACCCGAAAGGAGAGCGAGAGGGAGATAGCACTCCAAGAGTCCGAGAGTGAGATCCCCTGGAAGAGCAAAGGCCCTTGGTCAACCCTCATCTATACACTGAGTATGATGTTGCATGATATGGAATACCGCATTGGCCAATTTAGCCCTCAATCTTAAGTCTAAGTTCAAATCATAAGAGGAGTTGTGGACCCTTTGTCCTGGCTATGCTCCCCTCCAGCCTGTTTTGCTCCTGCACACTGGCAAAACATGGGAAGCTGAAAGGTCCTTGATGTCTCAGTACCAACTATAAACATCAGCATGCTATCACCATTTTTCCTATAACAAATTCCATGCTAAATCCAAAACACAGAGCTCTTCTAGCTGCTAAAAGAACTAACTCTGTCCCACTCAAAACCAGGACAAACATACAAATGTCTTAAGATACTAATTGAAATCAATTCCAACTTAACCATGAGAAGTAAAAGTCAGATGAGTGAAATCACCTTCTCACAAACACTGTTTTTCAACTTCACAGGGAATACAAGTATCATACATATGTATCAAAAATCCACCTAGAAGTAATTGAAATAACTGGGACTCACTTTTCATAAACAAAAGAATCCTTAACTTATTGAAAGTGGATTCAATTGTTTCAATCAAAGTATTCAGCAGATAAATGTTTAGTAAAGCTGCTTCTAACAAATAGATGAGTCACAATATACTGCATACAACCACCCTTTTTTAAGCCATCAGCTCTCACAAATCCCAAATTCTTAGCAATGCAATAGATGTGTTTTCTAGCCACTTTTTTTTTAAATACACAATAAATCTTAGCACTAAAAGAGAAGCCAAACAGAAGATAATGGAAGTTTTGTCTCATATGCTTCATAGAAAATGTTTGATTGGTTTTAGAAATGCTTATGGTTCACTTGAATATGTTTACAATCATGAAAAATAGAGAACATTTATCAGTCACAGGGTTCATAAGGAGTACCTATATGTACATTGATAGGAAGTTACAGCTACGTTCAACAGTGCAAGAAACCCAGATTTAGCTAGTTAATCCCATGCACCCTAAATCTAAAGTTTAGGTAATACGCATTTCTGAAAAACTGCCTTTTTTTCCATAAGCTTCTCTTAACAGATTAAAAAGGAGCATGGTACTTCATCAGCTGAAATAAATAGTAAGAATGTCTTATACAGTTAAAATATCTTATAAATACAGTAAAACTGTATAGGCATAAAATCCAAAACCAGATTCTTACTGAGAGAGTTGGGGCTGTTCAGCCTGGAGAAGAGAAGGCTCCGGGGAAACCTTCTAGCAGCCTTCCAGTACTTAAAGGGGGCCTACAGGAAAGCTGGAGAGGGACTTTTTACAAGGGCCTGTAGTGACAGGACAAGGGGCAATGGCTTTAAACTGAAAGAGGGGAGATTTAGATTAGATATAAGGAAGAAATTCTTCACTCTGAGGGTGGTGAGGCACTGGAACAGGTTGCCCAGAGAAGTTGTGGATGCCCCATCCCTGGAAGTGCTCAAGGCCAGGTTGGATGAGGCTTTGAGCAACCTGGTGTAGTGGAGGGTGTCCCTGCCCATGGCAGGGGGGTTGGAACTAGATGATATTTAAGATCCCTTCCAACCCGAACCATTCTATGATTTTTACATTAACGTCATAGAGGGATAAAAATTGAGACAGCATTGCAAATATCCAAGTGAACCTTGTATTCAGAAGTCCTGAACAGCAATTTCTAGATACCTCTGTTTTTGAGACACCATAGGAGACTAGTTCATTCATCTTAGAAAAGGTATATAGCAGGACAAATAGTTGCTTGATTTCCTGTTCTTAGAGCCATTGTTATTTCTTATTTCTGAGTTTTTAACCTATTGACAAGAGGAGCTTCATTTATTGAAAGAAACACCTAGCAAACTAAGGAGTAACTTATTTAACTTAATTTGTCATACATACCATATATGGTTTGCCAGGAGAACCTCTGAAAGGAAACATACATGAAGTTATTTCTGTTTGCATACAGCAAAGTTTGGTTGCTGCTTTTAAGAAAAGCTATGTTTCTGCTGACTCAGCTGTTTCAAGTGATTAGCAAATAGTAGTTGGGAATCAGAAGTGGAGTCAATTCTCTCCATTCTGATTCTCGTGAAAGATATGCTGCGTGATAGTTTAGCAACCGGCTGGGCTAAACCAGGACAGTCTTTTTTTTTTGCACCAACATAGGGTACAGGAATTCAAGATAAGGAATTCAAGATAAGGATAGCGATTGGGAGAGATAACGGGCAAAACATGGACTTGACAGTGTTGGAGAGCAGAACAATCGTGGGGAATTTTGATTGTTGCAACTGTGGTGAAGGGACAAGGGGTGGATTGTTTGTAAATTGTCCATTCTCATTCGGCATTGTGATGACACTATTGTAATTTTGGTGTGGGGAAGTCTTTTTGTTGATGTGACTGAAGTTTGTGCCTTAGTATGTGATTGGCAGAGGCAAGGGGTGGAATGTGCTGGGTTTATGCAGTGGGGTTTTGGTAGCAGAGGAGGGGCTGCAGGGATAGCCCCTTAAGGAGCTGCTAGAAATTTCCCTGGCTCCAAAACCAGTTGGACCAGCCTCTGGCTAGGTCGGACCCACCTCTGGCCAGGGCCAAGCCAATCAGCACCGCCATGAATGCCATATTTAACAAGGGTACAAAGGATCATGAAACAGGCTGGACCTGCAGTGAAGAGAGGGGGGGAGGTGGAGGAGGGGGCTGGCCTCCCCACCCCAAGCAGGCAGGCAGCTACCCATGTTGGGTTGCCACCACTCGATTAGAGATGGCCGCAGCAGTACGGCCTGGAGAGCTCCAAAGCACCCCCCTCCCGGGGCACCCGCTGAGTGGAGTTCATCCTGCCGGGACTGCTGAGGTTCATTGGGCCCAGCCCGGCTGCAGCAGAGAAAGGACTGAGATCCGAGAGAAATGGCTATGCAGACACCAAAGTCAGTGAAGATGGAGTGGGAGGAGGTGTGCCGGAGCTGAGATTGTTGGTGACGTGGACGGTGGGATCGAGTGCACCCTCAGCAAGTTTGCAGATGACACCAAGTTGTGTGGTGTTGTGGACACGCTGGAGGGAAGGGATGCCATCCAGAGGGACCTTGACAGGCTGGAGAGGTGGGCCTGTGAGAACCTCATGAAGTTCAACAAGGCCAAGTGCAAGGTCCTGCACGTGGGTCGGGGCAATCCCAAGCACAAGTACAGGCTGGGCGGTGAATGGATTGAGAGCAGCCCTGAGGAAAAGGACTTGGGAGTGCTGGTGGATGAGAAGCTCAACATGAGCCGGCAATGTGTGCTGGCAGCCCAGAAAGCCAACTGTATCCTGGGCTGCATCCAAAGAAGCGTGGCCAGCAGGTCGAGGGAGGTGATTCTGCCCCTCTACTCTGCTCTCGTGACACCCCACCTGGAATACTGCATTCAGCTCTGGAGTCCCCAACACAAGAAGGACATGGAGCTGCTGGAGCGTGTGCAGAGGAGGGCCACGAAGATGATCCGAGGGCTGGAGCACCTCTGCTACGAAGACAGGCTGAGAGAGTTGGGGCTGTTCAGCCTGGAGAAGAGAAGGCTCCGGGGTGATCTTATTGCAGCCTTCCAGTACCTAAAGGGGGCCTACAGGAAAGCTGGAGAGGGACTTTTTACAAGGGTATGTAGTGATAGGACAAGGGGCAATGGCTTTAGACTGAAAGAGGGGAGATTTATATTAGATATAAGGAAAAAATTCTTTACATTGAGGGTGGTGAGACACTGGAACAGGTTGCCCAGAGAAGTTGTAGATGCCCCATCCCTGGAAGTGTTCAAGGCCAGGTTGGATGAGGGTTTGGGCAACCTGGTGTAGTGGAGGGTTTCCCTGCCCATGGCAGGGGGGTTGGAACTAGATGATCTTTGATGTCTCTTCTAACCCTAACCATTCTATGATTCTATGATTCTGTGATTCCCCTGCAGCCCATGAGAGAAATAGTGGTTCAGAGATCCACTTGCAGACAGTGAGAGAGGACCTCACGCTGGAGCAGCGATGCCTGCGCCTAATGGAGTTCAAAGAGGATTGCCTCCGTGGGAAGGACCCCCACACTGCTGGAGATTGACGGTGGAGCAGAGATGCATCTGCAGTCCATGGGAAGAGACTTCACGCCGGAGTGGGTGGCTGTGCCCTGAGAAGCTGTGACTCTGTGGGAAAAGCCCACACTGGAGCAATCCGATGGGTAAGGATTGCATCCTGCAGGAAGGACTCACATTGGAGAAGTTTGTGGAAGACTGTCTCCTATAGGAAGGGGCCCCACATTGGAGCAAGAGAAGAGTGTAAGGAGTCCTCCTCCTTAAGGAAGGAGCAGCAGAAAGAGCATGTGATGAATTGACCTGAACCTCCAGTCTGATTCTCGTGAAAGACAGATGCTACTTATGTTGTTCTGATCTGTCGCAGCTGGAAGGCTTCAGGTGGCTCCAAGTAGACCAATGCTCTAATGCGAAGGCTTCAGGCTTACTCTAAGGAAGGCCCACACTCCTCCAAGGCTCAGGAGGAAATGCCTCCCCTTAAGAGTAAACGCCCCGCCTTAAATAGTCAGGAGTCACATGATTTGCTAGATGGGTCAAGGCTATTGGTCACTTGACCATCCATCTCCCAGAGTGATTGGCTGAATGCTACAGCACCTGTTTCAAGGTAACTTTCCCAGTGTAACGAGCTACAGGTGTTTCTTAGTTAGCCTGCATAGGGAAAGAACTTTCACAGGATGCTGCAGCAGCCAAAAGGTTTCTCCACACTGATCTACTGAGTTATACCTTCTTATATATTTTGATGTTGCAGAGCCCTTCTGTGGACGGCCCAGAGTCATGACCATACACCAATATGGTTAGAAAATCATGCTCCGTTTATTACAAACAACACAGGTTATATAGCGGAATGTGGCGTGACACGACTACATTTTACAATTGGCTTGCTTAACGTAAACACACTCTCGTGGGTTATAGTGATAGGGCAGCGCTAGCAGACCACAGGTAATAAGCTCATCCCTTTAGTCTCCTCATTGCGGTCATCGGAGAGGCATCCGGGAGGCGTGCATCTTGGCAGGCAATCAGTCTACATTTCCTTTTAAGGCCGTTAGGCTAACTTGAAGGACAAAAGTAATCTAGCTGGTAACCTTGTGCTCTGGGGCTCAAACAGGGATTGTCCATACCCGAAAGAATATTATTGCCAGTCTCGGAGAGGAACTCCTCCACATTTCCCCCTTTTTGTTTTTGGACAATCCATAGCCCTGGCACTGCTTTAAGGAGGACCCGAGAGGCGCATTTCAGGACACACCGTGCTAAGAGAATCATAAACAGCAATGCAACTAATATCGTTATGCCTTGTATGATTAATCCTTTTATCCAACCTGGTATGTTCCAACTACCGAACCAGTTTGAGAACCGGTCATCTTGTGTCGTGATATGATGCATGTTACTTTGGAAATTTGCAAGTTGTTTATGAATGCTTTGAGAGTGGTCAGATAGGTCCATACAGCACATGCCTTCAAAGTCAGTACAACCATGGCCTTGAGCTAACAATAAAAATCAATAGCAGTGCAACTTTGCAATACAGCATGCTGGATATCATCTACATCAAGCAATAGAGAAGTGAGAATATTAGAGGTAAGATTAAATTGTTTCAATGCCCAACACCAAGCTTAGCCAACTGACTATTAGCATTGCCGTCAGAGGCTCCTGGAAGGAAGACAGATAGTGCTGCTATTTCAGCTGAACTCAGCAGCTGCACGTTGTCATTACAAGTGCTGTCAAACTATTTCAGGCTCCGCTTACCCCGACTTGTTCGGGTTGTTCGTTCAACTAGAAAATCATGAATGCTAGGGACAAAGAGAGTTAGGCGACCCAAATAGCCAGGACCACCGATAGCTCCTTGTGGAATTCTGGTCCAGGCACGATCTTCACAGATCAGAAAAATTCCGGGGGGCAGGAGCGTATCGTGTGTAAATACTTTCCCAATGAGTGCTCCAGTTTTTACATCTCCCCACATCGATGTGCCGGACACATTGAAACGCGGTTTGTCTTGGAAGAAAAAGCTGCGTCCTAATTTAGCCTGATAGGCTTGCTTCAGCGTTTGGAACCAAACCACTCCAGAGCCATTTAGAAGTTGCATAGGAGGGCGAATGATTTTACATATCGCGTCGCGGCTCATCGACTGGTTCCATAAGCCAGAAACATTTTTCCATGCCCCTGGTAACAAGCTACCTAGAAGATCAAGTTCTTGCAGTCCTGCAGGGATGGTCACATTGAGTGATCTAATCAAGGCAGCTTGGACTTCCGATCCTACATCGAAAGGCCAATCCCACCCACTGCAGGTCCGTCTCATGCCACTGGGTTGTTGGTATGAGAGGGCAGAGGTACTGACGAATCTTTGAAACTCTGTTATGTTAGTGCTATTATTTGGCCAAAGTATTGGCACACCAATAAGGCACGTGCGAAATGGGTCAGAGGCACTTTGCATAGATAAACAGAATTGTGAGACATTGGTTTTGTTAGTCCAAGTGACCCAACTTATTCAGTGTATTTAACGTCTGTGCCACTTCAACTCCTGGTGCAAATATTGAAGCTGCAATGATTTTAGCTGGTTTCCCAAATTCTGCTCTGGAATTGCACTAGCTATCATAAGCATGCGTGCTTTGCCTATTCCTGGTGTGTCTATGACTTAGGATCATGGTGGTATGAGGTAAATACATTCCTAAAGTCCCTATAGTACCTAGATCTCCCCTTATATGCGAAGGAATACCCTAAGCTCTACTATAGCCCTACAGAAGCAGTTAACTAGCGTTTTGTTTCGGTACGGCCTTGAAGAAGCAGTTACTAGCATATTGTTTCCCTTTCTGGGAGTCTTACCATCTAGACTATGCCCAAGATTCCGCTGAGCAGGAGGGTGTCAATCAACAGGGTCATCATGGAGAAGGGAGGCAGGCACAGCACCTTCAGGGCGTCCCCTGTTTATCCACACAGTGTGCTCTGCAGCCTCCTTCGGCTCCACTCTGAGCCATCCCTTTTACACCCTCAACAGAGTCTATGACAAATGTACTGACACGGCGTTGCTGCACGCGTGGCCAGTGCGTGCAACAAGGCTGCCCAGTATGTGCTCTGCTGGCTCACAGCGGTTTTTGCGAATCGCAACATGTTGTTCAGTAACAATCCTCCTAACTTCCTTTTTCAAAGTTATGTGCTCACAACTAAGTCCAGTTAGTAATTCTTTGTCATTAATTTGGTACCAGTTAATTCTTTTCCTTCCAGTAGCTATGGCTGGAATCCATACACCTTCCGAATCGGAGAAAACACACAAAGCATATATACAAGCAACTTTCACACACATAATATACCTAACAATGAGAAACATAAGAACAGTTGATATATTAACATGAAATCTCCTATTATGAGTCTGTCCATTTGAAACATTCTTCTCATTTGGTGTTTCTGTGATCTCTGCTTGCTCTGCTAATTCTTGGATCTCCCTTTCTGTATTTGTAGTTTCAAAAGTCCTGGTTGGCTTTACGTTTCTTGCTGGTAACCAGTATGGACCTGTGGGAAAGAGAACACGAGCATACCCTCTTCCTCATGTAAGCAGGGACACAGGGCCATCCCATGAGTTGAGTCCAGTTTCTTAGAACATGCTGTTGATTTTTCTGCAAAAATGGCACTGGGTTTAAAATTGTGATCCACAGCCGTAGTATGTTGCCTAGAAGTAGACAAATTAAGAAGATTTAAAACATATGTGGCTTTGTCCAAGGATTCTTGCGGGGAAATATGCGGAAGACTCCCCATTTTTTGTTTATCAAGCATTTGTTTTAACATTAAATGAGTTCGTTCAATAACAGCTTGTCCCGTAGGCAAATGAGGGATACCGGTAGTGTGAGTCACTCCCTGATCCTGTAAAAAGGCACCATACTGGATCACTGTCTGTCCTGATTTTCTTTGGTACTCCTATGGTTTTCTTCAGTGTGAGCAGTAGCAACAACAAAGGCAGAAAACATATCAACAGTTACATGGACATATTTAGATCAAAGAAACGATTGAATATAAATAATATCAGTCTGCCATAATTCATTGACACATAAACCTTTTGGATTTACTCCTGCTGGAGTATTTGAAGGCACAATACGTTGACGGTCAGGGCAGACGTGTACAATCTGCTGAGCTTGATCTGCTGTCTGACCTGATGGGAAGTATCATCAACCACCAATTGACAAACTGTAGGACTAATCATCATTCCTTGAGGCAGCACAATCCAATGATATTGTTGCGTGGGTCGTTCATTGTTAAGCACTGGAACTGAAAAGGCAAATCTAGGACAATCGTTAGGGTGTAAATAAATAAAAAAGTAAGAAAGTAAAAAAAAACCAAAAACAGTCTTTTAAATCAATCATCGTCAAATGCTAACATTCTGGAATCGTAGGATTTGATACACCCGGTTGTAATGTACCCATTGGTGAAATGATTGCATTAATAACTCTTAAAACTTTTAACGTAAATCTTCATTTTCCTGATTTCTTTGTGTAGTGGTTTTAGGCTGATCCAGCAACTAAAACTCACACAGTCTCTCCTTCTCCAGTAAAGTAGAGAGGAGAGAAAAAAAAAAAACAAAGGGACTGAGGGTTGAGACAAGAACAGAGGGAGCACTCACCAACCATGGTCCTGGGCAAAACAGGCAGAGCTTTTCTCAAAGCAAAACAGTTTATTAATGATTACTTAGAAGGACAAAGGGAAATAAAAACCGATTACTTGAGAGGACAGAAAGAAACAAAACCAGATCTTAAAACCGACACCTTCCCCCCCCCCACCTTCCTTTTCCTCCCGGCTCTACCTCCTCCCCCCAGCAGCACAGGGGGCAGGGACTGGGGGGGTGCAGGTCAGTTCATTCCGTGCTGTTACTGCTGCTTCTTTCTTAAAGGAGAAGGAGTCCTTACACCCTTTTCCCCTGCTCCAATGGATCCCCTACCCACGAGGAAAAATCCACAAACTTCTCCAGCGTGAGTCCAGCCCACTGGAAACAATCCTTCCCCACAGATTGCTCCGGTGTGGGCTTTACCACAGTCTCGGGTACTTAGGGAGCTGTAGCCACTCGCTCCGGCGTGGGTTGTCACGAAGACTCCAGATGCCGCTCTGCCTCGTCGTGCACCCCAACACGACCATCCTCAGGCTCAGGCATCTTCTCCCCACGGGCTGTGAGTGGGTCTCTGCTCCACCGAGGCCGTCCTGGTTGCAGGGGGGCAGCCTGCTATCTCACCATCAGCCGCAGGGGAAACTCGGCTCTGGCACACCTCCTCCCGCTCCATCCTCACTGACCTGGTGTCGATGCAGCTGTTTCTCTCAGATCTCAGTCCTCTCCAGGTGAACTCAGCCCAGTGGGCACCCCGGGAGTGGGGTGCCCCCGAGTTCCCCAGCTGGCTCCGCCGCCGCCATTCTCCGTGGGCGGCGCCGGCCCGACGCAGGCAGCTGCCCGGCCGGGAGCCAGGGAGTGGGGGCAGTGCCCTCCTCCCTTCTCTGCTCGATCCTGGGCAAAGCACCTTTTCCGGTCCCTTTGTCCTGACTTAAATAGGGCAATTCGCAGAGGCGCCCTATTGGCTCAATCCCGAGGGGGATGGCAGTCTGATCTGGTGGCCGGAACCAAACCTAACCCGGTTCCAAAACCGGGGAGGTCGCAGGGAGCAAAACCCCTCTCCTGCCACCAGAACCACCCCCCCTCCACATCAAACCATGACACTTTGGGTTAGCAAATATTGGAGTAATCCATAGGGTAGTGGAAGGAATTATATGTCCTAATTTGAGCTGTTCATCGCCTAATTTTTGAGCCCACATTCTGACACCCTTTATTAAATCTGCAATTGTTTTTGCCCGATTTCTGATAGGATCAAGAGCTCGCCTGTGCCAAAAGTGTTCATTTGATTCATGTCGATATGGGACAATGGATGTGCAAATAGGTTGCGAGGAGTAGGGTGTGCTATTCAAGATAAGTGATTGTCTTAGCTTAAGATCTCTGTGAAATGCAAAAAAAAACGTAAACCTGCAAAATGCCTCATGATGCTGCTAACCACCAGAGTGATACACAGAATGCTCTGTCACTACAGAGCAGAGAACTCTGGTGACAGTTCATCATGATGCAAAACGAAATAAAACGAAATTGTAAAAAGGTAGAAAAGGATGGAGAGCATAGATGCTGGGAAGCACTCTTTAGGTGGTCACCTTCCGCTTCAGGATTTTTCAGCCATTTAAAACATCCTGTTATAACACTGCCAATAGCTACAGCTGCCCCAATATTGTCACCAACACTGCTGTATACATGGGCTTGGCACGTGCTTAAGAGGATATCTTCAATTACTAACTGGAATAGCAAGACATCTGCAGCAGCTGGATTTTCTGTTTGTCTCTGAACTGCTGTTTGCAGCCGATCAAGGAAATGTTCATAAGGTTCCTGTGCTCCCTGCCGAATGGAAGCAAAGGAAGCCTCCCCTGTCCCAAAAATCAGGGACACGTCTTAATGCTCTCATAGCCAATTCAGTCAGTTGTTGGAAAGGCACTTGCTGTAACCCTGCCTGTGCCTGATTTTGACATGTGTGACATTTTATTCATCCCAAAATGTTTAGCTCTCGATTTAAGAAATTTAACACCTATAACACTTTATCTATTGTTTCATTGGGACATTTCCCTGTCATTCCCCCTTTTTGTTTTAAAAGTATATTCTCCAAAGTGCCATGTGAGTATCCTATGATCAGTTGCCCAGCAGGATTGTAAGGAATACCAGTAACATGCTCAATACCTTATGATGACAAAAATACATATGTTTGATAAGAAGTGTATGCCAAAGTTCCTGCGAGCGTAAACCACGAGGATTAACACCATTCACTGGTGGCATAATCATATTTTAACAGCTAGTACACAATTGTACGATTGAGCGGGCTTGTTGTCGTGTTAAACCAAATTGTTACCTAGTAGCGTCAGCATTCTGATGGTAGAAGTCATGCAAGATTTTGCCTGTATTAACGAGTTTGGTACCAGAGCTGCACTCGTGAGAGGCTCAGCTCGCCTGTTCCCTTCTGCTATAGGCCTTGGAAGCGTGGTGTGCGCTTGCAGATGTACCATGGAATATGCATGTTTACGGTTTTGCAACACTGATATTAGCTGTTCAAATTGCTGGAACAAAGGAGGATTAGTTATTTCCCGCGATGTCGATCGAGACGATCTAAGTTAAGATGTGCTGTCTCTTGGTAAAACCCGGGCCACGGCGAGGTGGCGGCTCTCCAGGCTCGGCCTGCAGAATTGGGGGGGGGGGGGGGGGGGGGTGGGGTGGCGCAGGGGCAGCGGCGGCGGCGGGAGGCCAGCCCTGCCTCGTCTCAGCCGGGCGGGGGGGCGGGGGGGCGGGGTGGGGACGACGACCCAGCCGCCCTGTGCCGGCCGCCCCGCTTGTTGTTGCTGTTGCTGTTGTTGTTGTCGCGGCTTCGGCCGCTCGCGCTCCGTAACCGCTGCCGACCCCTCCCGCCGAGGACCATCAGCTGCAAAAGAACCGGCACGCCAGAGGAGGGCAAAGCAGGGTTAAGTTTTGGGTGGCAGGGGGCTCCTCCTTGGCCCGACGACAGCGATGACGAAGCCGTACAGTCACCACCCCCCGAGTTCCCTTGGGCTGGCACTTCCGCTTTGTGCCCAGTTGGCGCTGGAGGGGCGGCGGGCACTTCCTCTGTTGTCCTTGAGCAGGCTGGGGGCCTCGTAGGCTCTTTAGACTCAGTTTTTTGTTCGGACACAGTTTCTCCCAGCCCCTCGGCTTGTTTCCACACCTCAGCAATAGTAGAACAGGTGGGAGCTCGCATGCCTTTTGTTGGGCGTAAATGTCCGACCCCAAAGAACTGCGCAATATGGGAGGGTGGCGGCGGCGGCTCGTGCAGCTCGCCAGAGGTGTTATCCGGCTGCAGGGCTTCTATGGCCGCAGCAGCAACTTTTCGCTCAGCTTTGATCTCCCGCAAGGTGTTAATTACAACACGCCACGTCCGTCCCACTTCTTTTGCTGTTTTTAGCTCTTTTCCTCCCGCTAAGGTGGCCTCCCAGAGACGTTCTCCCACTTCATGCCATTCGTCAACATTAAAGAGTAGCGGAGAGGTTTTACAATGTCCATTTGTTTTCGCCCACTTAATGAGGCTTTCTATCTCCTTAAGGTTAACCGTTTCTCCTCTCTTAGAGAGTATACTGGTTAACGACTTGATTGCCGCATCTGTTTCCATCGCGGTCTTACCTTGCAGGGGTTCGCTCAGCCGCTGCGAAACTTCCAGGCTCCGGCGATTCTCTTCGTCCCGTGCCCTTCCCTGCTGCACGTCCACAGGCTCCCAATACCGTATTCACGATGCTATGGAGACTTCCGCATTTAAGCGAGTTTATCCGCATTTAAGCGAGGTTTTCCGCATTTAAGCAAGTTTGTCCGCATTTAAGCGAGTTCAGGGTCCCTGTTCGGGTGCCACTTGTTGCAGAGCCCTTCTGTGGACGGCCCAGAGTCATGACCATACACCAATATGGTTAGAAAATCATGCTCGTTTATTACAAACAACACACAGGTTATATAGCGGAATGTGGCGTGACACGACTACATTCTACAATTGGCTTGCTTAGCGTAAACACACTCTCGTGGGTTATAGTGATAGGGCAGCGCTAGCAGACCACAGGTAATAAGCTCATCCCTTTAGTCTCCTCATTGCGGTCATCGGAGAGGCATCCGGGAGGCGTGCATCTTGGCAGGCAATCAGTCTACATTTCCTTTTAAGGCCGTTAGGCTAACTTGAAGGACAAAAGTAATCTAGCTGGTAACCTTGTGCTCTGGGGCTCAAACAGGGATTGTCCATACCCGAAAGAATATTATTGCCAGTCTCGGAGAGGAACTCCTCCACATTTTGAGACCTAGAATTACAGAATCTTACATTCTTTTAATCTCCTCTGAGAAAGTCTATGGGGAGGGAACAAGAAGCAAGGAAGGATTTTTCTTTTTCTGCTTCTCCCCACAGTAGAGAACACAAGATTATTAAATGCTAATGTCTGGCCTCATGGAAGTCTATGGTAATTTAAGGGATCTTAGTAGGGCCAAGATTTCATCCTTCCTTTTTCTTCCAAGACTGCCACCTCAAATATACAAACTGTTCCCTTTGCTAGTACAGCTGTATTTATTCAGCATGTATCCTTTTAACAAGGAGGAGACTGGCTGTTTACTTTCATACTCTGATGAAGCTCAATGTCTAGTGGTTAAATATTCAAGAAAACATGAAGAAAGGTGATGAATCCCAAAAGGAAGTCCAACCCAGTATTTTAAACATGTGTGTCCTATGTCCCATATGGTTTAGTTATATCGTAGTGTTTTACACAAAATAACATCTTCCTTACAAATAGATCAATTAACAATCAATATTTCATTTTTAAGCTGGCTTTCCTTTTTTCTTGGGTGGACCTTTGTAACCTTTGGCCTTTCTTCGCAAGTTTCTTCGATCTACAATGGGTACCTCAATTTCTGCTTCCTCAGAGCTGCTGTCAGCAACCCGCTCTGCCACTGTCTGTGTGTACTGATCTGTCTGCTCAGCTGACTCTTCCAAGTGTTCTTCCAACTGGTTCTTCTGTACTTCCTGTCCAGAAGGCTGCTGAAAAGAAACACCCTCGAGTTCAGCCACTATCAAAGAGCTCTGACTCAAGGCAACAGGAGCCTCCTGTGAGTTGTGCCCTGCTTCTTCATTTTGATCTTCCACTGAGGAAGCTGTTTTGGGCAATACATTTTCAGAAATAGATTCTTCTGCTACTTCGATTACCATAGGGTTGGACAGGGCATTGTCAGAGGGTTCTTCCTTCAGTGCTGAAGCAGCTGCATTTTCAGTGGATGATGACTTCTTTTCAGACTCTTGGTGGTGTTCTTCAGTGCCTTCCTTCTCCACTGATGTGCTTTCTTCAGTTAGCACTTCTGAATCATTTGCATTTAAAACCTGCAGGGGGAGGGGAAGGGTGCCAAAACAATCAAAGGGACAATTAATTGAAGATACAAGAGGCTGAACAATTACTGCCTCTAGCTAGCAACCTGAGGCTATTTTGGCAATCAGCATGACTACAAGCACAGTCAACAAACCAGTCCTCTCCTCCTATTTGCACAAGACCATTTTGTGAACTGCATTTGATATCCAGAGTTACTCTCCTATTTTCAAAATCAAATTATTCAACGGATGTCCTGGTTTCGACTGGGACAGAGTTAGTTTTTCTTTTTACAGCTACAAGAGCTCTGTGTTTTGGTTTTAGTCTGGGATTTTTTATGAGAAGAATATTGACAGCGCACTGATGTTTATAGTTGGTACAGAGGCCTCAAGGACTTTTCAGCTGCCGTGTTCTTGCCAGTGTGCAGGAGCACAACAGGCTGGAGGGGAGCATGGCCGGGACAGAGGGCCTACAACTCCCCTTATGATTTGAACTTAGACTTAGGATTGAGGGCCAAATTGGCCAATAGAATATTCCATATCATGCAATGCCATGCCCATTATAAAAGGAGGATTGACTGGGAAGTTGGGAATTCTCTTCTGTGGGACTCTCTTCGTCTCTCGGAGTTCTGTCTCTCTCTCTCTCTCTCTCTCTCTCTCTCTCTCTTTGGGCCTCTCACTCGTCTGTGATTGCGGTGTTGGGACTTATCTGTTTCAGGATCGCTTGCCAGGACAGGACAGGCATTGGTCACTGGGTGGTGAGCAATTACACTGTACATCACTTGTTTGTATATGTTGTTATCATATTTATATATATATTCATATATTATTTTTGTTTTATCACTATTACTTTCAATTTTATATTATTATTAAATTGTTCTTATGTCAACCCATGAGTCTCCTTCCCTTTTCCCCTTTAATTCTCTTCCCCATTCCCTGGGGGTGGGGGAGGGTGAGGGAGCAGCTGCCTGGTGTTTAGTTGCCAGCCAGGTTAAACCACCACAACGGATTATTCAGGTACAATAAAAACATTCTGAAGTTAATCCCAGGGAAAAAAATAAAGGTGTTTTATTTTAAACAGATACAGATATCATTTTGCTAACATATAACAATCTGCTTTTGCACTATAAACAAAAGCCAGTAAAATCTGTGTTCTAGAAGGGTATTTTACCATTAATTAATTGCTTTTACACTTCACCAGGGAAGTTACTAGGCAAAGTAAGGATGTGGCTTTTCACTCATATTCAACTAATGTTTTTAGTGAGAAATAGATGTTTCATTACTGCCAAGGCAAACTGGAGCAACGTATCTTTCTTTTTGGTATCACATACTTATATGCCACACTTCTGCATATTAAAACAGAAACATTAGTATATTCTGTTTATGGATTTACATCATCTGGCCTAATAATTGCTTCTCCCAAGATTTTCATATGATGGTAGGGGCTACTTTCTATCTGTTACTTAACAAAAGAAAAAACAGCAAAGCGTACACTCTGAATGAAAGATGACATTTTGTTTCAATTCTCTCACCTCTGATACAGTGTCTTCTGAAGGTTTTGCTGGAGACTCAAGGATTAATGGAACAAACAGCATTAAGAGTCCTTCTCCTTGACTCTCAGACTGCAATTTTGATTCACCACCAAGAACTTCACTTGCTGTTTCCTCTTCAGCCATAAGTGAGGTCTTACCAATTTCTTCTGTTACCTCACTGTTAAGAGGTTCAGATGGAGTTTCCTAAAAATCACATTTCTAAATCAAGATTATGCCCAACTATTGTTCTCAAACACTAGTGGGTGTATCTGTGATCTAAATTTGCAGCTTAATCTGAGAAGCAGCTAGCTCAGGTACCTAGAAATTACTAAGAAGGTACTAAGAAGGTATAGCTTAGCATAGAGTAGCTATCCAACTACTTAACCAGCATATTAGCTTGGTGTTGTCACCTGCACTAAATTTCTGACCATGTCTTACACCGTTAGGAGCAAAGCTGAGTAGTTTTTATGCACTTCACAAGCATACATACTGCAGTCCTTCCTTGAAACCATACATTAACAAACCCAACGTAGTGTAAGATCCACTTTCTCATCAATCCATAAGAACATAAAACCCTGGAGGTATCGCTAGGCACAGAGGGTACTCCCAGATTTTAATTCAAGCTGGTAACAAATATTTGTAGATAAAAGTTGGATTTAAAAATCAAAGCAGTCAAGCTTTAAAGGGAGAAATAAGAAAAGTCAACAGTAGTCACTGAAACATACCAGCTATTAGCTTCTTCAATTTTTTTTTTTTTTTTAAATTAGAGATACTGGATCAGATCTTGACCCTACTTCAGTTCCCCACAAGCGACTTGTCCTACTCAAATATCAAGAAAGTTAGGTTTATAGATGAGCTAGAAATTCACCTTACTGAAGATCCTATGAACTCTATCATTCAAAATAAGTAAAGCAATGTTCTCTGATACTAATTCTATACTAGCTTTAGCTTCTCAGATATACTTCTCAACAAAGCATTGGTACAAAAATCAAAGAGTTGATAGTCACATGGATTGAGGTAGCAAGGACCATACTTAAACTGTAGTTGTATTCCAAACTTCTTATCTGCTATCGCTATCACATCTAGCTCACCTCCTTCTCACTCTGTTTCTCAGGAGATGATGCATGTAACTCCGTTTCTGATACAGATCGGTCCTCATTTTCAACAATCATTTCCTCATCATTCTCAACAGCATTCTCCTCAGGTTCTTCTACTAAGTCTTCAGACCTTTCAAATGTGTGGGCAGGAAGTTCTAGCCTGCAGCAGATATTAAGATATATCCTTTAAGTCTTTTAGATTAATACATAATTTTGGTAATCTCAGCAGCAGGGAAATTCTTTCATGACCAATTTTAAACTGCTATATCACATACTTGCCATAGGAAATATGAATCCAGAAAACTAAATACATCTAAAAACAGCTAACTCCTAATTAGGAAAAATATATTAACTAAACAACATTTCTGTGACAATTATAAAATGAAGACATCTATCCTACTTCCATTTTATATGAATAAGAGTCAGAAATGTGTTTAAGTTTGTTATTTTAAATTTAGAAAGCAGTAATCAATTAGATATTTAGAAGCCACAAAGGGGTGAGAAAGGAAGCAATTTCTCCCAGCCTCACTGAAGAAATAGTTTAAAATTATGGAGCTATATAAGCAAATATGCTTGTATAATCATTGAATATACATATATTACAAAGACCATGACTGGAAAAAAATTCAAGGTGATAAACACATCAGGGCTGAAGAAGATTCAATCAGCTAGAGATTAAATTAGCAAAAAGCTAAAGATGAAGCTCTGATGCACCTGATAGGTAGTAACACCATCTCAAACATTCAGTTCTCATTTTTGAGATGATAAAACTTAGATGTACTGGAAGAATTATATACAAGCAAAGAAAAAAGTACACACTTCTGGCAGAGTCAAACCATGTAATTTGGCCTGTCCACATAGTATTTGTGGATACATGTCCAGTTATATTATTGTAAGAAACTACGCTGTATGAATATAGAGAGTTTTACCTTAATACAGACTCAGTTATAAAACAACACATCCCCTTGTACATACACCCTCAGTCCTCACCATTTTCTTATTGTTATTTCCAATATCTACTGAGCTTTCAGAGACATCAGACATTTTGGTGCAATCACTCTTCAGGTGATGTCTCAGTTTCTTTTCTCATACCAGACTTTATTTCCAGTAATTTTAAAATCAAGCACTCAGAGTAGGAAAAATGGAGAATAAATACCAATTAGCACACTGGGAGACACTGCTGCAGTTTGTGACTGCCCAAGCAACAAAATAGGAAATAATCAATGAAATATAGGCTCCTTTACCTGCTTTCTGACACATGAAGAACATTTTCCTCATTTCCCTGAGAAATTTCAGGTTCAGATTCCTGGCTATTTTTTCCTATCCTGGGATGTTTTAAATGACTGGTTCGTGTCCAAATGGAAACGGGAGTTATGTCAGGGTCTTAGGAAAAAAACAAAATAAATGCAAGTGAACAAATGCAGTCTGTAAGATCTGCACATATTTCCCCCACCTTACCCTCAAGTTTCATTAAAGCAACTGAGTGCAGGTAAAACATTTCACTGTGGTACTTATTTTCTGAATGTACATGCATAGTCTCTTTACCAAGACTCATAATAATCTTATCCGAACACCTCAAAATGTTTATGAGTTGAGCCTCAGCACCTTAGAGAAAGGCATGGTTTTTTATACACTTTGCAGATGAATATACTAAGCTTGAAAGCAGTAAAAGAGCCTGCTAGTCTACTCTGTTGGGTTTATGTGGTGGGGTTTCGGTAGCAGGAGAGAGGCTGCAGGGATAGCCCCTTAAGGAGCTGCTAGAAGTTTCCCCGGCTCCAAAACCAGTAGGACCTGTCTCTGGCCAGGTCAGACCTGCCTCTGGTCAGGGCTGAGCCAATCAGCACCTCTGTGAATAAACATATTTAACAAGGGGGAACAAAGAAACCTGTGCCATTTGAGACCTGTAGCTGAGTGAAGGGGGGGGGGGGGGAGGCAGGGTGCCCCTCTGGCCTTCCATGCGGGTGGCTGCCCCCTCTGAGCCACCGCCACTTGACTGGTGGCGGCTGTGGCAGTGTGGCTTGGAGTGCTCTGAAGCACCCCGATCCAGGGGCACCAGCTGAGTGGAGTTCGTTCCTACCGGGACCACCAAGATTCGTTGGGCTTGGCACAGCTGCAGCAGAGAGAGGACTGAGATCTGAGAAAAACAACTATGCAGACACCAAGGTCAGTGAAAATAGAGCAGGAGGAGGTGTGCCAGACCTGAGATACTCCTGCAGCCCATGGTGAGACAGCAGGCTGTCCCCCTGCAGCCCA
The DNA here is from genome assembly GCF_009769465.1 of Tauraco erythrolophus. Lineage (NCBI taxonomy): Eukaryota > Metazoa > Chordata > Aves > Musophagiformes > Musophagidae > Tauraco > Tauraco erythrolophus. Next base: position 20,932,592 of record NC_141497.1, read on the forward strand.
TGGAGATTAACAGAGGAGCAGAGAGCCACTCGCAGCCTGTGGAGGAGCCTAAACCAGAGCAGAGATGCTTGCACCCAAAGGAGTTCGAAGATGATTGTCTCCCATGGGAAAGGACCCAATCCTGTGGGAGACTGATGGTGGAGCAGAGATGCATTTGCAGTCTGTGGGAAGGGACTCCACACTGGAGCAGGTGGCTGCACCCTAAGAAGCTGTGACTCCATGAGAAAAGACCATGCTGGAAGAGTCTGATGGGTAAGGACTGGATTCCACGGGAAGGACGCACGATGGAGAAGTTCATGGAGGACTGTCTCCCATAAGAAGAGACCCCATGTTAGAGCAGAGGAAGAGCTAGGAAACTTCCTAGCCTGGTACAGCCCTCAGACTACTACCCGTTACTGCTCTTCCATGTGGGTGGCAATGAAGCTGCAACACAAAGTCCAAGGGCAACCAAGAGAGACTTCAGGGCCCTGGGATGGTTGGTAAGGGGATCTGGGGCAAAGGTTATCTTTTCCTCTCTCCTAGTGAAACGTGGCAGTTTGCACGGCAGGGCGCGGGAGAAGGACGCAGTCAGGCTGCCTGCTCAAGAGGTGAGTTTAGTTGGTGGCCATCACCCTCTCAGAAGAAGCTCAGCTATGGTGACCACCTGGCGGAAGGCCAAGTCCTCTGCACCCAGCAGGAGGGATGTGGCAGCGCAGACAGAGCTCCCACAGAAAGACACAGCTGTCCAGGTCTCAGGCTGCAGGGAGTGCCTGAGCCTTTCCCTGGTAAGAGATAGCAGTGGTGAGAACAACTATCTGAGGTGTGACCAGGTGGATGATCTGCTCATCATGGTCACAAAGCTGAGAGATGAAGTAGAAAGGTTAAGGACCATCAGGGAGTCTGAGAGAGAGAGAGACTGGTGGTGTCAGGCTCTGCCCAACCTGAAGCAGAAACACAAAGAGCCAAAAAAAGAATCTCAAGACGAAGGGGATTCTGTATCCTCACCCCATCAGGCAGAAGACAGTAGCTTAAAGGTAAGCCATGAATGGAAGCAAGTCCGTGCTCGGGGCAGCAGGTGACCCCCCTCCTAGCCCACCTCACCTCCCCAGGTGCCTCTGCGCAATAAGTATGAAGCTCTGGAGGTGGAAGGCCCATTGATGGATGATGTGGCTGAGGGTCCATCTGCACTGGAGGTGTCACCAGGGTCAAAAAGGACTACCCCCTGTATCAAGACCGCCTCCACAAGGAAGAAAAGAAGGGTAATAGTTATAGGTGACTCCCATCTGAGGGGGACAGAAGGACCAATATGCTGGGCTGACCCTTCTCTTCGGGAAGTCTGCTGCCTCCCTGGAGCCCGGGTTAAGGACATCTCTAGGAAACTTCGTAGCCTGGTACGGCCCTCGAATTACTACCCGTTATTCCTCTTCCATGTGGGTGGTGATGAAGCTGAAACACAAAGTCCAAGGTTGATCAAGAGAGACTTCAGGGCCCTGGGACAGCTGGTAAAGGGATCTGGGGCACAGGTTACCTTTTATTTATCCTTCCAGTTGCGAGCAGTGACACTGGAAGAAGCAAGCGTGTCCAATCCATTAATACGTGGATCCGTGGCTGGTGTCATCGCCACAATTTTGGCTTCTTCGACAATGGGATGGGCCACACAGCACCAGGCTTACTGGCACCAGATGGGACTTGCCTTTCTCAAAGGGGAACAAGGGTCTCCGCACAACAGCTATCGGGGCTCATTGACAGGGCTTTAAACTAGATTTGAAGGGGGAGGGGGATAATATCAAGATTGATAAAGATATGCTGGAAGTACCTGAAGAGCAGCGGAATGGAATTCCAGCCACTCCAGCCAGGAAGTCAGTTTCATCTGGGGCCCAACTTAAATGCCTCTATGCTAATGCACCCAGCATGGGGAATAAGCAAGAGGAGTTAGAAGTGTGTGCGCGCCTGTTGGGATATGATCTTATTGGCATCACGGAGACGTGGTGGGATGAATCCTATGACTGGAGTGTCAGAATGGAAGGGTACAGGCTTTTTAGGAAGGATAGGCAGGGGAGACAAGGAGGAGGTGTTGCTCCCTATGTCAAAGACCAGCTGGAGTGCATGGAGCTCCACCTGGGGATGGATGAGGAGCCAACTGAGAGCTTATGGGTCAGGATTAAAGGGAGGGCAGGAACAGGGGACATAGTAGTGGAGGTCTGCTACAGGCCACCTGATCAGGAAGACTGAGTGAATGAGGCCCTCTATAGACAGATAGGAGCAGCCTCACGTTCACAAGCCCTGGTCCTCATGGCGGACTTCAACCACCCTGATATCTGTTGGAGGGACAACACAGCAGGGCACAGACAATCCAGGAGGCTCCTGGAATGCACTGATGATAAATTCCTTCTCCAAGTGGTAGAGGAACCAACGAGGAGAGGTGCTTTGCTGGACCTTGTTCTCACCAACAATGAAGGGCTGGTGGGGAATGTGATGCTCAAGGGCAGCCTTGGCTGCAGTGACCATGAAATGGTGGAGTTCAAGATTATTAGGGAGGCAAGGAGAGTGCTCAGCAGAGCAGACTTTGGCCTCTTCAGGGATCTCCTTGGTAGAGTACAATAGGATGAAGCCCTGGAGGGAAGAGGGGCCCAAGAAAGCTGGATAATATTCAAGGATCACCTCCTTCAAGCTCAGGAGCAGTGCATCCCAACAAGGCGGATGTCAGGCAGGAACACCAGGAGGCCTGCATGGATGAACGAGGAGCTTCCGGACAAACTCAAACACAAAAAGAAGGCCTACAGAGCGTAGAAGCAAGGACAGGTAGCCTGGGAAGAATACAGAGAAATTGTCCGAGCAACCAGAGATCAGGTTAGGAAAGCTAAAGCCCTGATAGAATTAAATCTGGCCAGGGTCATCAAGGGCAACAAGAAAAGCTTCTATAGATATGTCAGTGATAAAAGCAGAACTAGGGAAAATGTGGGCCCACTCCGGAAGGAAACGGGAGACCTGATTAACCAGGATATGGAGAAAAGGCTGAGGTTCTCAATGACTTCTTTGCCTCAGTCTTCACTGGCAAGAGCTCCAGCCGCACTGACCAAGTCACAGAAGGCAAAGGCAGGGACTAGGAGAATGAAGAACTCCCACTGTAGAAGATCAGGCTCGAGATCATCTAAGGAACCTGAAGGTGCACAGGTCCATGGGACCTGATGAGATGCATCCAAGGGTCCTGAGGGAACTGGTGGATGAAGTTGCTAAACCATTATCCATCATATTTGAGAAGTCATGGCAGTCTGGTGAAATTCCCACTGACTGGAAAAGGGGAAACATAGCCCCCATCTTTAAAAAGGGAAAAAAAGAAGACCCAGGGAACTACAGGCCAGTCAGTCTCACCTCTGTGCCCGGCAAGATCATGGAGCAGATCCTCCTGGTGACTATGCTAAGGCACATGGAAAATAAGGAGGTGATTGGTGACAGCCAACATGGCTTCACTAAGGGCAGATCGTGCCTGACAAATTTGGTGGCCTTCTATGATGGGATTACAGCACTGATGGATAAGGGAAGAGCAACTGACATCGTCTACTTGGACTTGTCCAAAGCATTTGATACTGTCCCACATGACATTCTTGTGTCTAAACTGGAGCGACATGGATTTGACAGATGAACCACTCAATGGATAAAGAATTTGCTGGATTGTTGCACTCAAAGAGTTGCAGTCAACAGTTCGATATCCAAGTGGAGGCGAGTGACAGGTGGTGTTCCTCAGGGGTCAATATTGGGGCCGGTGCTGTTTAACATCTTTGTCGGCGACATGGACAGTGGGATCAAGTGCACCCTCAACAAGTTTGCAGATGACACCAAGTTGTGTGGTGTGGTGGACACACTGGAGGGAAGGGATGCCATCCAGAGGGACCTTGACAGGCTGGAGAGGTCAGCCCGTGCAAACCTCATGAAGTTCAACAAGGCCAAGGGCAAGGTCCTGCACATGAGTTGGGGCAATCCGATGCACAAATACAGGCTGGGCAGAAAATGGATTGAGAATAGCGCGGAGGAAAATGACTTGGGGGTGCTGGTTGATAAGAAGCTCAACATGAGCTGTCAGTGTGGAGTGTTTCCCTGCCCATGGCAGGGAGGTTGGAACTAGATGATCTTTGAGGTCCCTTCCAACTCTAACCATTCTATGATTCTATAATGTGTGGATACTAAAAGGCTAGAAGCAGAAATTTTCCAGCTACTGCAGCATCCTGTGAAAGTTTTTTCCCATGCAGGCTGGCTGAGAAACAGTTTGAGGTTTTTGTAAACTAAGACTTTATCTTGCACCTGTAGCTTGTTATGCAGTCTTGTGTCGCTCACCAGTCTGGGCTGCGGCACCAAGGACGCTGTTGCATCCTCCGCAGCCAGGAGGAAATGGCCTGCCTCTTGTAGGCAGGATAGGTACCTTGAGTTGAGTACTTAATTAGCTCATTATCTTCAACTCAGTCCAGCTGGATAAGAATGATTGGTGCCATAATTCCCCCTTTTTGTTTTAGCATTTTTTCTGTTTTCACAAAGGCTTTATGGGTGAGCAGAGACCCGGCTCATTCATCCAACTCCAGCACACTTCCCTCCCGCAAATACCACGTCGGGGCTTGCGGCTTTACCTTCTTCTCCGAAGGACTCTCGCTCGAGCTCCCGGCTCCAGCTCTGGCTCTTTTGGCTTGGGCTCCTTTGGCTCGGGCTCTCGGCTCGGCGAGGGAGTCGGGGCTTCCCAGGGTCTCACGGATGTATCACGTCGGGGTCACCAGTTGTCACTCACCAGCCTGGGCTGCAGCACCAAGGACACTGTTGCATCCTCCACAGCCAGGAGGAAATGGCCTGCCTCTTGTAGGCAGGATAGGTACCTTGAGTTGAGTACTTAATTAGTTCATTATCTTCAACTCAGTCCAGCTGGGTAAGAATGATTGGTGCCATAGTCTTGTTTATGGCACACTAGGAAAGTTGTTTTGAAATGGGTGTCGTAGCATTTAGCCAATCACTCTGGGAGGTGGATGGTCAAGCGACCAATTGCCTTGGCCATCCTTGTGAACAATGTTATATATTGTCATGGTTTTAGGCTGATGCAGCAACTAAAACTCACACAGTCTCTCCTTCTCCAGTAAAGTGGAGAGGAGAAAAATATAATAAAGGGACTGAGAGATGAGACAAGAACAGAGGGAGCACCCACCAACCATGGTCCTGGGCAAAACAGACTTGACTTTCTTAAAAGCAAAACAATTTATTGATGGTTACTTAAAAGGACAAAGGGAAACAAAACCAGTTACATAAGAGGATAAAAAGAAACAAAGCCAGATCTTAAAAACCCGACACCTTCCTCCCCCCCACACCCTCCCCCCCTCAGCGGCGCAGGGAGCAGGGACTGGGGGAGTGCAGGTCAGTTCATCCCATGCTGTTACTGCTGCTTCTCTCTTAAAGGAGGAGAAGTCCTTACACCCTTTTCCCCTGCTCCAGTGGATCCCCTACCCACGAGGAAAAATCCACAAACTTCTCCAGCGTGAGTCCAGCCCACAGGAAGCAATCCTTCCCCACAGATTGCCCCAGTGTGGGCTTACCACAGTCTCGGATACTTAGGGAGTTGTAGTCACTCGCTCCAGCGTGGGTTGTCACGCAGACTCCAGATGCCCCTCTGCCTTGTCGTGCATCCCAACACAACCATCCTCAGGCTCAGGCATCTTTTCTCCACAGGCTGTGAGTGGGTCTCTGCTCCACCGAGGCCGTCCTGGTTGCAGGGGGGCAGCCTGCTATCTCACCATCAGCCGCAGGGGAAACTCGGCTCTGGCACACCTCCTCCCGCTCCATCCTCACTGACCTGGTGTCGATGCAGCTGTTTCTCTCAGATCTCAGTCCTCTCCAGGTGAACTCAGCCCAGTGGGCACCCCGGGAGTGGGGTGCCCCCGAGTTCCCCAGCTGGCTCCGCCGCCGCCATTCTCCGTGGGCGGCGCTGGCCCGACGCAGGCAGCTGCCCGGCCGGGAGCCAGGGAGTGGGGGCAGTGCCCTCCTCCCTTCTCTGCTCGCTCCTGAGCAAAGCACCTTTTCCGGTTCCTTTGTCCCAACTTAAATAGGGCAATTCGCAGAGGCGCTGATTGGCTCAAGCCTGAGGGGGATGGCAGTCTGATCTGGTGGCCAGAACCAGGTCTGACCCGGTTCCAGAACCAGGGAGGTCACAGGGAGCAAAGCCTCTCTCCTGCCACCAGAACCCCCAACCCCCTCCACGTCAAACCATGACATATATATACGGATTTGTAATTAAACTGCGGCTGATGCTGATGCTGCCGCTGCTGATACTGCTGCTGCTGCTCCTGCTGTTGGCGTTGGTATTTTCTCCTGCACCTGAATTTTGTGTCGTTCTTCTCTCCGTCCCCGGCACGGCAGCGACATTTGGTGACCCCAACGTGATACAACCACAACTGAATTCAGAAGGTACGTGCTCCCCCCGAGGCTCCGGGGACAAAACTCTAGACTGAGAAGATGGGGCAAAGCTCCGTGAAAGAAAGCACGATATTTTCTGCCTTCAAAAATGTGATAACAATCGCGGGAGCTGACATAAGTGATGAAGCTCTCTGTGAATTGCTAAATTGGGCAGCAGAACATGAGTTTGTAGCTGATCCGAACACTGCCCTTAACCCAGAAGCTTGGGAACTGTTAGGGGATAAGTTATTTCATGAGACCGTGTTTGGAGATAAGAGCGTACTCGACCTGCTACGTACGTGGTGGTCCCTATACGGTATAATGCGGAAGTGGACAGCAGGAAGAGAAGGAAAAGAATTACCGGGCTCTGACGAATCTGCGGGTGAAGGCTCTGAAGGGGACGATGAGTTATTTGAGGGATCACTGACCCCGGACAGCACAGGCAGCGTACCCGCCGCGTCTCCGCTGCCCTCGGGGACTGAGAGACTCGCGGGGACTGCGCGGAGGTCCTACCCCTCCCCGCGGGATTATGTTCCGCCTGAGTACCCCTCCCCAGTGGAACAGTTAGCAAAACTAACCGGTCAAAGCAAGCGTCCCCCACCCTCCGCCCCAGCGGCCCCCCCCTCCTCCTCCGCACTACGGCCGCCCGTACAGCCGGCTGCTTCAGTTACTACAGCGGGATCTGTCCTTCCTACGGCTCCGCCATTGCCGCAGTCAGGCACGGCAGCCGGGGTTCTACCGCAACCGGGAGGGGCAGGAGGTATCACGGCGGCGTCTGCTCCGGCGCCTTTGTGTCCCGCGCCAGCATCCGCGCATTTCCCGGCGCAAACGGCGCAGACGCCGGTGGCGGATTTCTCGGCACACCAGCGTACGGCGCTTTTGCGGGAAATACTACAGCAACTAGTGGTGCTGACGGAGGCGGTGCGACAGGCACCGAGGGCGGCCCCGGCAGCCCCCCCGACGGCGGCCCCGGAAGTGGCACCGAGTGCGGCGCCGGCAGCCCCGGCGGCGGCGCCTGCACGGATAGTGATGCCGCCGCAAGCCGCAGCCCCCCAAGCTGCATTGCCGTGCGTAGCTCCGCAACCGTCCGCAGCCTCCGCCGCTACACCGCCCGCTGGCCCGGCGCCTGTGCCCTGCCAGCCTTCCTCATCCGTGAGGCCCGATGATGCCAGCAGTGTTACTGCGGACTCGCTTACTACACTGCGGGAAACTGTGGCGGTGGTCAGACATCAGCAACCAGTAACACAGCTGGCCTACAACCGTCCTTGGACGCTTCCCGAACGTAGTGTGACTGTGCGTCCAAAAAATTCAAAGTGGTTTTGGGAATCGGTCAAGAGGTGGGCTCTGGAGGTTGGGGACTGGGATTTAATAGAGAAAGTCGGGATGCCTAAAGATGAAAAGGGACCTGAGCGAGTTATTATAGTGCCTCAAAGTGCTGTGCAGGTAGATCAAGGTGGTAGTGAACCCACAGAGGGTATCATCCAAGCCTTTCCTGTACAGAAAGATCTTCCTAACTCAGGTCAGTCTGACATACATGAAGTTATCGCTTGGAAAGTGGTCCAAGATTTGCAATCCAAAGTGGCACAATATGGGCTAGGGTCTCCTGAAGTCATGCAGATTATTAGAGTGCTGAATACTGACCTGCTCCCTCCATTTGATATTAAGCATTTAGGTCAGGTATTATTTCAACCTGTACAATATTCAGTTTTTGAGGCCAATTGGAGAAGGATGGATGAAAAGGCTGCGACTGGGAATATGCAACTGCCTCCAACTGATCCTAGACATGGAGTTCCAGCAGATGCTCTTATGGGAGCTAATGCCTTTTCTGATCCTGATCTTCAAGCCACCTGGCATCCTCAGGTCCTTGAGCAGGCTCAGAAGATTGGTATGGGAGCCCTATTAAAAGGCATGGACATGGCTGCTCCTAAAACACGATATGTGAAAATAACTCAGGGGCAGAAAGAGCATTTTTTATCTTTCATGGAAAAGATTGCTGCAGCCCTCGAGAAGCAGGTCGAAGATGAGACCTTGAGGCAGCTGTTGTGCAGACAACTAGCAAGAGATAATGCCAATGATGAGTGTAGAAAGATCATAGATGCTTTGCCAGGGGAACCCACACTAACAGACATGGTTGAAGCCTGTTCCAAAGTGGGATCTGAGAATCCTAAGTCTGTTCTGGCTGCAGTTCTGCAGCCTATTCAATTAAATTCTGATTGTGGACTAAAAAGGCAACCTAAGGTTGAGAGCAAGCAGAAACAGATTAGACAAAAGAAGAAGAATAAGGAGAACAGGGAAGCTGCTCACTGCGAGAGATGCGATAGGCCAGGTCATTTTGCAAAATACTGTCAATCTATGTACCATGCCAATGGTCGACCCTTGGCACGCTCGGGAAACTCGACCAGGAGCGCAAAGGGGATGTGCGCTCAGACACAAATACTTCCCCAGGGCATGGCACCGACACAGGCCTACTCAGCCAGCTTAGAGCCAGCACCCAGGGATCAATCGGAGTGGATGTGCACACCGCAGCAACAGTCATCTTAGAATCCTGTCATGTTTATAAGGTTCCCTTGGATGCATTCGGGCCCGTAGGACAGGGACTGAGTGCATTGCTGGTGGGAAGATCTAGTGTCACCCCTCAAGGGATCTTTGTACATCCAGGAGTTATTGATGCTAACTTTACAGGCCAGATCTGTGCTATGGTTTCCACACCCACCCCCCCATCACTATTCCTGAAAAGACTCGAATTGCTCAACTTGTGCCTTTCAAGTCGTGTGTTCCCAGGACAGAACAACGAAGTCGTGGAGATGGTGGCTTTGGATCTATGGGACTTCCGCAGGTCTTCTGGACCGCAGACATCTCTAGCCAAAAGCCACAGATGATGTGTACCCTAATGCTGCCAAATGCCCAGCCGTCCAAGATTCAGCTCCGAGGTTTGATCGACACGGGCGCTGACGTGACAATCATCTCCTTCTCTGCGTGGCCTCCTACGTGGCCTTTAGCCCCTGTGGGGTCAGCCATTGCAGGGTTGGGGGGAACCACACAGAGCTATTTAAGCGAACAACCTGTGGTGGTGAAAAATGCAGAGGGGCAAACAGCTACGGTTCGGCCCTATGTCACTGCAGCTCCGCTTAACCTCTGGGGGCGGGATGTATTGGCAGCTTGGGGGGTACGGATTGGGACAAATTTTTGATGGGGGCCACTGTGCTGAAGGGCGCAGAGTATCCTACGCTGCCTTTGCGGTGGCTAGTAAGCAAATCCATCTGGCAACCCCAGTGGCCCCTACCAAATGAGAAACTAGTCGCCCTTCATCAGTTAGTTCAGGAACAATTACGACAGGGACACCTTGAACCTTCTACTAGTCCCTGGAACACTCCTGTTTTTGTAATTAAGAAAAAATCAGGAAAATGGAGATTGTTGCAGGATCTCCGAAAAATCAATGCAGTGATGGAAAGTATGGGGGCATTGCAGCCTGGTATGCCCTCACCCACCATGATTCCATCAGGGTGGGAAATCTTGGTCATTGATTTGAAGGATTGCTTTTTCACTATTTCTTTACATCCTGATGACAAGCCAAAATTTGCTTTTACTGTGCCTGCAGTTAACAATGCCGAACCTGCGAAGAGGTATCAATGGAAGGTTCTACCTCAGGGCATGAAGAACAGCCCGACTATCTGCCAATGGTATGTTGCTCAAGCTTTGTCCGGAGTCCACGAGCAGTTTCCTGAGGCATACTGCTACCATTACATGGATGATATCCTGGTGGCAGCATCCACCCAGGACGAGCTGCTGAGGATACAGCCTCGACTGCTCGCTGCTCTGCATTCTTATGGATTACAGGTGGCTCCGGAGAAAGTTCAAAAGCATCCTCCTTGGAAATATTTAGGAGTCAAAATTCTGGATCAAACTATACAACACCAAGAGGTGCAATTCTCGGGTTCTATTAAAACCCTGAATGATGCTCAGAAATTGCTGGATATCATCAGTTGGTTACGTCCCTATCTAGGGCTAACCACGGTGCAACTTTCCTCGCTTTTTAATATTTTAAAGGGGGACCCCGAGTTGAATTCAGCTCGGAAATTGACTCCTGAAGCGCGACGAGCGCTGGAGGAGGTTCAACAGGCTGTTTCTGCTCATCAGGTTTATCGAGTGGATCCCTCCATTGATATCACTGTTTTCATTACCACTCCAGATTTTCACGCTACAGGTATCATTGGCCAGTGGAATAAACAGTGGCCCGATCCTTTGCATATTCTGGAATGGGTCTTTTTGCCACATCAGCCAAAAAAGACAGCATCCACATTGTTTGAATTGATCGCTTGTCTGATAATCAAATGCCGCCAAAGGTGTTTGCAATTAATGGCAGCGGATCCTGCAACAATTGTTCTTCCAGTACAGCAGGAACACTTTGAGTGGAGCCTTACTAACAGTGCTCCTCTGCAAAGTGCGCTGCAAAACTTTTCGGGACAGATTGCTTATCATCTGCCCAGCCATAAATTACTGCAATTGGCAAAATCGACAAGCTTTACCTTGCAGCCAAAAAATAGTCGGGTGCCAGTGCAAGGACCCACCGTCTTCACCGACGGGTCCGGGAAAACCGGGAAAGCTATTGTTACCTGGAAGGAGGAATCTGAGTGGCAGGTGCTGGAAGGCCACGAGTCAGGCTCAGCCCAGTTGGTTGAACTGAGGGCTGTTGCCATGGCTTTTCAGCGGTTCTCTCAGGTACCTTTGAATTTGGTCACTGATTCTGCCTACGTAGCAGACATAACCCAACGCTTAGATTGTTCACTTCTGAAGGAAGTGAATAATGCGGCTCTGTTTTCACTATTGAAAATTTTGTGGTGTGCAATTCAAGCTCGAGTTCATCCATATTACATTTTGCATATTCATAGTCACACCAACTTGCCAGGTTTTATAACAGAAGGCAATGCCAGGGCTGACATGCTAGCTAACCCTGCGTGGGTAGCGCCTCAGCCTGACAAAATTGCACAAGCCAAGGCATCGCATAGTTTTTTCCATCAAAGTGCGCATACCCTGCAGAAGCAGTTCCACTTAACACCCACTGAGCCTCGGGACATTGTCCATGCTTGCGCTGACTGCCACGGACTTGCTGCACCTCTGCCATCGGGGGTAAACCCCAGAGGCCTAAAGGCCCTGCAGCTTTGGCAGACAGATGTAACGCATGTTCCTGAATTTGGCAGATTTAAGTATGTGCACGTGTCTATTGACACTTTCTCCTCAGCCATGTGGGCAACTGCTCATACTGGGGAGAAAGGTCGCGATGTCATTGCCCATTGGAAACTCGCCTTCATGATCTTGGGCGTGCCTTTTTCTGTGAAAAACGATAATGGCCCGGCCTATGTCTCACAGAAGATGCGGCAGTTTTTACACCTATGGGGTGTAAATCATACTTTGGGTATTCTGCATTCTCCTACTGGCCAAGCCATTGTTGAACACGCTCATGGCACTTTGAAGCGTGTTTTAGATAAACAAAAAGGGGGAATGCATGGAGAAACCCCACAGAGTCGACTAGAAAAAGCATTATATACAATTAATCATCTTACAGTGCCACCAAATTCAAATAATCCTGTTATTCTGAATCATTTTCTTTCGTTGCAGTCTTCAGGCGAGACGCACCTGCCTCGAGCGAAAGTCTGGGTATGGGACCTACTCACTAAGAAGTGGGAAGGCCCGTATGAGCTTATTGCTTGGGGTCGTGGGTATGCTTGCGTTTCCACAGATACTGGGGTACGATGGCTGCCTGCAAGATGCGTTCGCCCTGACCTGCGGCACCAGAAGCAGAACAGGCAACCTCCAAGGCAACCTTCAAATGACGGCCAGAATGCAGATCATTCGATTGATGATCCTCCTGATGACGACCAAGACATCGACCATCAGCCCGGTCCTTCTACAAGCAGAGACTGAACTTAAAGTTTCTTATGTTATGGAGTCAGAATGTAGAGCCCTTAAGGCTATTTAGAATTAATGACTGGACGTATAACTGGGTTTGCTAGATGTGTATCTCTTATGGCATTGCTGGAGAATCTCTCTGCCCACTTTAAATTAGTCTTAAACAAAAAGGGGGAATTGTGGATACTAAAAGGCTAGAAGCAGAAATTTTCCAGCTACTGCAGCATCCTGTGAAAGTTCTTTTTCCCATGCAGGCTAGCTGAGAAACAGTTTGAGGTTTTTGTAAACTAAGACTTTATCTTGCACCTGTAGCTTGTTATGCAGTCTTGTTTATGGCACACTGGGAAAGTTGTTTTGAAATGGGTGTCGTAGCATTTAGCCAATCACTCTGGGAGGTGGATGGTCAAGCGACCAATTGCCTTGGCCATCCTTGTGAACCATGACATATATATATACGGATTTGTAATTAATAAACTGCGGCTGATGCTGCTGCTGCCGTGGCTGATACTGCTGCTGCTGCTCCTGCTGTTGGCATTGGTATTTTCTCCTGCACCTGAATTCTGTGTCGTTCTTCTCTCCGTCCCCGGCACGGCAGCGACAATAATGTGTGCTTGCAGCCCAGAAAGCCAACTGCATCCTGGGCTGCATCAAAAGAAGTGTGGCCAGCAGGTCAAGGGAGGTGATTCTGCCCCTCTGCTCTGCTCTCGTGAGACCCCACCTGGAATACTGCATTCAGCTCTGGAGTCCCCAACACAAGAAGGACATGGAGCTGCTGCAGCGAGTCCAGAGGAGGGTCACGAAGATGATCCGAGGGCTGGAGCACCTCTGCTATGAAGACAGGCTGAGAGAGTTGGGGCTGTTCAGCCTGGAGAAGAGAAGGCTCCGGGGTGATCTTATTGCAGCCTTCCAGTACTTAAAGGGGGCCTACAGGAAAGCTGAAGAGGGACTTTTTACAAGGGTATGTAGTGATAGGACAAGGGGCAATGGCTTTAAACTGAAAGAGAGTAGATTTAGATTAAATAGAAGGAAGATATTTTTTACTCTGAGGGTGGTGAGGCACTGGAACAGGTTGCCTAGAGAAGTTGTGGATGCTCCATCCCTGGAACTGTTTGAGGCCAGGTTGGATGAGGCTTTGAGCAACCTGGTCTAGTGGAGGGTGTCCCTGCCCATGGCAGGGGGGTTGGAACTAGATGATCTTTGAGGTCCCTTCCAACCCTAACCATTCTATGATTCTATGATAAGAGTGTAAGGAGTCCTCCCCTTGAGGAAGAAGGAGCGGCAGAAACAGAGTGTGACAAACTGACCTGCAACCCCCATTCCCTGTCCCCCTGTGCTGCTGAGGGTAGGAGGTAGAGCTGGGAAGAAGGGAGGGGTGGGGGAAGGTGTTTTTAAGATCTGGCTTTGTTTCTTGTTATTCTCTCTGAAGTAACTGATAACGAATTAAATTTTTTTTTTCCCAAGCCAAGTTTGTTTTGCCCAGGGCCATGGTTGGTGGCTGATCCCTCCCTGACTCTCCAGCCTTTTAGCTGCTGGCTGGGCTAAAACAGGACATCTACTAATCCACAGTAATCACAATACTGATAATCAAGGTGATTTTTACCTTCAGATGTGCTTGCACTGGCATCTATTGATTCTTTACGTTTTTGAGAGTCAGCCTGTGAAGCAAAAGCAACGTTAATGTTATTTCAAAAACTTCTGAATTGACTGAAATACCTCCATCTCCCTACCTGTGGTTGCATCTTTCTAAAGCACTATTTCATAGCAATGATCCTATGGAAAAGCAGCTATAACCCTTCTTAATTTAAGATACTTATATATATATATCTTATCTCTCAACAGATTAAATATTTTTTATCATCTTTACTACAAGTATGAATATTTTTTCTACATTTTACTTCTGGCCTCAACATAGAAGATGACTTGAAAGTAACCTGACGTTACAAACAACACTACCAAGTTTTTTCCTAACCATTCAGTTTATAACAGGTGTCCAAGGAATTAAACGATAGAAGTCTTTTTTTTTCTATTTTTTTTCTTTTTCTCCCCCTTTTTTTTTCTTCTTTTTCTTTTCTTTTTGTATAAACCCAAAAGACTGTACTACAGTAGTTGACGAAATTTATCAGGACAGTTTTATTTTTATACTTGTATTCTATTTTGTAGTCTTATTTTTATTCTGGCACGCAATAAAATATGTCAGCCCATTGGTTATCTTAAAAGAGGGAAAAAAAGATCAGATAAGATTTTATTAAAAATTTATTAAGAATTTATTAAAAATTTACAAAAAAAAACAACCCGCAAACAAAAACAAACCTGTTACTTGCTTGGGTTTGGTTTGTTGGTTTTTTTTTTAACTTAAGTTTAGTTTTCACTTAATTAGATTTTAATTCATAATTTTTAAACTGTCAGTCAGATTCCATACAATGAGTGCAGCTAGGTTTGTTATCCAACAATGAAGGGGTTAAAATTTTTATGTAAGAATTTCATGAAGGATTTACTAGGCAATTTACACATAACTAAGGAACATAACAAGATGACCATCCTTGAAGCTGCCAGAAGTGATTAGAAAGAAGACTCTTTATCAAGAAATGTCTGCCCTTGAAGGGAACATCCCAGAAAGATCAGATAAGAAAAAATATCAGAATTTAGTGATTCAGCAGTAATTCAGGTTACATGCACAGTCAGCACAAGAGACTGCTTATGTCAGAGCTCCCTCTCCTTAGAGCTCTTTTGCCTCATTCTTCTCCACTACCCCATTATTTCCATTTTTTCTGCAAGCTAGCTGAGGACTCAGTGGTCAAGCACTTGATACTCTGACGTGGGTGCAAGCTATACCCATTAAAAGTATGCATGTTATCCAACAATGAAGGGGTTAAAACTTTTGTGTAAGAACTTCATGAAGGGTTTAGTAGGCAGTTTACACACACCTAAGGAACATAACAAGATGACCATCCTTGAAGCTTCCAGAAGTGATTAGAAGGGAGACTCTTTATCCAGACCTGTCTGCCCTTGGAGGGAACATCCCAGAGAACGTAGAAACTTTGTTCTCATGTTTTTCTGAACTGTGAACATGCGCAGCAGTGACTTGGGGAAAAGGTAATTCCGGCAGGGGGAGATCGCAATCACCGACTCATGGACCACCTGCCCTAAATACACCCCAGATGCAAAAGAAAGGGGCGGAGGAAGAGAACTGAGCATGTGAAGTAATTTACATGTAAAGCGAGAGAAAATGAACCACTTGTCTAAGAGAATAACAAGGAATATGTAACCACGTTATGAATATGCATGATTGTAGTGTATAACTAAGTTTCTGTCCAGGGGCCAGGTGTGCATGCTAGGAGGAGATATCCCCCATGCATCCGGCGCCGCAATAAAGTCATGCCGCTTTCTAACACTGCAAACTGTGTTAGAGAGTTTCTGACTGGATTTTCGGTGACAATTTTGGCGACCCAGATGGGACACTGCTCCTGAGACTTGACAGATCTGGGGGATCGAGAGGTCTCCAGCACGCACCAAAGAATTTTCGTGGAGATCCTCCGGTCTCCTGGTCTGGTAAGTCTGGGCACACAGTCTCTGCATATATTAATATACTATAAGGCATTACTTTCAGGGTAGGAACCCCTCCGAAAGTCGTGATGTGAGTCCCACAGGAGAAGGGTTATATTTGGAGCTTTGGGTATGTGGAAACTGGAAGTTCTATACGCTACTATGGGGACGCCTGGAGTATGAGAACATAACAGAGGTTATTAATCAGGAGGTATTGCATGTGGATTGCTGCACCTTTTGGTAGTGTGTGGCCTGATCAGAGTAAAATGCACGTAAATCCACAGGAGGGGGTTCGAGTCCCTTGGAAAATTTATGGTACAGTGGAATTGACCTGGAATCTAATACTTGAGACTCTGTTACTGGAAACCTATTTTGGTTTTGTAAATTGTGAAAATGAGCTTGGGATCCTCATCAGAGAGTGGAATTTTGAAAAATTCTCCCTTAGATTGTATCCTAAGGCACTGGAAAAATCTCAGAGGGGATCCACTAACTCTGTTTCATGTCCTTTATTATACTCTGTTTCGTGTTGACTCCTGCTTCTACCAATTTGTGTTCCTTGTGCCGGCTGTGTTTGTTACATTTGTTGTATTTGTTATTTCTATGTTACTGCTTTTATCTTGTAATGGAATATAAGCATTTGGGGGAAGGGGGGATTTTAAAGAAATCTCCCTCAGGATGTATTCTGAAGCACTGGAAAGATCTCGGGGGAGACCCTCTAACAAAAAAAAAAAAAAATAGAATATTGTAATCATTGGTGGCCACTATATATTTTGGAGAGCCAGGAAAAGTGGCCTAAGAATGGCACTCTGAAATATAATATTCTTTTACAATTAATGCTGTTTGGTAGGCAAGAAGGGAAGTGAGATGAGTTCCCATATGTGGATTTGTCCTTTACATTAAGAAATCTCCCAGAGTGGCAGAGGGATTGTGGAGGTGTTCCACAGGACCCTATGGTATTGGCATTAGAAAAGGAAAGGGGAAATGAAAAATTGAAAATATAATTTTAAGTTGATGGTTGCTCCCTGACAGAGGTGGGGAGACACAGGGAATAAGATCACCCAAAAAGGGGGGCCAAACACCTGAGGCAGATTTACTGATGATGGGAAATTATGACTCTGAATGAGGGGGACCAGGGTGAATTTAAAAGCCTCTCCAGCAGATCCCCTGGTTCCAATATAGCTGGGAAATGAAATTATTAACTTCTTGATTGATACTGGGGAAACCTACTCAGTAGTGACTAGCTGTAAGGGACCTTTAAGTAAATTCTCTATGCCAGATGTTGGGGTCACGGGAAAGCCTGAGGTAAAACTTTTTATGACCAATGGAATGCAAAATTGGCAATAAGGTTTTATATATGCCTGAATGTCCAATACCTCTCTTGGGTCGAGCTTGATTAAACAAATTGGGAGCACAAATAACTTTTTCTAATAATTTGATTCAACTTTATATCCCACAAAATAATGCTCGGAACGCCCAGCTGTGTCTGTTACAGGAAAAAAAGTTGAGAATTTTGAGGTACCTGAAGAAATTCTGAATGCTGTTATTCCTACAGTCTGGGCTATGAAGGTACCCGGGAAGGCAAAGGCTGCAGGGCCTGTGAAGTGGAACTGAAACCTGATGCCAGATCGGTAAGAAAAAGGCAATACTCTATGAAATTAAACACAAACTTCTGTGAGAATGTCAGTCTGAATATAGTACTCCTATACTGCCAGCAAAGAAGCCCTGGGGAGGTGAGGTGGGCAAGGAAGGAGGTTGCCTGTTGCCCTGAGCACGGACTTGCTTCCATTCATGGCTTACCTTTAAGCTACTGTCTTCTGCCTGATGGGGTGAGGATACAGAATCCCCTTCGTCTTGAGGTTCTTTTTTTGGCTCTTCGTGTTTCTGCTTCAGGTTGGGTAGAGCCTGACACCACCAGTCTCTCTCTCTCTCAGACTCCCTGATGGTCCTTAACCTTTCTACTTCATCTCTCAGCTTTGCAACCATGATGAGCAGATCATCCACCTGGTCACACCTCAGATAGTTGTTCTCACCACTGCCGTCCCTTACCAGGGAAAGGCTCAGGCACTCCCTGCAGCCTGAGACCTGGACAGGTGCGTCTTTCTGTGGGAGCTCTGTTTGCGCTGCCACATCCCTCCTGCTGGGTGCAGAGGACTTGGCCTTCTGCTGGGTGGTCACCATAGCTGAGCTTCTTCTGAGAGGGTTATGGCCACCAAGCAGACAGCCTGACTGCGTCTTTCTCCTGCGCCCTGCCGTGCAAACTGCTGCCCCACACTCTGTTCGCTGCGCTCCTGGTTGCTCGCGCTTCCTGGGCTGATTTTTGTAGCAGTGGGGGTGACTGCTGTTGCTCTGGCAATGCCCAGGAAACATCAGCATCTCCCCCAAGAGATGCCAGCTCCTGGAGGAGTCTCTTCACTCCCCTGGCGTTTCCTGGCTTTTTCAGGAAAAGCCCATGTGCGATGAGATCTGCTGCTCCGCAGTGGGTTGGGCCAGCTCTGGAACAGCTCCCTTTGGCAACTGACTATCGTTCGATAGGGGTCCTCATTTTGTGGTGAAAATAGTACTAGAGGTTTATTTTTTTTTTTAAAAAATAAGATAGCATTTACAAGTGGAAAGGTTGAAAGAATGAATCAGAGTCTAAAAAGAGAAATGAGTAAGATATATCAAGAGACTCAGCTAAGATGGCCTGATGCATTGCCACTAGCTTTATTGAGAATCAGAATCAGACCAAGTTCCAAAGAGAATGTAAGTCCTTATGAAATTTTATGTGGGAGGCCCTATCAAATTATAACTGGAATTGGGGAGACACATGTTATTGGGGAAAAATAATTTAAAGATTATGTCATATCTTTGAGAAAAGTTCTCTTCTCTTTACACAGGTCCATCACATTGACTGCACCCGTCACCTTGGATGTCCAGGTGCATAATTTTCAGCCAGGAGACTGGTTCTACGTTCTAACCTGGAATGATGAACCTTTGAAGGAAAAGTGGAAGGGACCATACCAAGTCCTGCTCACAACACAAACAGCAGTGAAAGTCTCATGGATCAAAACCTGGATCCACTACAGTAGGATAAAGCCAACAGCAGCCCCAGAATGGGAAGCCGAACAAGTAGGATCAACACATCTAAAATTTACTCGAAAACCTAATAATGTGTTTGAACCGATTAGGAGTACTATGCACAGAGGAGAGTGTGGAGAATTTTATTTTGGCTTTGATCCAAGGATTTTGAAAAATACGCATTCTTATTAGTGTAACGGCCTGCATACCCATCCTCCAAGCAGCTGGCCAGCCTATACCACGGGAAATAATTCCTGTAAATGTATCAGTTATAGAGGAATATGCTCATGAATAAGATTTACTTTTTTAGTTTATAATAGTTACTTTGCTTATTATAGGTTGATAATAAAAAGTTATGTGAAAATGTTGTACAAAAGCCACAAAAGGTGAGACTCATCTAAAATTGATATTAGATAAGTCTCAAAGGGGAGAATTGTTATCCAACAATGAAGGGGTTAAAACTTTTGTGTAAGAACTTCATGAAGGGTTTAGTAGGCAGTTTACACACACCTAAGGAACATAACAAGATGACCATCCTTGAAGCTTCCAGAAGTGATTAGAAGGGAGACTCTTTATCCAGACCTGTCTGCCCTTGGAGGGAACATCCCAGAGAACGTAGAAACTTTGTTCTCATGTTTTTCTGAACTGTGAACATGCGCAGCAGTGACTTGGGGAAAAGGTAATTCCGGCAGGGGGAGATCGCGATCACTGACTCATGGACCACCTACCCTAAATACACCCCAGATGCAAAAGAAAGGGGAAGAGGAAGAGAACTGAGCATGTGAAGTAATTTACATGTAAAGCGAGAGAAAATTAACCAATTGTTTAAGAGAATGACAATGAATATGTAACCATGTTATGAATATGCATGAGTGTAGTGTATAACTAAGTTTCTGTCCAGGGGCCAGGTGTGCATGCCAGGAGGAGATATCCCCCATGCACCCGGCACCGCAATAAAGTAATGCCGCTTTCTAACACTGCAAACTGTGTTAGAGAGTTTCTGTCCGTTTTTTCGGTGACATGCACACTGCTCTTTCTTAGCTGCTGTAAGTAATCTAGAACTGGCAATTACCAGCATCTAGGCATTCTGCCACCTTTTCAGCCTCACTTCCAGTACTACCCAAGAAGACCCGAAACAAGTGGCCATATCTACATTCTGGTGCCTGAAACAGTTTCAAGTAAGGTTTAAATACATAAGAATTTGTAGGCTAATGATAAATCATTCTAGCATCAAAACACAAAAATAGGGAGCACTAAGTCAAAGGTGAAAACGTAATTTGGGGAATGTTTTTTTCTGGTTTGGGGGAAGGTGAGGTGTTTTATTTTGTTTAGTGGTCCAACAATTTTCAAAGCATTGCAGAACTTGTTACAGATAGCACAGGTGCCAAGAGAAGAGCTGCCAGCAATTCTACCAAGGTTTGAGGAGTTGGAGCACTTTGGTATCTATCATCTTCCTCTTCTGGAAGAAGGCAAGAGAAAGGGCTTGAGTTCTTAACTCACAGCCACAAAAATCGTAAGAACTACTAACATCCCTCTCCAAGTATATCCATGTAGCTCTACAACCAAAACATGCATTTTTGAGATCGTTTGGCTGATATTATCATTATTGGAATCTGAATCTAGAACTCAGTGATGATGCTCAAGGCACTGTTACAAATTAAAGATAACTAAGAGTTGTTGCTTCTGATCATTTAGAGACTAAAAACATCGCTACTTTGCTATCAGTTTTGCTTTGGGAAATGCTAATTTTCTCAACTAGGAAAAAGGACATTTGATTTACATTTCAAATACGCACAAAGAAGCTGCAGTCCTCCTATATGGTCAATGTATAACTCTGAATGCAAACTAAACACTTTTCATTGTATTGAACTGTGATGTGAATGTGCACTTCTTTAAACACCTTTCCTCATTCCACTCTTACAATGACTACTGTTCAATGGCCTTTCTAGACAGTTTAATCTGAGAGCCAGTTGAAGTACTCTCCTTTTCTAAGCTGCTAGCAAACAGCTCAAATTACTAGATCCTGACAGGTGTGACAGACTCCTCTACATTCATGGGACACTCCACACCTCCTCCCCCCAAAAAAGTGTATTTTTAACCCCAGCTTAGTCATTGGTGTTACACCAGTGGGAAGCATAACATCCACCAAAAGAGTAACAAAAGCATTTGTCTTCTATATATAGTGCAGACTTGAGCCAATTCAATTATAATGAGATGGACAAAAAGCATTTCTTATATTTTACGGGTTTTTAGTAACAATCAAAAAATCACCAGAAAGTGATACCTCTGATAGAACCATGGGTTCTGTCAGACTGGCTGCTACTTCGACAAAGTGAAGAGATACAAAAAGTACAAGCTCTCTGCATAACCCAGGACTATTCTTTGAGAACTTGAAATAGAAATATCAAGCAAGCATAACATACAGTTGATCAAACACACTAATCTGCTGAAAACCTATGGTTTTTAATTTCAGAAATGTATTCTTTTGTAGAATTTAAAAATATTTACTGAATATAAAGAACAGGTAATTAAAGTCAGAAGAATAGGACGAGATACATTATATGATTATCGAAAACTCTTAAAAGCTCTCAAGTCTTTTTAATATATGGAAAACAGTCTGTGTACCTACACTTAGCTGTGTTTCTAGCTCATTCTTTTGTCCACTTGCTTCAGATTCTGCTGCAGACTGTTGAAAATAATCCTCTGCCTGGAAACCTGTATTTTCTTTCTGAGAGACCTCTGCTGTTAAGATTTAAAAGAGGAAACAAGGAAAAGGAAAATTATAGGACCTTTATATAACAATTGACCATTCCAAATATGATCTCACTGATCTCAGGACAAATAAAAATCTTTCTGCTATTTTCCATGGGCAATGTTCACAGAAGTCACTGTTGAACAAACACTCTACAGTACAACTTTTACAAAGTGTCAGAAAACAAAACAAAGTATCCATACCTGCAATTTTTAGCTTTTCCCTTTGCAATACAGTGGTAATGGGTGTTCTCTGGAACCAATGTCCTGCTCCCTCCACTTCCCACAAAAGGTCATGATCCCCAGGATACTTCTCAAAATACTGCTTACAAGCTGAATAAACATAAGAAAAAACACACTATATATACTATATACTCGTCTGTATATCTGAAATCAAATTCATTTGCAATCTTCCATCATACACATAAACCACCACAGAAAGAACTGTTCAACAAAACATTCCAGTCTGAAATAAACATAATATTGCTTTATCCTACCTAGTCATCCTTCTCAATAAATCCTTTCTTCAGGTTTAAGCACTTTCCAATATTATCTTAAACTGCAAACAAAGACAGACAGGATTTTTTTTCTTCTTCTCTAAGCACCCACTTTGGAGTTTTACAACTTCACTGGTCACTGTCCCTGCCAATCACAAGACCCAACCAAGATGGAAAGGCTCTTAGAGGATGTAGTCAAGTGATTTTTGTCACCTTGTGTTATTATAGGCACTTGTGAAAAGCACTCTCTGGGAACATGAACACATTGCCATTGCATGGTTTATCATCCACTCACTGTTCACTTTTGGAATGTTTTCTTCTCTGCTGTTCCTCCATCTCTTTCCTCTCAATACACGTACTAAACATCCACATGGAGAGGAATGTTTTGACATTATTCTGTAGTAGTTACCAGGAAAACTACCATTTTTCACCTGATTCACTACTGATGCATAATCTCAGTGGACAAGATCCCTGCGGTACCATTCCTTGGCCAGGGAAATGGATTAGCCATTAAATTCTGCTCGAGATAGTTTGCTGTCCAACAAATCAGGTCTAGACAGATCCAACAGCAGACAGTGGAAAAGCAGAAAATTTCCAGTGCCTAAGTAAGAAGGCCAGATGAAAATGATAATACAAGGAAGCCTGACAGACGGCCCGAGAGTAGGCCTTGAGAAACTGGAAAAAGGAAATGCTTCTTGCCTGAACACAGTCCAAAGCAACATCATTTCCAAAATGCATATAATTTTCTAGCTGACATAACTCTCTGGAGTTGTTAATGGAAGAGCCATAAGTGTTTTCCTTGTATATTAGAACTGTGCTTTCTTATACTCAAGTTAAAACATAGCCTAGTATGTCCACTTGACCAGAAGGTCTGAGAAAGTGTGAATTAAATGATCTCATGAGGCTTAGGAGAGAGCAAGAAAAATGTGCTACAAAGAAGATATACGTTAGGAGATCATACACAGAAACACCTCAGCCCACTCTGGAGGCTTGGTGGTGGGGGGGAAATATAGCAGTAAACTGCACAGTAGCAGAAAGCCAACAGAGATCAAATAATCTAACCTCACACAGAGGATTAAAATCCAATCAGAAAATACTTCAGCATCTTCAACAAATCAGGATTTTTAACCTACACTGAAGAGCAGGACATTTAATACAAAAACTGAGGATGCAGCCACAAACATGGAGCTTGAACAACAGCACTCATTTGGACATGTAAAGAAAGCACAAAGAAGATCAGAAGAAAAAATCAAAGAGCTTGCCTATGTACATGAAGGATGACAGTGGGTATCGTAGGCCAAGAGTGTCTTCAGTAAAGGAATCCACAAAGTCTTCCAACATGATTAGCCCAAAGTCTTTCCCACGATGTTTCTTTCTTACAAACATTGTGTCTAGCACTGGCAGCTGATAACTCTGAGTAAAAGAAGAGCTACAAATACTTCCTGAAATAACAGGGGAGGGGAATCCATCAGTACTTCAGCATTGACATATTACTGCATGGATTTTAGTATATTCAAATAAAGATATTTATAATTTATAAAAATTATATCAGACTATATAATAAATCATTATAAATATATAAAGTTATATTAAAGGTATAAAAATAATTTATAATAATCATTAAAATAAATAAACGCTATTGGACATTTATTGGCATCTTGGGCAGGCTTCATAATGTTGCCAAGATATATAATAGATTAATATGTTAGAAAGAGTCTGCTAAAGCAGTCTGGTAGTACCAGAAAAGAATAGCAGAGATGGAGAGGAAAGACTCACTTTGAAATCTCACTATACAATTCCATCGGAAAATGATACTAAAAATGAAGCTGAAAAAGGGAGAAGGAAAAAGGAGACCATAAAATTCTTGAATTGCACTTTTATGTGGATTATATAACTCCTCAGGACGAATATGGAGATTAAAATTCAGCTCTTGTTTAAGGACTGAAACAATAATTCCAATTTTTTTAATGAAACCACAAAAAATTCCTAGGATGCTTTACACTGAAATTCTCCTGTAAATAATAATATGGATAATGATCCATAATTAAATGAAGATGAAACAGATTGTCACAATACATACGTACTTCAACATCAGAGTATTCAAAGGGTAGCTACGGACTCAGTGGTGACAAAGTGATGCCATATAATGGTGTTAAGATAACATGTCAACTATCTGATCCATTTTCAGGGCCTTATTTTGCCAGTCAGCGTGAATAACATAAAATACAAACAAAAAAAAATTAAAACAAAAAGCCCTTTCCTCTAACAAAGCCAAAGAGAAGCATACAGTCGTCTATATAACATAGTTTGCCTTGGCAACCTTGTAATTTTGAGACCAATGAACATACTTATCTTCATTTTTCAAGCAAGGAAAATGTGGGCAGAGTTTAGATTACTTGGGTACCCTTTGGGATACCAGTCAAGCTCCACCACTAACCATCTGTACCCAGAGGTGCCTTTCTCTACATGGGCTACTGATTTGGAAAATACATCACACAAACAAACATGGGTGAAATATTGATAATGCCTTCAGTGTTTCCTAACTCAGGACAAGTAAATGGGAGAGCATCATGAAAACTATAACAAACGAGCATGAGTACAGTAAAACTTCAGTGCCACATAAACAAGCGTCCTCATTCTAGACTAAAATGAAGCTCTAGATGTGAAAGGCTGTCGTGGGTTAGGCTGCTCTGGCAACCAAACCCTACACAGTCACTCACTCCCCCTCCCCCACTCCCAGGGATGAGAGAGAGAATTAAAGGAGAAACGGGAAGCCCATGGGTTGAGATAAGAACAATTTAATACAGATAAGTAATACACAGTGTAGATGCTCACCACCCCCTCGTATGCGAAGCCCTTCTTGTCCCGAAGCTGCAATCCTGGATGAACGCCAGGCCCCGAAATAGAGAGGGAGAGAGAGAGACAGTACTCCAAGAGTGGGAGTACTGGGAGAGAGAGAGAAAAGAAAAAAGGCAATAGAGCAAAAGTGCAGAAGTGCAAAAGAGCAAAAGCAGCGAAAGAGCCAAAGCGCAAAAAGCCCTTCTTTCCGGCTGCCCCTCACTTTTATACTGGGCATGACGCTGCATGATATGGAATACTAATTGGCCAGTTTGGCCCTCAATCTTAAGTTCCACCACAAATCACAAGGGGAATCGTGGCCCCCTTGTCCCAGCTATGCTCCCCCCTCATCCCGCCATGCTTCTGCACTCTGGCCAGAACACGGCACACTGAAAAGTCCTTGGAGTCTCACTTCCAACCACAAACATCAGCTTGCTATCAACATTCTTCTCAGAGCGAGCCTCTGAGTAAAACCAAAACACGGAGCTCTTCTAGCTGCTAAAAAGAGCTAACTCTGTCCCAGCTGAAACCAGGACAAAGGCCCATTGACAGATGATGTGGCTGAGGGTCCATCTGCACTGGAGGTGTTGCCAGGGTCAGAAAGGCCTACCCCTGGTATCATGACTGCCTCCACAAAGAAGAAAAGATGGTGTCGTGGGTTAGGCCGCTCCAGCAACTGAACCCCACACACAGTCCATCACTCACCCTCCCCCACTCCCCAGGAATGAGGGAGAGAATTAAAGGAGAAATGGGAAACCCGTGGGTTGAGATAAGAACAATTTAATACAGATGATTTAATACACAGTGTAGATGCTCACCACCCCCTCGTATGCGAAGCCCTTCTTGTCCCGAAGCTGCAATCCTGGATGAACGCGAGGCCCCGAAATAGAGAGGGGCAGAGAGAGATAGTACTCCGAGAGTGAGAGTACTGGGAGAGAGAGAAAAAAAAAGGCAATAGAGCAAAAGCGCAGAAGCGCAAAAGAGCAAAAGCGGCGAAAGAGCCAAAGCGCAAAAGCCCTTCTTTCCGGCTGACCCTCACTTTTATACTGGGCATGACGCTGCATGATATGGAATACTAATTGGCCAGTTTGGCCCTCAATCTTAAATTCCACCACAAATCACAAGGGGAATCGTGTCCCCCTTGTCCCGGCTATGCTCCTCCCTCATCCCGCCGTGTTTCTGCACTCTGGCACACTGAAAAGTCCTTGGAGTCTCACGTCCAAGCACAAACATCAACTTGCTATCAGCATTCTTCTCAGAGCGAGCCTCTGAGTAAAACCAAAACACGGAGCTCTTCCAGCTGCTAAAAAGAAGAGCTAACCTGTCCCAGCTAAAACCAGGACAGATGGGTAATAGTTATAAGCGACTCACATCTGAAGGGAACAAAAGGACCAATATGCCGGGCAGACCCTGCTCTTAGGGAAGTCTGCTGCCTCCCTGGAGCCCGGGTTAAAGACACCACCAGGAAACTTCCTAGCCTGGTATGGCCCTCAGACTACTACTCGCTACTGCTCTTCCATGTGGGTGGTGATGAAGCTGAAACACAAAGTCCAAGGTCAATCAAGAGAGACTTCAGGGCCCTGGGACAGCTGGTAAAGGGATCTGGGGCACAGGTTATCTTTTCTTCTATCCTTCCATTTCCGAGCAGTGACACTAGAAGAAGCAGATGTGTCCAGTCTATTAATATCTGGCTCCGTGGCGGTGTAATCGCAACAACTTTGACTTTTTTGACAATGGGATGAGCCACATGGCACCAGGCTTACTGGCACCAGATAGGACTTGCCTTTCTCAAAGGGGAACAAGGGTCTCAGCACAACAGCTATCGGGGCTCATTGACAGGGCTTTAAACTAGATTCGAAGGCAGAGATGGATAATATCAAGCTTGATCAAGATATGCTGGAAGCACCTGAAGAGCAGCATGTCCAAGTGGAGGCCAGTGACGAGTGGTGTTCCTCAGGGGTCAGTATTGGGGCAGGGGCTATTTAACATCTTTCTTGGCAAAATGGACAGTGGGATCGAGCGCACCCTCAGGAAGTTTGCAGATGACACCAAGCTGTGTGGTGTTCTGGACACACTGGAGGGAAGGCATGCCATCCAGAGAGACCTTGATAGGCTGGAGAGATGGGCCTGTGAGAACATAATGAAGGTCAACAAGGCCAAGTGCAAGGTCCTGCACATGGGTCAGGGCAATCCCAAGCACAGAATCATAGAATCATAGAATGGTTTGGGTTGGAAGGGACCTCAAAGATCATCTAGTTCCAATCCCCCTGCCATGGGCAGGGACACCCTCCACTACACCAGGTTGCTCAAAGCCTCATCCAACCTGGCCTTGAACACTTCCAGGGATGGGACATCTACAACTTCTCTGGGCAACCTGTTCCAGTGCCTCACCACCCTCAGAGTGAAAAATTTCTTCCTTATATCCAATCTAAATCTCCCCTCTTTCAGTTTAAAGCCATTGCCCCTTGTCCTATCACTACATGGCCTTGTAAAAAGTCCCTCTCCAGCTTTCCTGTAGGCCCCCTTTAAGTACTGGAAGGCTGCAATAAGATCACCCCGGAGCCTTCTCCAGGCTGAACAGCCCCAACTCTCTCAGCCTGTCTTCATAGCAGAGGTGCCCCAGTCCTCGGATCATCTTCGTGGCCCTCCTTTGGACTCACCCCAGCAGCTCCATGTCCTTCTTGTGCTGGGGACCCCAGAGCTGAATGCAATATTCCAGGTGGGGTCTCACGAGAGCAGAGTAGAGGAGCAGAATCACCTCCCTTGACCTGCTGGCCACACTTCTTTTGATGCAGCCCAGGATACAGTTGGTTTTCTGGGCTGCTAGTGCACATTGCTGACTCATGTTGAGCTTCTCAACAACCAGCACTCCCAAGTCCTTTTCCTCAGGGCTGCTCTCAATCCATTCTCCGCCCAGCCTGTACTTGTGCATGGGATTGTCCCAACCCATGTGCAGGACCTTGCACGTGGCCTTGTTGAACTTCATGAGGTTCTCACAGGCTCACCTCTCCAGCCTGTCAAGGTTCTGTGTGGATGGAATCCCTTCCCTCCAGCGTGTCCACAGCACCACACAGCTTGGTGTCATCAGCAAACTTGCTGAGGGTGCACTCGATCCCACTGTCCATGTCACTGACAAAGATGTTAAATAGCACCAGCCCCAGTACTGACCCCTGAGGAACACCACTCGTCACTGGCCTGAACTTGGACATTGAATCGTTGAACACAACTCTTTGAGTGCGACCATCCAGCCAATTCCTTATCCATCGAGTGGTCCATCTGTCAAATCCATGTCTCTCCAATTTAGAGACAAGGATGTCGTGTGGGACAGTATCAAATGCTTTGGACAAGTCCAGGTAGACGATGTCAGTTGCTCTTCTGTGGAATCATACACACAGTTACGGTTGGGGTTTGACCTTGATTTAAGCCTGTGTTCTTGACAAAGTTGGGAAACACCGATAAAGAAGAAGAATGCTGACAAAAAGGAAAAGGGAGTGTGAGAAGCTGGCGTGGGGAGTGTGAGAAGCTGACATTCAGCTTAGCAGATAGAAAATAATGCTTTTTTAGGCATAGCCAATAGCAATGCTAAAACAGTCACATGCACTACTGGTTGTAACCAATGATAACCAAGCAAAGGGCGCGTGGACACATCGTGGCTAGAAGAATAGTCTATAAAGCTGCTTGTAAATTGTAAATAAACGTCTCTGGGATCACATCTACGGAGTCTGTGCGTTAACCCGCCACAAATGGCATCTGAACAGAGACCTGATATTCAAGTCAACTGACAGGCCTTTGAGTCGCAGAGTGTAAGCGACAGGTGGCGGGGCCTGGCCGGATGAATCGGCTGTTGAGAGCTGAGCGGTCCGGACCGAAATCAGTGGGATACGAGAGTTGAAGAGTCCAGACCAGTGACACGTGCAGAAGGCACGTGAGCAGCCAGGGACGATGGAGTCTTCCATATCGGGAGACGCGAAGAAATAGGAACCAAAAGAAAGAAGAAATAGTAACTGAAAGAGAAAAAGCAACAATTACTTCAATAGAAGGAGGTAAGCGACTGGGAACGATGGGAAGCATGGCTTCAACAGAACATAAGTCTGTATTTAAGGTGTTGACAAAAGTGCTAGAGAAACAGAACGGCACTGTCAACAGCACTGACTTGATAAAACTCCTGGTTTGGGTATCAGCCCATATACTGGAGGTAAACTCTTTAAATATATATATATGTCAGGGACCTGGGACACTATAGGCGTTAAACTTTGGGACGCAGCCACCCGTGGGGATGCCGCCGCGCAGCGACAGCTGACAGCCTGGCGCGCTGTGTTCGAGGCGTTGAAGGGCGCGGCGGGAGAGAGTGGGGGCGAGGGGGCGTCGGCATCTGCCTCCCCCAGCGGCACCGGCCCCGCCTCCCTCACGGCCCCACCGGCAGAGGAACCGTGTGGAGCTGCCGGCGTGGAAAAGTCATCATCGAATCCTTTTGATCCAGGGCCCCGAACGAAAGACAGACTTATTTCCTCCCCGCCCTTCCAGCGATGTCGATATATCGGCACTCCCGCCAGCCGCGCCGCCCTCGGACCCCCGCGTCGAGCCGCCCACCGTGCCCGGCGGCGCCCCGCGAACGCCGCTGTCGCCGCCGGCCGGAGCCGCGGGCGCGGCGTCTGCCTCGGCGCTGCCGCTCATGTGCGGGAGCGAACCGCGGCTGGAGGGGCCGGAAACACGCTGCGTGCCCCGCTGTGCCGGTTCTATTGCAGCTGATGGTCCTCCTCGCTGGGAGGGGGTTCAATTCGGGTTAATCAAGGAGATAAGGCGAAGTGTGAAGAAATCAAGACTCACTTCGCCATATAAAAAAGGGTTACTGCAATCGGTATTTGCCGCAAAATTTTTTTTGCCTAATTGGCGGATATGCCGGCGGCGGTTACGGAGCGCGAGCGGCCGGAGCTGCGGCAATAACAACAACAACACAAGAAGGCGGCGACGGGAGCGGCCGTTACAGGGCGGCTGGGTCCCCGATCCCGTCCCGCCCTGCCCCCCCCCGCCCCGCGGGCCTCTGAGGCCCGCCTCACCTCGCTGCACCGGGGCCGGCTGAGGCGAGAGTGCTAACCTCACCCCGCGGCGCCGCTGCCGCCTACGCCCCCTCATCACCGCCGTCGCAGGCCACGCCTGGAGAGCGGCCGTTTCGCCGCCGCCCGTGGCCCAGGTTTCACCAAGAGACAGCACATCCAACACTTAACTTGGATCATCTCGATCGGCATTGCGGGAAATAACTAATCCTCTTCTGTTCCAGCAATTTCAACAGTTAATATCAGTGTTGCAAAACCGTAAACATGCATATTCCATTGTACATCTGCGAGCGCACACCACGCTTCCAGGGCCTATAGCAGAAGGGAACAGGCGAGCTGAGCCTCTCACGAGTGCAGCTCTTGTACCAAACTAGTTCACGCAGGCAGAAATCTCGCATGACTTCTACCATCAGAATGCTGACACTGTTAAGTGACAATTTGGCTTAACACGAGAGCAAGCCCGCTCAATCGTACAGTCGTGTAGTAGCTGTCAAAATATGATCATGCCACCAATGGATGGTGTTAATCCTTGTGGTTTTCGCTCGCAGGAGCTTTGGCATACACCTCTTATCAGACACACATATTTTTGTCATCATGAGGTACTGAGCATGTTACTGGCATTCCTTACAATCCTACTGGGCAAGTGATCGTAGAACGTGCACATGGTAATTTGAAAAATATGCTTTTAAAACAAGAAGGGGGAATGATAGGGAAGTCTCCCAACGAAAGAATAGCTAAAGCGTTATAGGTGTTAAATTTCTTAAATCGATGAAAAGACGATCTAGCTCCGATGGCTAAACATTTTGGGATGGACAAAATGTCACATATCAGTCAAAATCAGGCACAAGCAGGGTTACAGCAGGTGGCTTTCCAACAACTGACTGAATTGGCTATGAGCGCGTTGTGTCCCTGATTTTTGGGACAGGGGAGGCTTCCTTTGCTTCCATTCCACAGGGAGCACAGGAACCTTATGAACATTTCCTTGATCGGCTGCAAACGGCAGTTCAGAGACAAATAGAAAATCCGGCTGCTGCAGATGTGTTGCTATTCCAGTTAGCGATTGAAAATGCTAATGCAGACTGTCGGTGAGCTATTGATCCTATTAGAAATCGGGCAAAAACAATTGCAGATTTAATAAAGGCGTGTCAGAATGTGGGCTCGGAACACTCTAAAGCAGAGATATTGGCAGCTAAATGTTTTGATCAACAGTAATTGCTAACACATCAGTGCATTTAATTCCTACTGGTGTCTTTGATCCTATACCACAAGGATTAGGTGCACTATTGCTGGGACGGTCATCCACCACGAAATCAGGATTTTTTTGTACTCCCGAGGGTAATTGATTCTGAACATAAAGGGGAAGCAAAAATCATGGCATAGACTCCTTCACCACTATGCACTATTCCGTCTGGAGAAAAAATAGCACAATTGCTTTTGATGCTTTGAAGCACCACATCACCTCCATTATGCAACATAGATAGAGGTACAGAAGCATTTGGTAGTACAGGCCAACCAAAAATTTATTTTTTTTTTTTGGACACAGAAAGTCACGGCTGCACAACCTCTTTTAACAATAACCATTAATGGGAACGCTTTTTCTGGCCTAGTTGACATAGGGGCTGATCTATCTATAGTGAAAAAATCTGAATGGCTGCCCTCTTGGCCTCTGATACAAGCCCTGGCAGCTGTGATGGGAGTAGGTGTGATAAGGGGATAGGTATAGGAGTAAGCATAAGACCATATAAAACTATATTAGCTGTTATTTCTATGGACAGGTATAAGAATAGGCATAAGACTACATAAGACTGTGAAATACATAGCTCTGTGAAATAGCTCTGTGAAATTTTAGAAGTTATCAAATACTAATCCCTGCTTTGAAAAAGCAGTTGGATTGATAAAGCAATTGGAAGACAGACACAAGTTCGCAGCCTCTGGAGACGGCTCCTGGCAGCTATAAAGGAAAGGTATCCCTACAAGGACGAGGTGCCATGTAATGTAAGCAAGTGGACCAACACAGAGAAAGCTATTCAGTATTTGAGAGAACTGGCTGTGCAAGAATTGATTTATCTTGACTCGAGAAGCGGACCAAGACTCGAAGATCCAGATGACGTCCAGTGCACACAACCAATGTGGCAAAAGATTCTACGGAGTGCGCCATCAGCATATTCCACCTCATTGGCAATAATGGACTTCGGAGACGATGATACAACACTATCTGTAGGTAATATGGTCACCTTCCTCCGACGATATGATGATAATACTTCTATACGAACCTGTGTTGCGGCTGTGGAAAAGCTGTCTGAGGAGGTCCGAGAATTAAGAGAAAAAGTAGATTTCCCACCACCTGAACGTTCTAGAATTTCAGCTGTTAGAACCAGGCGTTACCCTCCTCGAGAGAGACAAGAGAGACGGTACAGATCACGGGGCGAGCTGTGGTTCTACCTCCGTGATCATGGAGAAGACATGAGAAGGTGGGATGGAAAATCCACCTCCGCTTTAGAGGCAAGGGTATGCCAGTTGGGAGGAAGAACCAACAGAAATAGAATTTTCTCCAATTCCTCCAGGACAGCTGTTGCCCCAGTCTACAGTGAGCAGTCCACTAGTCAAAATGGGAGGGCTGATCCTCCTAGCCACCCTGACTCTAATCCTGCTGATTCCTCTGATGAATATGATAACAGGCACTAGAGGGGCCCTGCCTCCAGCCAGGTGGAGGAAAGGGACAATCGAGTTTACTGGACTGTGTGGATTCGGTGGCCTGGCACATCATACCCCAAAAAGTATAAGGCTCTAGTGGACACTGGTGCCCAATGCACCTTGATACCGTCGAACTTTAGAGGGGCAGAATCCATCTGTATTTCTGGAGTGACAGGGGGGTCTCAACAACTGACTGTGTTAGAGGCTGAAGTGAGCCTAACTGGAGAGCAGTGGCAAAAACACCCTATTGTAACTGGCCCAGAAGCGCCATGCATCCTTGGCATAGATTATCTTAAGAGAGGGTATTACAAGGACCCAAAAGGGTATCGGTGGGCTTTTGGCATAGCTGCAATAGAGACAGAAGAAGGCAGACAGCTGTCTACTTTGCCTGGTCTCTCAACGGACCCTTCTGCTGTGGGATTACTGAGGGTCGAAGAACAACAGGTGCCAATTGCTACTACAACAGTGCACCGACGGCAATATCGTACCAACCGAGACTCTCTAATTCCTATCCATAAGTTGATTCGTCAACTGGAGAGTCAAGGAGTCATCACAAAGACCCGCTCACCTTTTAACAGCCCTATATGGCCTGTATGTAAGTCCAATGGCGAGTGGAGGCTGACGGTAGACTATCGTGGCTTGAATGAAGTTACACCACCATTGAGTGCTGCCGTGCCAGATATGCTGGAACTTCAGTATGAACTGGAGTCAAAGGCAGCCAAGTGGTACGCTACAATTGATATCGCCAATGCGTTTTTCTCAATTCCTTTGGCACCGGAATGCAGGCCACAGTTTGCCTTCACTTGGAGGGGCGTCCAGTATACCTGGAATCGACTGCCCCAGGGGTGGAAACACAGCCCTACTATTTGCCATGGACTGATCCAGACCACACTGGAACAGGGTGAAGCCCCAGAACATTTGCAATACATTGATGACATCATTGTATGGGGCAACACAGCAGAAGAAGTTTTTGAGAAAGGTGAAAAGATAATCCAAATCCTTCTGAAAGCAGGCTTTGCCATAAAACAGAGTAAGGTCAAGGGACCTGCCCAGGAGATTCAGTTTTTGGGAATAAAATGGCAAGATGGGCGTCGTCAGATTCCGATGGACGTGATTAATAAAATAACAGCTATGTCCCCACCAACCAACAAAAGGAAGCACAAGCTTTCTTAGGCATTGTGGGTTTCTGGCGAATGCATATTCCAGATTACAGCCAGATTGTAAAACCCCTCTATCAAGTAACCCGAAAGAAGAATAATTTTGAATGGGGCCCAGAGCAAAAACAAGCCTTTGAACAAATTAAACAAGAAATAGTCCATGCGGTAGCCCTGGGACCAGTCCGGACAGGACAAGATGTCAAAAACGTGCTCTACACTGCAGCCGGGGAGAATGGTCCTGACTGGAGTCTCTGGCAAAAAGCACCAGGGGAGACGCGAGGTCGACCTCTTGGGTTTTGAAGTCGAGGATACAAAGGATCTAAAGCCCGCTATACGCCAACTGAAAAAGAGATATTGGCAGCATATGAAGGAGTCCGAGCTGCTTCTGAAGTGATCGGTACGGAAGCACAGTTGCTCCTGGCACCCCGATTGCCAGTGCTCGGCTGGATGTTCAAAGGGAGCGTCCCGTCTACACACCACGCAACTGATGCCACATGGAGCAAGTGGATCGTGCTGATCACACAAAGAGCTCGGATAGGAAACCTCAATCGCCCAGGAATTTTGGAAGTGATCACTAACTGGGCTGAAGGTAAAGACTTTGGAATGTCACCAGAGGAGGAGGAGGTGACACGTGCTGAGGAGGCTCCACCTTATAATGAACTATCAGACAATGAGAAGAAATATGCTCTGTTTACCGACGGATCCTGTCGCCTTGTAGGAAAACATCGAAAATGGAAAGCTGCTGTATGGAGTTCTACTCGACGGGTCGCAGAAGCTACCGAAGGAGAAGGTGAATCAAGTCAGTTTGCAGAGGTGAAAGCCATCCAACTGGCTTTAGACATCACTGAATGAGAAAAGTGGTCAATGCTCTATCTCTATACCGACTCTTGGATGGTAGCAAATGCCCTGTGGGGATGGCTACGGCAATGGAAGCAGAGCAACTGGCAACGCAGAGGTAAACCCATCTGGGCTGCCCCGTTGTGGAAAGACATTGCTGCTCGAGTAGAGAAGCTGGTTGTAAAAGTACGTCACATAGATGCCCATGTACCCAAGAGTCGGGCCACGGAAGAACATCAAAACAATCAACAGGTGGATCAGGCCGCTAAGATTAAAGTGGCTCAGGTGGATCTGGACTGGCAACATAAAGGTGAAAAATTTCTAGCTCGTTGGGCCCATGATGCCTCAGGCCATCAAGGAAGGGATGCCACATACAAATGGGCTCGTGATCGAGGGGTGGACCTAACTGTGGACACTATTGCAGAGGTGATCCATGAATGTGAAACGTGCTGCAATCAAGCAAGCCAAGCGGTTGAAACCTCTTTGGTATGGAGGGCATTGGTTGAAATATCAGTATGGAGAGGCTTGGCAAATTGACTATGTCACACTTCCACAAACTCACAGTGGCAAGCGTTACGTGCTCACAATGGTGGAAGCGACCACTGGATGGCTGGAAACCTATGCTGTGCCCCATGCCACCGCCCGGAACACTATCTTGGGCCTTGAAAAGCAAGTCTTGTGGCGGCATGGCACCCCAGAAAGAATTGAGTCAGACAACGGGACTCATTTCTGTAACAATCTTATAGACACTTGGGCCAAAGAGCATGGCATCGAGTGGGTATATCACATCCCCTATCATGCACCAGCTTCTGGGAAGATTGAACGATATAACGGACTGCTAAAAACCACACTGAAAGCAATGGGTGGTGGAACCTTCAAACATTGGGATACGCATTTAGCAAAAGCCACCTGGTTAGTCAACACTAGAGGATCTGCCAATCGAGCTGGTCCTGCCCAATCAGAACTTCTACGTACTGTAGAAGGAGATAAAGTCCCTGTAGTGCACATGAGGAATATACTCGGGAAGACAGTTTGGGTTATTCCTGCCTCGGGTAAAGGTAAACCCATTCGTGGGATTGCTTTTGCTCAGGGACCTGGGTGCGCTTGGTGGGTGATGCAAAAGGACGGGGAAGTCCGATGTGTACCTCAAGGGGTTTTGATGTTGGGTGAAAATAGACGATAAAATGAATTGAATTGTGTGATATTAATTGCTGAATAACCCTGTCCCTGCATACCATCATTGCTATGGTTGTCACATTGTACTAATGCCATTATATTAAGAATCATCCAGGTTAATGAAGAATGAACTTAGTCAGAATCAGAACTGATTCCAGACACCCAGCATCTTCTTCGAGATCAACATCTTCAACCTGCAGACGGTGGCTGGATACACCAACTACGAGCTCCAGTCGCCACACGCAACAAAGACTACGTGTTATCCGTTCTACCGAATGAGTGAATTCCACATCATCTTTCCTGCCCTGAGAGACTGCTGTAACAGATGAAGACACGTTTTGGAGGGATGACCCATGGCTAAGGGAATAGTATATATGTAAGGTTTGAGCATGACGTGCATGGTATGGAATAAGGGGTGGATACTGTCCTGGTTTTAGCTGGGACAGAGTTAGCTCTTCTTTTTAGCAGCTAGAAGAGCTCCGTGTTTTGGTTTTACTCAGAGGCTCGCTCTGAGAAGAATGCTGATAGCAAGTTGATGTTTCTGGTTGGACATGAGACTCCAAGGACTTTTCAGTGTGCCGGAGTGCAGAAGCATGGCGGGATACGGGGGGAGCATAGTTGGGACAAGGGGGACACGATTCCCCTTGTGATTTGTGGTGGAACTTAAGATTGAGGACCAAACTGGCCAATTAGTATTCCATATCATGCAGCGTCATGCCCAGTATAAAAGTGAGGGGCAGCCGGAAAGAAGGGCTTTTTCTGCGCTTTGGCTCTTTCACCGTTTTTGCTCTTTTGCACTTGCTGCGCTTTTGCTCTATTGCCTTTTTTTTTCCTCTCTCTCCCAGTACTCCCACTCTTGGAGTACTATCTCTCTCTGCCCCTCTCTATTTCGGGGCCTCGCGTTCGTCCGGGATTTGCAGCTTCGGGACGAGACGAGCTTCGCATACGAGGGGGTGGTGAGCATCTACACTGTGTATTAAATCATCTGTATTAAATTGTTCGTATCTCAACCCACGGGTATCCCATTCATCCTTTAATTCTCTCCCTCATCCCTGGGGCTGGGGGAGGGTGAGTAAACGACTGGGGCGGGGGGGGGAAGTTTGGTTGCTGGAGCAGCCTAACCCACAACAACGTGTAACTGCTGATACGTTTTCTGCCTTTGTTATTGCTACTGCTCACACTGGAGAAAACCATGGGAGTACCAAAGAAAATTGGGACAGACAATGGTCCAGCATGGTGCCTTTTTACAGGATTGGAGAGTGACTCACACTACCAGTATCCCTCGTTCACCGACAGGACAAGCTGTTGTTGAACAAAGTCATTTAAAGTTAAAACAAATGCTTGATAAACAAAAAAGGGGGAAACTTCCATATACTTCCCCACAGGAATCCTTAGACAAAGCTACATATGTTTTAAATTTTCTTAATTTGTCTGCTTCTAGGCAACATACTACGGCTGTGGATCATCATTTTAAAACCAGTGCCATTTTTGTAGAAAAAAACACAGTATAAGGAACTGGGCTCAACTCATTGGGACGGCCCTGTGCCTCTGCTTACATGGGGAAGAGGGTATGCTTGTGTTCTTCTTCCCACAGGTCCATACTGGTTACCGGTGAGAAACATAAAGCCAGCCAGGACTTTTGAAACTACAGATAGAGAAGGGGAGATCCAAGAATTAGCAGAGCAAGCAGAGATCACAGAAACGCCGAATGAAGAGAATGGTTCAAAAGACTCGTCATAGAAGATTTCATGGTAATATATACTGTTTTTATGTTTCTTACTGTTTGGTATATTACGTGGGTGAAAATTGATTCCACCCATAGCTACTGGAAGGAAAAGAATTGACTGGTATCAAATTAATGACAAAGAATTATAAACTGGACTTAGCTGTGAGTACATAACTTTGAAAAAGGAAGCTGGGAGAGTTGTTATTGAACAACATGTTGCGATTCGCAAAAACCGCTGTCAGCCAGCAGAGCACATACTTGGCAGCCTTATTGCACGCAATGGCCACGCGTGCAGCAACGCCGCGTCAGTGCTCTGTTTCATAGACTCTGTTGAGGGTATAAAAGGGATGGCTCAGAGCGGAGCAGGGGGAGGCTGCAGAGCACACTTTGTGGATAAACAGGGGACGTCCTGAAGGTGCCAGGCCTGCCTCCCTTCTCCGCGATGACCCTGCTGATTGACACCCTCCTGCTCATCAGAATCTTGGGCATAGTTGAGATGGTAAGACTCCCAGAAAGGGGAACAATATGCCAGTAACTGCTTCTACAGGGCTATAATAGAGCTTGGCAGGGTATTCCTTCGCATATAAGGGGAGATCTATGTGCTATAGGGACTTTCGGAATGTATTTACCTAATACCACCATGATCCTAAGTCATACACACACCCAGAATAAGCAAAGCACGCATGCTTATGATGGCCAGTGCGATTACAGAGCAGAATTTTGGGAACCAGCTAAAATCATTGCAGCTTCAATATTTGCATCAGGTGTTGGAGTGGCACAGGCATTGACTACACTGAATAAATTAGGTTGTTGGCTTGCAAAACAAACTAATGCTACAGCTTCCAATTTATCAATGCTTTTAACTGATGTAGATTCTATTAGACACGCTACACTGCAAAATTGAGCCACCATAGATTTTTTACTGCTAATGCAAGGGCATGGTTGTGAGATACTAGAAGGAATGTGTTGTATGAACTTGTCTGATCACAGAATCACAGAATGGTTAGGGCTGGAAGGGACCTTCAAAGGTCATCTAGTCCAACCCCCCTGCAAGGAACAGGGACATCTCCAACTAGATCAGGTTGCTCAGGGCCTCGTCCAACCTGGCCTTGAATGTCTCCAGGGATGGAGCATCCACCACCTCTCTGGGCAACCTGTTCCAGTGTTCTACAACTCTCATGGTAAAAAATTTTTTCCTAATATCCAATCTGAATCTACCTCCCTCTATTTTAAAACCATTACCCCTTATCCTATCACAACAGGCCCTCCTGAACAGCCTCTCCCCATCTTTCCTGTAGGCCCCCTTGAGGTACTGGAAGACCGCTATAAGGTCACCCCGGAGCCTCCTCTTCTCCAGGCTGAACAGCCCCAACTCTTTCAGCCTGTCCTCATAGGAAAGGTACTCCAGCCCTCTTATCATCTTCGTGGCCCTCCTCTGGACCCTCTCCAACTGGTCCATGTCCTTCTTATGTTGGGGGCTCCAGAACTGGACGCAGTACTCCAGGTGAGGTCTCACGAGGGCAGAGTAGAGGAGGAGAATCACCTCTCTCGACCTGCTGGCCACGCTCCTCTTGATGCAGCCCAGGATGCGGTTGGCCTTCTGGGCCGCAAGAGCACATTGCCGGCTCATATTGAGCTTCTCGTCCACCAGTACTCCCAAGTCCTTCTCCTCAGGGCTGCTCTCGATCCATTCACCACCCAGTCTGTATTTGTGCCTGGGATTGCCACGACCCAAATGTAGGACCTTGCATTTGGCCTGGTTGAACTTCATGAGGTTGACACGGGCCCACCTCTCCAGCCTGTCGAGGTCCCTCTGGATGGCATCCCTCCCTTCCAGCGTGTCGACGGCACCACACAGCTTGGTGTCATCAGCGAACTTGCTGAGGGTGCACTCCATGCCACTGTCCACGTCACCGACAAAGATGTTGAAGAGGGCCGGGCCCAACACGGACCCCTGAGGTACACCACTCGTGACCGGTCTCCACTTGGACATCGAGCCGTTGACCACTACTCTCTGAGTGCAGCCATTGAGCCAATTCCTTATCCACCGAGTGGTCCATCCATCAAACCCATGCCTCTCTAGTTTAGAGAGAAGAATGTCGTGCGGGACAGTGTCAAAAGCTTTGCACAAGTCCAGGTAGATGATATCCATTGGTCGACCCTTGTCCACCGATGCTGTCACCCCATCATAAAAGGCCACCAAGTTGGTCAGGCATGATCTGCCTTTGGTGAAGCCATGCTGGCTGTCACCCACCACCTCCTTGCTCTCCATGTGCCTTAGCATAGTTCCCAGGATAATCTGCTCCATGACCTTGCCAGGCACAGAGGTGAGGCTGACCGGCCTGTAGTTGCCCGGGTCCTCCTTGTTCCCCTTTTTAAAAATGGGGGTTATGTTCCCTCTCTTCCAGTCATCGGGGACCTCGCCACGACTTCTCAAATACAATGGCCAGTGGCTTGGCAACTTCATCCGCCAGTTCCTTCAGGACCCGCGGATGGATCTCATCAGGTCCCAATCTCACTCAGAATCAACTCACAAAAAGATACAGAAATTGAAGGACTGGGTGAATGAATTACAGGATGGTTGGTATCCTTAGTAAAGGCAGGGATTATGTTACTAGTAATCCTTTTATGCATAGTAATAATCGTCCCCTGCCTATTGTCATGCTTTCAGCGGATGCTACAGAGTACGGTTCATCAGGTAATGGTCATAAAAAACAAAAAATGGGAACTGTGGAATCATACACACAGTTAGAGTTGGAGTTTGACCTTGATGATTTAAGCCTGTGTTCTTGATGAACTTGGGAAACACCGATAAAGAGGATAAAAAAGAAAAGGGAGTGTGAACAGCTGGCATGGGGAGTGTGAGAAGCTGACATTCAGCTTAGCAGATAGAAAATAATGCTTTTTTAGGCATAGCCAATAGCAAAGCTAAAACAGGCACGTGCACTACTGGTTGTAACCAATGATAACCAAGCAAAGGGCGCGTGGACACATTGTGGCTAGAAGAATAGTCTATAAAGCTGCTTGTAAATTGTAATAAACGTCTCTGGTATCACATCTACGGAGTCCACACATTAACCTGCCGCACTCTTCCCCTATCCATCAATGCTGTAACCTCACCATAGAAGGCCAACAAATTTGTCAGGCAGGATTTGCCCTTAGTGAAACCATGCTGGCTGTCACCAATCACCTCATTTTTCATGTGCCTTAGCATAGTCACCAGGAGGATCTGCCCCATGATCTTGCTGGGCAGAGGTGAGCCTGACTGGTCTGTAGTTCTCTGGGTCTTCCTTTTATCTCTTTTTAAAGATGGGGGCTATGTTTCCCCTTTTCCAGTCAGTGGGAACTTCACCAGACTGCCACGACTTGTCAAATATGGTGGATAGCGGCTTAGCAACTTCATCTGCCAGTTCCCTCAGGACCCGCGGATGCACCTCATCAGGTCCCATGGACTTGTCCACCTTCAGGTTGTTTAGATGGTATCGGACCTGATCTTCTCCAGTGGGTGGTTCTTCATTCTCCCAGTCCCTGCCTTTGCCTTCTGCAACTTGGTCAGTGTGGCTGGAGCTCTTGCCAGTGAAGATGGAGGCAAAGAAGTCATTGAGTACCTCAGCCTTTTCTCCATATCCCGGGTAGCCAGGTCCCCTGTTTCCTTCCAGAGAGGGCCTACGTTTTCCCTAGATCTCTTTTTATCACTGACATATCTATAGAAGTTTTTCTTGTTGCCTTTGATATCTCTGGCCAGATTTAACTCTATCAGGGCTTTAGCTTTCCTAACCTGATCTCTGGTTGCTCAGACAATTTCTTTGAATTCTTCCCAGGCTACTTGTCCTTGCTTCCGTGCTCTGTACGCTTTCTTTTTGTGTCCGAGTTTGTCCAGGAGCTCCTTGTTCATCCATGCAGGCCTCCTGATGTTCCTACCTAACTTCCTCTTTGTTGGGATGCACCTCTCCTGAGCTTGGAGGAGGTGATCCTTGAATATTATCCAGCTTTCTTGGGCCCCTCTTCCCTCCAGGGCTTTATCTCATGGTATTCTACCAAGGAGATCCCTGAAGAGGCCAAAGTCTGCTCTGCTGAGCACTCTCCTTGCCTCCCTATGAATCTTGAACTCCACCATTTCATTGTCACTGCAGCCAAGGCTGTCCTTGAGCTTCACGTTCCCTACCAGACCCTGTTTGTTGGTGAGAACAAGGTCCAGCAAAGCACCTCTCCTCGTTGGTTCCTCTACCACTTGGAGAAGGAAGTCATCATCCATGCATTCCAGGAGCCTCCTGGATTCCCTATGCCCTGCTGTGTTGTCCCTCCAACAGATATCGGGGTGGTTGAAGTCCCCCATGAGGACCAGGGCTCATGAACGTGAGGCTGCTCCTATCTGTCTGAAGAGGGCCTCATCCACTCAGTCCTCCTGGTCAGGTGGTCTGCAGAAGACCCCCACTACTATGTCCCCTCTCCTTGCCCTCCCTTTAATCCTGATGCATAAGTTCTTGGTTGGCTCTTCATCCGTCCCCAGCATAAGTACAGGCTGGGCGGAGAATGGATTGAGAGCAGCCCTGAGGAAAAGGACTTGGGGGTGCTGGTGGATGAGAAGCTCAACATGAGCCGGCAATGTGCGCTTGCAGCCCAGAAAGCCAACTGTATCCTGGGCTGCATTCAAAGAAGCGTGGCCAGCAGGTAGAGGGAGGAGATTCTGCCCCTCTACTCTGCTCTCGTGACACCCCACCTGGAATACTGCGTTCAGCTCTGGAGTCCCCAACACAAGAAGGACATGGAGCTGCTGGAGCGAGTCCAGAGGAGGGCCACGAAGATGATCCGAGGGCTGGAGCACCTCTCCTACGAAGACAGGCTGAGAGAGTTGGGGCTGTTCAGCCTGGAGAAGAGAAGGCTCCGGGGTGATCTTATTGCAGCCTTCCAGTACTTAAAGGGGGCCTACAGGAAAGCTGAAGAGGGACTTTTTACAAGGGTATGTAGTGATAGGACAAGGGGCAATGGCTTTAAACTGAAAGAGGGGAGATTTAGATTAGAGATAAGGAAGAAATTTTTTACATTGAGGGTGGTGAGGTACTGGAACAGGTCGCCCAGAGAAGTTGTGGATGCCCCATCCCTGGAAGTGTTCAAGACCAGGTTGGATGAGTCTTTGAGCAACCTGGTCTAGTGGTAGGTGTCCCCACCCATGGCAGGGGGGTTGGAACTAGATGATCTTTGAGGTCCCTTCCAACCCAAACCATTCTATGATTCTATAAAAATAGAACCACTACTCTAATTTCCAGATTTATAAGGCCAGAATAAAAACCATTTCAATGCAAATAATACTTGACCTCGGCACCAGTGAAGGTTATGGAGCAGATCATCTTGAGTGCCATCACGTGGCACGTACGGGACAACCAAGTGATCAAGCCCAGTCAGCATGGGTTTATGAAAGGCAGGTCCTGCATGACTAACCTTATCTCCTTCTATGACAAGGTGACCCACTTAATAGATGAGGGAAAGCCTGTGAATGTTCTTTACCTGGACTTCAGTAAAGCCTTTGACATCGTTTCCTACATCATTCTCCTGGAGAAAATGGCTGCTCATGGCTTGGATGGGTGTACCTTTTGCTGGGTGAAAAACTGGCTGGATGGCCAGGCCGAAAGAGTTGTGCTGAATGGAGTTAAATCCATTTGGCAGCCAGTCACAAGTGGTGTTTCCCAGGGCTCAGTATTGTGGCCAGTTCTGTTTAATATCTTTATCAATGATCTGGACGAGGGCATCGAGTACACCCTCAATAAGTTTGCAGGCAACACCAAGTTAGGCAGGAGTGTTGATCTGCTTGAAGGTAGAAAGGCTCTACAGAGGGATCTGGACAGGCTGGATCGATGGGCCGAGGCCAATTGTATGAGATTCAACAAGGCTAAGTGTTGGGTCCTGCATTTGGGTCACAACAACCCCATACAATGCTCGAAGCTTGAGGAAGAGTGGCTGGAAAGCTGCCCAGCAGAAAAGGACCTGAGGGTGGTGGTCGACAGCCAGCTGAATATGAACCAGCAGTGTGCCCAGGTGGCCAAAAAGGTCAATAGCATCCTGGCTTGTATCAGAACTAGTGTGGCCAGGAGGACTAGGGAAGTGATCATCCTCCTGTACTCGGCACTGGTGAGGCCGCACCTCGAATACTGTGTTCAGTTTTGAGCCTGTCACTACAAGAAAGACATTGAGGTGCTGGACCATGTCCAAAGAAGAGCAATGAAGCTAGTGAAGGGCATAGAGCACATGTCCTATAAAGAGCAGCTGAGGGAACTGGGGTTGTTTAGTCTGGAGAAAAGGAGGCTCAGGGGAGACCTTATCACTCTCTACAACTACCTGAAAGGTGGTTGTAGCAAGGTGAGTGTCAGTCTCTTCTCCCAAGAAGCAAGTGATAGGACAAGAGGAAATGGTCTCAAGTTGCGCCAGGGGAGGTTTAGATTGGATATTAGGAAAAATTTCTTCACTGAAAGAGTTGTCAAGTATTGGAACAGGCTGCCCAAGGAAGTAGTTGAGTCACCATCCCCAGAAGCATTTAAAAGATGTTTAGACATGGTGCTTATGGGCATGGTTTAGTTGGGGACTTGGCAGTGTTAGGTTTATGGTTGAACTTGATCTTAAAGGTCTTTTCCAACCTAAATGATTCTATGATTGTGACCACCATGCTACAGCATTTTTTTTACATTAAAAATAATACTGAGAATTATACAAATTATGCAATGCATCATTTCTTTAAAAAAAAAAAAAAATCCAGAAAAAGATAACAAAGACAATCAGAACAAATTAGGTGATTGCTTTCCTATCTTGATTACCAGACCAGAATAGGTCAGTGATCCAGATAGTTTACTACTGTATTTTTAACAGTTTGCAAAGGCATATATGTATGTCAGATGGGGGAAGCCTCCAGTACCATCATTAATCCTGAATTCATTAACCCTCTCTATAGATAAAACAAAAGTGACAGATTGTTTCTTCTTCATCCAAATTTGACATTCTACAAAGTGCTATCAACGTGCTAAACAGCCTATTCAAATACCAAATTTTATTCAGCAAAAATTGAAAACCACAATTAAGTCCAAAATAACTAAAAGAAAATTATAATGTTTTAGAAAAACAACATAAAATCTGTACCATTAATGACATAAACCTGCTAGCTAAACTGTAATCTCTGAGGGAATGCATGTGTGGAAGGAAAGGGAATCTCTTTTTGTTACCACCAAGTATAGCTGAATCTTGTGCCTGTGAGCCAAGTTTCTGTGT
This sequence comes from Tauraco erythrolophus, assembly GCF_009769465.1. Taxonomy (NCBI): domain Eukaryota; kingdom Metazoa; phylum Chordata; class Aves; order Musophagiformes; family Musophagidae; genus Tauraco; species Tauraco erythrolophus. The sequence continues at coordinate 20,977,485 of NC_141497.1, forward strand.
TGTAATGCTATAAAATGTTTAAATGATAATGACATCTGATTCTACAATCATTTCAGATAAACAGGAGCTCTGCATTCTGAAGCTAGGTCAAAAAAAACCAAACCAAAACCAAGCATAGCCCAATCTAACAGTAAACAATTGTTCTACAGGAAAAAGAAAAAAAGAAAAAAAAAAAGAAGAAAAGCTTTCAGGTATACCTCATTTCTACAATTTTAAATCTATTTTGTAGAATATGAAGAAATCTAAAAACCTTCTTAGATTACTAAAGGACATAAGCATTTAAGACAGAAATTTTAACTACAATCTGACTTCTTATGAATTCAAGAAAACACCAACGGATTAGGCCTGCAAGACTTGTCTACTAAGTCTATTAAACAATATTCTTCAAATAAACTCCCTATCTCTCCCCTTCTACCCCCCTCAAATCCCACAATACACAAGTGTTTTACCTGTAGGTTTAACAGAATAGAACCCAATAGCTTCTCCTTTTTTCCACATGATCTTAGCATAGTCGTTGCTACCATGACAAAGAAATGGGACCTCATTTCTTTCCATTTCTTGTTTCCGATAGATAATTCGATTCAGAACATAGAGAACCACCCTCTCTCCAACAGACCTCACCTAAGGAAACACAGAAAAACATTTTAGAAGAGTGGTCAGTTTAGTTGATACTCACACATCAGGGACCTTATTTTTCAGTTGCCAGCTAACATAGCTGCAGATAGAGTCAAGAGAAGCTCTAAGTGCTAAAGCAGGATGAAGCTCTGGGGTTTGTGTGGGAAAATAACTGAAATTAGAGGGGAATGGGAGAACATTGTCCCCCAAAATTCAGCTACATCTCAACATAAACTGTAATATCAGAGCAGCTCCGAGATGAGACACAGCTGCTGCTCCCAGGAACAAACAAGGCCTACGTAATATCCTTGAAACGGGGAGTAGAGCGGTATGGAGGTATCACGGCTCGTCCCTGTTATCAGGGAAAAGGGGCGCCTGGTGAAGATAAAGATGAATCACAACCGCTGCCTCAGCAGTGATGGTGAAATCATGTCCTTTAGCTACCAAATCACACCTCCACCCGCCTCTAAGCTGTGACCACCCCTCACGAGAGAAATTTACACCAATCCTAATCTGCGACCACCCCTCACAAGAGAAATTTACACCAATTCTAATAAAGTTATGTATGACTAGAGTCACTCGAGCTCCACCTAAAAGATATGAAAAAGGTATAAAATGGCAGCAGAACAAAGGGGATGTTAGGGAGAAGCCCCTCCATCGAAACGTCCGGGATCAGTCGACGGGCTGAACCTCTCTTCTCCCCCCCATAGGGACGCCTATTGAGTAAGAGCTCTGTGTTGTGCGCATTTACTTACTAACACCTTGCTAGCTATTTAATATTATCACTGATCAGTAATAGTTTTATATTATTTTAATCAAAGTTGTTTTGTAGTCAGTCACTATCACTGGCTATCTACGAATCTATATCCTGTCACCAATAAAATTATATATACAAAAGTTCTGGAGACTTTTGCCCTTATTATTATAAGGAGGTTGGGCTATAGTACTACCGAACTGGTATACTCGCCAAAGTTATTTACACTGACAGACTGGTCATTTTGACCTCTTAACGTGACAGTTTGTTTGAGGCCTAGGAAATGCTTTGAAGCCATAGCAATAGGTTAAGTATAAAGCACTACCATAGACAGAAGATATTTCACAACTTCAATGTCACTTCCAATCCAATGGATAAAAGCTGAGAGAAGTGCTGGGAGTGGGGTAGTGGGGGGAATGTTTTGATTTTAACTCAAAACTATTTTTGGATTTAAGAAACATTCACCACATACAATAGCAGCATACCAGCCTCAGATTTCTCAGGTTAGCATATAACTGGAATCCTACAAAGAAGAAACGATGAGCCTCATGAGGTAGCAGGACCTGGCACACTCAATCACTGCTGATAGAGTGGCAAGACAACAGGACATGATGCAGTGGAAGAACTAGTTACAACAGTTTCTGTGGCATGAAACAAGGAATTCAATATCCTTTTCTCTGTTCTGCAGGGTTCCTTTTACACATGAAATTTACCCCTGTGAAGGAAGAATGGAGAAACCATGTTCCCTTCCCAATACCCAAAGTCCCAACTACCCTACCTGTAAAAGATTCAGCTTTCCTGATTTACTCATCATCCTACCATTATGAAGCACACAGAAAACAAGGCTACATGCCAAATTCTCCAGAGTAAATTTAAATATAAAAATCAAAGATGAGTGCCCAGATATGAATTACACTCCTGGAAAAATACAGGTTTCCAGTTTTGGAAGAAGCCAAAACTCCATACTACATAGGTGTCAAAGATGAGCAATAGAGCAGATACTAGGCAACTTACTTTCCCAAACCTCATGTATTGCCACTGCAGGCCACCAGCTCCAACTTGCCTCTATCAAAAAGGTTCCTTTCAATATTTTTAGCTTACTAGTCTCCTGATAAAACCAATAGGTACTGCTATGATAGAATGCACCACTCTACTAAGACGTTTCAATACAATCAGACATACTATGTTCTAAAGAGTAAGGAAAAAACTCTTCTTAACATCATTAACATCTAAATAGTTTGCATATGAAGCTACTGTACAAGAGTCCCTCCTCTCTAGTCACTATCTTCACAACCCTTCCCCCTATTACCTATTTCCTCTATTCCCATTGACCTTGCTTTTGACATGAGATAACTAACTCATTTCTGAATGAAATGAAAACATGTAACATCTCACACACTAGCTATTTGCCATTACTTGCCATTAACTTGAAGGATAAGAATAATTGCTAGGTGAATGTTGGAGCACTTTACCTGCTGAAGCCCCTCTCTAGAAGGGACAGATGTTCTCACAATGTCATCAATTGACCACCACTGGTCAGCAAGATACAGGGCTACAGCTTGAAAGAAACAAGGGGAAATAAAGTTAGCGATTTTTAACATTCCGAAAAGAAACAAATTCATTAAAGCTGCTAAACAATTAGGAATAACACTGTAGTAACCAAGTTAAGCATCTTCTAGTTGACGCTATGTTAATACAGTTCTTACTACCTGTCGTGGGTTAGGTTGAACCCTCCCACACAGCCGGTCACTCCCCCTCCCCCACCCCCAGGAATGAGGGAGAGAATTAAAGGATAAACGGGAAACCCGTGGATTGAGATAAGAACAATTTAATACAGATGATTTAATACACAGTGTAGGTGCTCACCACCCCCTCGTATGCAAAGCCCATCTCGTCCCAAAGCTGCAATCCCGGACGAACACGAGGCCCCGAAATAGAGAGGGGCAGAGAGACAGAGATAGTACTCCGAGAGTGGGAGTACTAGGAAAGAGAGAAAAAGAAAGAAATACAATAGAGCAAAAGCGCAGCAAGCGCAGAAGAGCAAAAGCGGCGAAAGAGCCAAAGCGCAAAAGCCCTTCTTTCCGGCTGACCCTCACTTTTATACTGGGCATGACGCTGCATGATATGGAATACTAATTGGCCAGTTTGGCCCTCAATCTTAAGTTCCACCACAAATCACAAGGGGAATCGTGTCCCCCTTGTCCCAACTATGCTCCCTCCTTATCCCGCCGTGCTTCTGCACTCCGGCACACTGAAAAGTCCTTGGAGTTTCACATCCAACCACAAACATCAACTTGCTATCAACATTCTTCTCAGAGCGAGCCTCTGAGTAAAACCAAAACATGGAGCTCTTCTAGCTGCTAAAAAGAAGAGCTAACCCGGTCCCAGCTAAAACCAGGACACTACCTTAGCACAATATATGTGGTGCTGTACACACACCCTCCATATGCAACGCTACATTGGGTTTGCATGGCAAGGTTTTAATAGCAGGAGGGCTACAGGGGTGGTTTCTGTGAGAAGATGCCAGAAGCTTCCCCCATGTCCGATAGAGCCAATGCCAGCCAGCTCCAAGACGGACCCACCGCTGGCCAAGGCTGAGACAATCAGTGACAGTGGTAGCACCTCTGTGATAACATATTTAAGAAGGGGGAAAAACTTCTGCACAACAGCAGTCAGAAGAGAGGAATGAGAATATGTGAGAGAAACAACTGTACAGACATCAAGGTCAGTGAAGAAGGAGGGGGAAGAGGTGTTCCAGGTGCCAGAGCAGAGATTCCCCTTGTCCCAGTTTTAGCTGGGACAGTTAGCTCTTCTTTTTAGCAGCTAGAAGAGCTCCGTGTTTTGGTTTTACTCAGAGGCTCGCTCTGAGAAGAATGCTGATAGCAAGTTGATGTTTGTGCTTGGACGTGAGACTCCAAGGACTTTTCAGTGTGCCAGAGTGCAGAAGCACGGTGGGATAAAGGGGGAGCATAGCCGGGACAAGGGGGACACGATTCCCCTTGTGATTTGTGGTGGAACTTAAGATTGAGGGCTAAACCGGCCAATTAGTATTCCATATCATGCAGCGTCATGCCCAGTATAAAAGTGAGGGTCAGCCGGAAAGAAGGGCTTTTTGCGCTTTGGCTCTTTCGCTGCTTTTGCTCTTTTGCACTTGCTGCGCTTTTGCTCTATTGCCTTTTTTTTCCCCTCTCTCTTTCTTCCAGTACTCCCACTCTCGGAGTACTATCTCTCTCTCTCTGTGCCCCTCTCTATTTCGGGGCCTCGCGTTCGTCCGGGATTGCAGCTTCGGGACGAGACGGGCTTCGCATACGAGGGGGTGGTGAACATCTACGCTGTGTATTAAATCATCTGTATTAAATCACTCTTATCTCAACCCACGGGTTTCCTGTTTCTCCTTTAATTCTCTCCCTCATTCCTGGGGGTGGGGGAGGGGGAGTGACCGGCTGTGTGGGAGGGTCAGCCTAACCCACGACACCCCTCCAGCCTGTGGTGAAGACCACGGTGAAGCAGGCTGCCCCCCTGCAGCCCGTGGAGTGCCCCACACCAGAGCAGGTGGATGCACTTGAAGAAGGCTACGACCACACTGGAGCAGGCTCCCAGCAGGACCTGTGATCCCGTGGAGAGAGGAGCCCATGCTGGAGCTGGTCTTCTGGCAGGACTTGTGACCCCATGGAGGACCCACACTGGAGCAGTCTGTTCCTGAAGGACTGCATCCCATGGAAGGGACCCATGCTGGAGCAGTTAATGAAGAACTGTAGCCTGTGGGAAGGACCCACGATGGAGAAGTTCATGGGGAACTTTCTCACATAGGAGGGATCCCACACTGGAGTAGGGGAAGAGAGTGAGAAGGAAGGAGTGACAGAGACAACAACTGACTGCAGCCCCCATTCCCCATTCCCCTGCACCGCTCAGGGGGAGGAGGTAGAGAAATCAGGAGCAAAGTTGAGCCCAGGAAGAAGGGAGGGGTAGGGGGAAGGTTTTTTAAGATTCGTTTTTATTTCTCATTACCCTACTCTGATTTGATTGGTAATAAATTAAATTAATTTCCCCAAGTCGAGTCCAGTCTTTGCCTGTGACTGTAATTGCCGAGTGATCTCCCTGTCCTTATCTTGACCTACAAGCCTTTTGTTATATTTCTCTCCCCTGTCCAGTTGAGAAGGGAGACCAATAGATCGACTTGGTGGGCACCCAGCGGCCAGCCAAGGTCAACTCACCACAAATGCTCCCTAGTCCAAAACTTGTTTGAAAACTGAGAACAATAAAACCAAATGCAGACTTTGTGCAGCATGACATACAGGAACTGTGTCACTGTGCTCTAACACCTCCTTCCACTAAAAACTGGGCCTGCCAAGAAGAGTCTCATTCATACGTATATTTTGGTTTTGGGTTGTTAATGGATATTGATATTGAAACTGTGCAAGTTTTAGGGAGCCAGATGAATGTAAAAAAGGTGATGGCCATGTGATTAGCAATCATAGATTTCATAGATTTCTAGGTTGGAAAAGACCTTAGAGATCATCGAGTCCAACCATCCCTAATCCCCATTAAACCATATCCCTAAGTAGATCATCCACCCTATTCTTAAACACATCCAGGGATGGGGACTCAACCACCTCCCTGGGCAGCCTATTCCAGTGGCTGACAACCCTTTCAGAGAAGAAATACTTTCTAACATCCAACCTGAATCTCCCCTGACTAAGCTTATACCCATTTCCTCTTGTTCTATCACCCATCACTAATGTAAAGAGCCCTTCCCCCACCTCCCCACCATCCCTTCTCAAGTATTTGTAGGCTGTAATCAGGTCTCCCCTCAGCCTCCTCTTCTCCAGGCTAAACAGCCCCAACTCCCTCAGCCGCTCCCCATAAGTTTTATTTTCCAGCCCCTTGACCAGTTTAGTCCCCCTTCTTTGGACTCGCTCCAGGAGCTCAATATCTCTCTTAAAGCGAGGGGCCCAAAACTGGACGCAATATTCCAGGTGCAGCCTCACCAGTGCCGAGTACAGGGGCAGGATCACTTCCCTATTCCTGCTGGTTACACTATTCTTGATACACGCCAGTATCCCATTGGCCTTTTTGGCCACCTGGGCACACTGCTGGCTCATATCAAGCCGGTAGTCAACCAACACCCCCAGGTCCTTCTCTGCCAGGCAGCTCTCCAGCCACTCTTCCCCGAGCCTGTAGCGATGCTTGGGGTTTTTACACCCCAAGTGAAGGACTCTGCACTTGGCCTTATTAAAGCTCATGCCATTGGCCTCAGTCCAACGATCCAGTCTGTTCAAATCCCTCTGAAGGGCCTCCCTACCCTCAAGCAGATCGACACAGCCTCCCAGCTTGGTGTCGTCTGCAAATTTACTGAGGGTACATTCAATCCCCTCATCCAGGTCATTGATAAAGATGTTAAACAGAACTGGACTCAGCACTGAGCCCTGGGGAACCCCACTGGTGACCGGCCTCCAGCCGGATTTAGCCCCATTTACCACCACTCTTTGGGCCCGGCCATCCAGCCAGTTTTTAACCCAAAGGAGGGTGTGCCTGTCCAGGCCAGCAGTTATCAGTTTCTCAACCAGAACATTATGAGAAACTGTATCAAAGGCTTTACTGAGGTCAAGGAAAACTACATCCACAGCCCTTCCCTCGTCAACCAGGGGGGTCACCCCATCATAGAAGGTGATCAGGTTTGATTGGCAAGACCTGCCTTTCATAAACCCATGTTGACTGGGCCTGATCACCTGGTTAACCTGTATGTGGTCATTAATAGCATTCAAGATAACCTGTTCCATGACTTTGCCCATCACCGAGGTCAGACTGACAGGCCTGTAGTTCCCCGGATCCTCCTTCCACCCTTTTTTGTAAATGGGGGTAACATCCGCCAGCCTCCAGTCCAGCGGAACTTCCCCAGTGAGCCAAGACTGCCCAAAGATAATGGACAGGGGAAATCAGGAAGAGTTTGATCCACAGGCATTTGTGGAAAACTTAGCAATCATATACATGGCATTATATGGAAAGAGAAGGAAACATGAAGGACTGGAAAGGAAGGGAGAAAGGGAGGGGAAAAAAAAAACAAACAACAAAAACAGTAAGATGTCACCTTGGCCAGAGCTATGTTAGGACCTGAAGGTAAAGACAAATTTACACTTGATGCTGATCAATCACTGCTAATAAAGAGCATCTAAATTCATGGGCAAATAAATAGATTCTACAAATGCTCAATAAATTCCTTTTGGAGAGGTGAGATGTACATAAAACAATCAAGAGACACATGTTGTACTTGGATTCAGATGAGCACCATGTTATTTCGCTACATATCTTCTGAATTCAGTGGGTCCACTTCTACTCTGATTAGTGAGCAAAGCTTTATCACTTGTGTTTATGAATCCACAACAAGAAGAATAGTATGAGAACAAGAAGGCAGTGAAAAAAAAATGCAAAAGTGGCAAAGTTATGAGCTACACTAGCATGGAATGAGCAAGGGCCTAGTTACATGTATTTGTCACAGAAAAAGAAATAGCAACACACAGAGAGATTTGAATCTTAAAATGAAACCTGTGAGCGAGTCCTCTGGTGCAAACAAAGCAAGAACTTTGTGTGTCTGCTCTCCACCATAAAGAGGAACGAAGCCCACAGTTGATAAGCTAATAAGAATCTGAAACAAGAATGTACAATACTTGAATAGACTCTTGCTAATACAACATTAGTAAAATATACAGAGAATGTTTAGCAGGGTAAGCAAGATGAATGTTGAAAACTGAGTGCTTAACAGTTAACTGTAAAACACAAGTATCAGACCTCAGCCCTTACTTTAGACGTTTTCTTCCTAAAGACAGACTACATTATAGAGAGCTCTGACTCTCAAGCTCTGGCAGATTTAGCTACAGCAATTTATACTGTTACAGCTCTCTGCTGTCAGCAGTTTGCATTTATGTGCACAACTGAAGTAAGGTGTGCAAAGAGCCAGTAGTATGATCACTTCAACTGCCCCAGCTACACAAGCCATCAAAGCTGACAGAAGAACGAGGCAGGCAGTCAGGCACAGAAACAAACTGTCACAGCGAAATTGCTGATTGTTAACAGGAAGGTTGTATTCAAAAGGGTTTTCTTCCCTTAAATTGCACGCATTTTAGAAATTCCAAATTTGTCTGCTTGACTCCCTCAGGAACAACATGAGAAGGGTCAAATCAATCCACCTTTCGGGAGTTGAGGACCTTTGTGAAAATGCATTTTGATATTTAAATTTGCACATTTTCAATATTTAATTCATGATAAAAACTAGTCAGGCATTAATGGTGTGGTAGACAGACTTGCTTACCCAATTTAAGAAGATCATGATATGCTATGCTACAATGATGTTAATACAGACAAATATTTAGGTATATAGCACCTGCAGAAATGTAGGAAAGTACTCAAGACTCTGCTTTTGCCAAGGAATCTGCAGCACTGACCTTTTGTTCTCACAGAGAATCCTCTCAGCTCACTTATTTTTCATTAAAGTTACACACCATTGCTTTTATTGGTACTAGTTCTATTAGAAATGCTCATCTAGACAGAACCAACATTAACTAACTTATCACTCAAGGGATAAGTGTTTAAAACATGAAATGTCACAGCCAGGCTCTACTAGAACTCCCAACAACAGTAGGGAATATTTCAGATAAAAAGAAAATAATCACTTCTAAAATTAGCAAAACTTGCTGATCAAGAACTGAACCTAACCATGAAGATCACTGAAGGACTGAGATACAAAGAGAGTCAGTTAGTTTCAGTAAATAATGAACCCCTTAGTTATGATGACAGATTTTTGTAACTAAGTTAGTGTTTTTAGGAAAGAGTTTGACTCATCAGTTGAGATTTTAAGGGTTTGTGTTTTTTTTTTTAAATTACTTAATGCATACAGATCCATTGCCTAGAAGCAGCAAATAGTCACTGACACCCAAATTTAAACCCAATTACAAAACGAAAAAAAGTAGAGCTTAACACACAAGCAGGTATTTAGAAAATATAAAAGCTTTCTTAAAATAATGATGTAATTAAATAGTTGCAGACTGGATATTTTAAACATTTTAAATCTACAAGTATATCAAGAAAACTAGGACTAAGGTATTTGCTGGTTCTTACTTTGCTGTGGTCTGGCAGGGACAAGAATTCAGGACAATTTGAATCCCCACACCGAAGGTCAGACAAGTAGCCCTCTGCAGAGCTCTCCAAGTCCTCATGACTGTAGCTGTTCAACATATCCACAGGGAATGCCATCATCTTGAGAAATAAGAAACATTATTACTGCAGGTAGTTTGAGAGATATGATGCACAGTTTATCACATATTCCTACTGTGAAATATGTTCATTTGATTTGTGTCAATATAGTGGTAAGGAGCGGGATGTGCCTATTCAGGATAAGTGATTATCTTAGTTTAAGATCTCTGTGAAATGCAAAAACACAAACCTGCGAAATTCCTCATGATGCTGCCGACCACCAGAGTGATACACAGGATGCTCTGGCACTGCAGAGCAAAGAGCTCTGGTGACAGTTCATCGTGATGCAAAACGAGATAAAAGGAAATGGTGAAAAGTAGAAAAGGATGGAGAGCATAGACGCTAGGAAGCTCTCTTCAGATGGTCACCTTCAGCTTCAGGATTTTTCAGCCATTTAAAGTATCCTGTGATAATACTGTTAATAGCTACAGCTGCTTTAATATTGTTACTGACACTGCTGTACATATGGGTTTGGCGTGTGTATTTTCAGTGCACAAAGTGTTATATCAATCAGGAAACTTATGCAAGTAAAAGAATTTACTTGATTTAATAAAAGGGGGGGGCTGACAGAGGGAATATAGGAATAGACGAAATCACATAAGAGGATATATATATATTAGTTATTGTTTAAATATTAAATACTAACAAGTTATTGTTTAAATATTCAATACTAACTGCTACATTAACTGCTGTATGAATTATTGCTTGCCTTAATTAAGTTGTGAAGTCCCAGTCCCTGCTGGCTGCCCAGGGAGGAGGTTGGTGAGAGAGAGAAGACAAATGCCAGCAAAGTCGTAACTCAGGACCCACACATCTGTAGGGAGGAAGGGAGACAAAAACTAGCCTATGTGGGCAAGATAAGGACTAACAAGAACTAACATTTGTCTTCAGGCAGTAATAGGTAAGAGACAACCAGATGTCCACTCAAGGACAGGCCAGGCTGGAACCGGTTTGGCTCTGCAAACGCAGCCAAATCGGGAATTTTAGAGAAGAGGTGAAAAGTGCACAGTGAGGAAGACCTCCAGCCTTCATCCTGAAGACCCAGGCCCACGACCACCAGGAGGCGTGTCGAGGAGGAGCCTGAGGCGGGGACTATAGAAATGATCTCATGGGAAAAAACTGACCTTTTTGGGGGGGCTATGAATGTGTCTGTATAAATACAAGAAAAACTGTCACGGCGGGTGTGCGTCTTGGTGGAGTGGAGACTCCCGGCGCACCCAGCGCTGTTTGCTTGCTTTTATTCGCCTAATAAATTGTAAACTTTAATTGGAGTTCTGTTTGGGACTCACTCATTTATCACAATTGGGGGCTCGTCCGGGATGGTCTTAGTTCCTGAAATCTGACCTGATCTAGGAGGGGCGCCTCACCATTTACTTTTTTGGTGACTCCTGGTCGGGTTGGGTCGGGACTGACACCATCCTGAACCTGAATAGAAGCAAGCAAAGAATTTTATTTTTATACGAGCTCAGCTCCCTTGCCGGCTTCAGTAGTTTTGTTTTGCCCGTAATTCTCTGCGCGCAGACCCGAGCGACCGTTCGGTTCGATCCCGAACGAAGACAGCGGAGCTGTGAGTAACGCCGTGTGTGATTGTGGTGTGCGTATACTGTTTGGTTCGATCCCGAACAGAGACGGCCGAGGCCGTGCGTACACCGTTCGGTTAGATCCCGAACGACAATCCGAATGACGGAGTCGTAAGAAGACGACGGAGGTGTAAGTATTTAAGGCGTTGATCGTTCGGTTGGGTGGGATACGGTTGCCTGTGTGTGTATGTGTGTGTGTAAGAGTGTGACTGAGACGGAACGAAGTTCCGAAGCGAGTGCGGAGGTCTTCTAACCGCGGTTCCAATCTCCCGCGAGGGACTTGGCCGGTGAAGGACCGAAGCGATTCCTATAGGACTCGTGGGTGGGTGATAGACACTCATACCAGCAACCAAGGGCTGTAGGAATTGTCACACACTCATACCAGCCACCAAGGGCTGTAGGAATTGTCACACACTCATACCAGCCACCAAGGGCTGTAGGAATTGCCACACACTCATACCAGCAACCAAGGGCTGTAGGAATTGCCATAGTAAAATTCCTAGATGGGTCAAAACAAGTGAAAGACCCAAGATCAGGAAAAAGGGAGCAAATTACCAGATATACCGGTAGAAAGTCCATTAGGACTAATGATCAGAAATTGGGATGAAAGGGGCCCCAGAAAAGAAAAAGATAAATTAAAATTGGTTCACTACTGCATGATTACATGGCCAAAAGAACCTTTAAAGCCACATGTTTTTTGGCCCGTTTTTGGATCTTTTAAAGACTGGATTTGCCAAGCCTTAAATATATATGTTAATTCAAAGGAACCTTTCAGTCAGGAGGAAAGCGAATATGCAAAATTATGGATCAGGACTTCAGGTCCTTTTTCAGCCTCAATACTTACATTAAAAACGGATGACAAATTTGAGGAAAAAGAAGGAGATAAAAGCAAAAAAAAAAAAAAAAAAAAAAAGAGACGATAAATGGGAGCCACTGGATAATTTACCGCCACCATATCTTAACAATCCGCCTCCTGTGGTGGTTTCCCCCCCGGTGGCCGTAATATCCCCATTAGAACCGTCTATACCTCTGCCACCTCCACCGACAGCGCCGGAGCTGGAAAAACCTCCGGCTGCTTGTACAAGAAGTAAGATTGCCATATCCAAGGGAGCCTCTTTATATCCTTTACGAGAGGTTCCTCTCGGGGGCAATCAGGGGAGTATAGGGTTCGTAGCAGTCCCATTAAATACCACAGACGTAAGAAATTTTAAGAAAGAAATGGGAACCCTATTGGATAATCCCCTCGAAGTAGCAGAAAAATTAGATCAATTCCTAGGTCCTAATACTTATACCTGGGAAGAAATACAATCCATCTTAGGGATTTTATTTACTGCTGAAGAAAAATGAATGATTAGACAAGCTGGAATGAGAATTTGGGAAAGACAAAATCAAGCAGGACCCCCGGGAGACCAGAAATGGCCTAATGTGGATCCCCACTGGGATCATCAACAACCCCAGGGGAGACAAAACATGAGGTATCTGAGAACGTTGATCATACAAGGAATAAGGGAAGCGGTTCCCCGAGGGCAAAATATTAATAAAGCATTTAATGAACAACAAGGGAAAGACGAATCTCCAACAGAATGGTTGGAGAGGCTAAGAAAAAGCCTACAAATGTATTCAGGAATTGATCCGAATACAGTGGCCGGGACCGCATTACTTAGAACGCAATTTGTAGCTAAATCCTGGAAGGATATAAGAAGGAAATTAGAGAAATTGGAAGATTGGCAGGAAAGAGGATTAGAGGAATTACTTAGGGAAGCCCAAAAAGTCTATGTTAGAAGAGACGAAGAGAAACAAACAGCAAAAGCAAAAATCTTTGTAGCAGCAGTGAGAGAAAGTCAGAGGGATAAAGCCCTGTCTGGGGAAGTAAAAAATTAGAAAACATACCCCAGGGGCAGCCGGTTAAAAAAAAAAAAAATTCACAGTTCCCATTTGTTACCACTGTAACAAGAAGGGACATGTTCAAAAGACTGCCGTAAGCGAGAACAAGATAAAAAAAATGTTTAGGGAAGAATAGGGGTGTCAGGGGCTGTATATTCTGGGGACTTCAACATCAACAGAGCCCTTGATAAAATTAACAATAGATCCCCATAAGGAAGAGGTTCTATTTTAATAGATACAGGGGCCAAAATATAAAGAAAAAGGAATTAGAAAAGTAGAAATGGACCCCATAAGCGTTTACATAATAAATCTACATCGCCCGATTAGAATCAAGCAATACCCTATACCCATGGAGGGTCGAAAAGGGTTAAAACCTGTAGTTGACGGACTTTTAGAGAAAGGAACTTTGGAACCATGTATGTCACCTCATAATAAACCCATCCTCCCCGTAAAGAAACCGGATGGGTCATATAGAATGGTGCAAGACCTGAGAGCTGTAAATCAGCGAACAATCACTAAATTCCCTGTGGTAACAAATCCTTACGCTTTACCGAGTCATACACCCCCCCAAACATACTTGATATTTCATAATAAATTTGAAAGATGCCTTTGGGGCTGTTCTCTGGATGAAAGATCCAGAGATTATTGTCCCTTTGAGCGGGAGCCCGGCTGCCCCGCGGCTGCGCTCGCGGAGGCGGCGGCGGGGCCCGGCGCGGCGCACGGCCCCCCCGGGCCGGCCTGCCGGCGGCCGCGGCCCCTCGGCGGGGATTTTCCTTCCCGGCGCGCCGGCCGCGCTCGGCCCGCCCCGGGCCCCCATTGCCGCCAGCGGCGTGACGGGACGGGGGCGGGCGGCTTTGTGGCGGCCGCGCCTCCCCGTGCGCGGGCGGAGCGGGTCCGGGCCCGTTCGGCTCGGCCCGGCCGGCGCCGGAGGCCGCCGAGCCTGAAGCTATTAAAACACATTGGGGGACAAAGGCATTAAGCGATCGCTTCCTTAAACAATTCGGCTGTAGTGGGATTTACGAAATAACAAAGCAAATTGCACAAAACTGCGTAACTTGCAAAAAGATAAATAAGAAAGTGTTTCGGCAAGTGGCTTCGGGAAAAAGAAAAATAGCTTACAGACCTTTCAAGAGAATGCAGATTGATCTCACTGACCTGCCTAAGGTGGGAAGAACAAAATATTTATTAGTAATAGTAGATCATTTAACACGATGGGTAAAAGTGCTTACCCTGTAGCACGAGCTGCAGCACAAATGGTGGTAAAAAATTTTGTTAAAACACTTGATACCTCGATATGGGATAATCAAGTACATTGATTCTGATCAAGGCACACACTTCACTTTTAAAATAATAAAACTGTTATGTCAATCGTTAAGTATTCAATGGGAGTACCACACTCCATGGCATCCACAAAGTTCGGGAAAAGTGAGAAGGATGAACAAAACAATAAAAAACAACAATTGGCTAAATTAATGAGTGAAACTCAAATGCCTTGGACAAAGTGCTTACCTTTGGCACTTTTAAATATAAGAACAAAACCACACAGTGAAACTGGATTATCACCATATGAAATGTTATATGGTATGCCTTATTCCCAAGGAATGCCCTTGGGAAATAATGTAATTGAGGATCATAATATCCAAAAATATATAATCATTATTGGAAAAAGATTAAAAGAGTTAAAAGAAATTGGAACGATAGCTCAAACACCGCCTTTAAAGTTTGCAATTCACCAAATAAAACCGGGAGATAATGCTTTGATAAAAATGTGGAAGGAAGAAACCTTATCTTCCCTCTAGGAGGGACCTTTTCTTGTTTTATTAACCACAGAAACAGCTGTAAGAACTGCTAAAAAGGATGGACACGCGTCGTGAGTAAAGAGTCCAGTAAAGAAGTGGAAAATAACATCTGAACTGGGAGGAACTAAGCTAACCATCTGATGAACTTAAAGAGACCTCCACTGGAGAAATATAAGCTAAGTTACTGTGGGAATTTCATAGCAGTAACTCCAATAAAGTTTAGCAGGAGGTAATATTCCTACAAGCCTCTGGAGAGGAGTTGGCACTTGTGCCTGATCATTGTTTAAATGATGTTGTTTGTTTGTTAGTGTTAAGTGTTCTGCGCGTTTAATATTTACATAATAGTTCAAATTTTTCGGAGCATTCACTGTGGAGCTACCACTCCCTTAATATAAATAGGGAGTAGGACAACAAAACTAAGTATAATATACCAATTAAAAAAAGCTAACCTTGTAACCCCTGCAGGTGCTCAGAAAAAGACCACCCCTTCGAGATTAAGGAAGAGGGCAAGACCGGATAGGGAATCAGTGGTGCGGCTTAGAAGGTCTGCCAAGTGCTGCAACCCCTTCGGGCTGTGACCGCCGACCACTATGGCCCTTACTGGACCTCTTCTAGGCCTATATGGGGTGAGTTTCCTGGCTCAGGCTGCAGCAAACAATTGCAGCCAATGTGTGGTCACTACCAGAAGGGGACGGGTAAACTCCCAAACCTTGGTATATCATACTGTTTGCGAATGCAAAACTCAGAAAATAGGAAGCTGCATTTATAACCTAACTCAATATGATTTATGCAAAGAAGAAAACAGAACTGTATGCTGCCGCGGCCGAAGACGGGGAAGCAAGACGCATCAATATGATGAGTAAAAAGGCTTCAGCTTTATTCTGTGACACTGCTCTTTTTATAGCATAGCTCGGTTCTGTACATGCCTTCATGCGCTGTACTTAGCAAGTTAATTGGTCTAGCACTACTGTTCACGCGACAAGCACGAGTATGATATACACTGTGATTGGATAGAGATTTCTACGTTTGTTACAATGTTTCAACATTTTTGCGGTCAGTATGTTTTGCTCAGCATCTTGTTTTTCATAGTTTCAACCTACCTTCTTATCTCAAGGACAGCGTTCTTTTTATATTCGCTGATATACATTTCTTACTGTTAACACTTTGGCTCCAACATCTCCCCCTCTTTTTTCAAAAACGGCGTGCGCTATGGTTGACAAGCGTTGGGTCACACATTGCATTAAGCATGGTCCAAAAAGCAAGAGAAAGCCTAACAACAAAAGAGGCCCCAAGCACGTTTTGATGAGATCTCTCAGCCAACCACCTATTCCCCAGGAAGTCAACCATCCATCGATGCCATCTACCTCTTTCAAGGCATGTAGTTTGTCCTTTAGTTGTTTAAGTTTTTATGCACTGACTCTCCTGGACCTGTTAAATTCATACAACACATTCCTTCGATCTCTTCGCAACCATGCCCATGGGCTAAAAGCAAATAGTCAATCGCTGCTCTGTTTTGCAATACTGCATGATTTACACTTTCTACATCTTTCGTTAATTCATCTAGAATGCTGGATGTTAAGTTTATTTCGTCGCGAGCCCAGCAACCTAGTTGTTTTGCTAAGGTAAGCGCTTTTGCTGCTGCTAACCCTGGGAAAAGTGTGGAGGCAGCTACTCGTCCAAATTCACTCCAAAATGTGGGATTGCCTACACTGCTACAGTTTAGATCATGTAGGCTTCTTTTTCTCCTGGTGTGATTTTCACTCCATTCTCTTAATAGGGATATATTGGGATGGAATAAGGCTAGTTGGCCTAAATAACAAGGACTTCCTTCTGGTTGTTTTGGAATGCCATTCCATGCCCTGTCTCCACAAATTAAGAAAATTCCTTCGGGCAACCTTCGAGGTTCAGTAATGTTGCTGCCATTGCAGCTCGAGTATAGAAAGCGAAATACCGATGCGCTGTCAAGATTAGAATCTAAGGTTGCCCATAGTTTCCTGTTTTTATTCAAGTTGTTTGGGTCTAATGGCAAAAATGAAAACCATCCTCCTATTTTCCCAGCGGTAGTGTTTGCATGCATACTACCAAGCAGGTCTAGTTCTTCTGGATCAGACTGGAGGGAAGCATTAAGTGCATGAATAAGCCGGCATTGTACTGCTCCGTCATACTGTTGAGGGGTCGCTCCATAGATCGTTGTGGTATTGAAGTTGCTATATGTTAGGTTAGTGGTGTTTACTAGCCCTTTAAAGGCTGCCACTTTCCATGTTGGCACTCCTATGAGACAGGTACGGAATGGGTTTCCAATACCACCCAGGGCTAGGCAGATTGATGACTGGTTTGTTTTGTTAGCAATGGTTACCCATATGTTGTCTCTCGGGCTGATGGAGTTGATTCCGTAGGTCATTTGGCACCAAACTAAGATTCCTGTTACTATAGGTATTGTCTTACCAATAAACTCCTCCATCCTTGTCATGATGTCTACACTGCTTCTGATATCTGGTACCCATCACTTGTGTCTTTTGTGCTACTTCTACAACAGTCAGTAGTTTTTGTAACCTAAAGGCTGCGTGTGCTAATATAGCTTCTTCTGCACTTTCAAACAACGCAGTTAACCTTTGTCGTGAAGCGTTCTCTATTTTAAGCCAAGCAGCGAGCGCCTGGTATGGGTTAATATCTAAAGCGCGTCTACAATCTGCACAGCCTTGCACTGCATCACGTTGCGATTCATGACATATGCGACTACAACCTCCACACTCTATAGTTATAACCTGTAAATTTCTACATCTACACCTACAGTGCGTTGCGTTAGCGGGTATAATTTTGCAGCTTTGCGCGTGCATATCAGACTACGGATAAAGGCAAAATCTATCTCGTCTGGATCAGAGTCAGTCTAATATGTTCTTTGGAAGATTTAGCACTTCTTCTATTCTTCTGCAGAGAGGTCCGAGTCTTTGGGAACTCCTGGATTGCCTCCGCCTTCGCCTTTCAGTTCGCTCAGCCACGGTCGTACCCACTTCCCCAGGTCAATAAACGACTCCTGCAACCTTCCCATCCTCCTTTCACTGGATCCCAGGCTTCCACCCACACATCCCATTTGCTTAAATCATGTGGATTGCCAGTTAAATGATAGTCCATTGGAACGGCATCATCATCGCCGACGGGATTTTTCCAATTTAGAACATAACAGGTCTTCATTAATACGGCGTTGGGGGACATCTCCCCCTCTTTTTTCAAAATGGCAGCAAGTCGCTTTACATCTTGATGGCGCCGTTCAACAATAGCCTGACCCGTACTGTTGTACGGAACACCTTTTCTATGTTCAATTCCCCAATCCGCTAAAAATGCAGCACATGCTGTTCCTGCGTATGCAGGAGCATTGTCTGTTTTGATGACTTGTGGTAAGCCAAGGGCAGCAAATGCTGAAAGCCAATGTTGTTTTACACATCGGAAGGCGGTAGAAGGCGCTGGTGTCGCCCATACAGCTCTGCTGCAAGTGTCCACGGTGACGTGGATATGGCGCAGTCGACCAAAGGCGGGAAACTCAGTTACATCAGTTTGCCACACTCCTCTTGGTTGCAATCCTCGAGGGTTGGTGCCTTGATCTTGTAAGGCTATAAGACGGGCACAATCAGGACATACAGCGACGATGGCACGGGCTTGTGCTCGCGACAGTGCAAACTCTTTCTGAAGAGCTCGAGCAGATTGGTGAAAAAATTTGTGTGATCGATGTGCTTTTGTCAGGAGAGGGGTGTCGGCAGTTACAGCTGAGAGGGGCTGGGAAATCCTTTCTTTTCTTGCACGAATAAAACCCTGTGTAGGAGGCTGGCAATTCCAGTTACTAGCATATTGTTTTGGTACAGCCTTGCAAAAAGCAGTTTCTAGCATACTACTTCCTTTTCCGAGGGCCTTACTATTTCCACTATACCCAAGATTTCGCTGAGCAGGAGGGTGTCAATCGGCAGGGTCGTTGTGGAGAAGGGAGGCAGGCACGGCACCTTCAGGGCGTCCCCTGTTTATCTACACAGTGTGCTCTGCAGCCTCCCTCAGCTCCGCTCTGAGCCATCTCCTTTCACCCTTAGCAGAGTCTACGACAAAGGTACTGACACGGCGTTGCCGCACGCGTGGCCAGTGCGTGCAACAAGGCTGCCCAGTATGTGCTCTGCCGGCTAACAGCGGTTTTTGCGAATCGCAACATATTGTTCAATAACAATCCTCCTAGCTTCTCTTTTCAAAGTTACGTGCTTACAACTAAGTCCAGTTAGTATTCTTTGTCATTAATTTGGTACCAGTTAATTCTTTTCCTTCCAGTAGCTACGGGTGGAATCCATACACTTTCCGATCGGAGAGAAGACACAAAGCATATATACAAGCAATATATACAAGCAACTTTTACACACGTAATATACTAAATCATAAGAAACATAAAGACAGTTTACATATCAATATACAATCCTCTACCACAATTCTCCCCGAATGCTCTTCAAACCATTACAATTGTTCGTGGATGGACTTACCATGGTCACTTAGATTAAAACAACACATGTCTGTGTAACGTGGTTGTTGCTGGCACTACCCACAAATTTTGATTCTAATAAATTTAACTCTTATGGGGAAATATACGGAAGACTGTCCCTTTTTTGTTTACCAAGCATTTGTTTTAACATTAAATGAGCTTGTTCAATAACAGCTTGTCCCATAGGTGAATGAGGGATGCTGGTAGTGTGAGTCACTCTCCAATCCTGTAAAAAGGCACCATACCGGATCACTGTCTGACCCGATTTTCTTTGGTACTTCCCATGGTTTTCTTCAGTGTGAGCAGTAGCAACAACAAGGCAGAAACATATCAACAGTTACATGCACATATTTAGATCGATTAGACAATGGAATATAAGTAATATCAGTTTGCCATAATTCATTGGCACATAAACCTGTTGGATTTACTCCTGCTGGAGTATTTGAAGGCACAATACATTGACGGTCAAGGTAGGCACGTACAATTTGCTAAGCTTGATTTACTGTCTGACCTGACAGAGAGCATCATCTACTACCAATTGACAAACTGTAGGACTATTCATCATTCCTTGAGGCAGTACAATCCAATGATATTGTTGCGTGGGTCGTTCATTGTTAAGCACTGGAACTGAAAAGGCAAATCTAGGACAATCGTTAGGGTGTAAATAAATAAAAAAGTAAAAAGGTGAAATAACCCAATCTTTTAAATCAATCGCCATCAAATGCTAACATTCTGGAATCATAGTAGGATTTGGTACACCCGGTTGTAATGCACCCATTGGTGAAATGATTGTATTAATAGCTCTTAAATCTTTTAACATAAATCTCCATTTTCCTGATTTCTTTGGGATAACAAATATTGGAGGGAATTATATGTCCTAATTTGAGCTGTTCATTGACTAATTTTTGAGTTCAGTCCAGTCGCTCACCTTTTAGTGGCCACTGATCAACTCAGACCGGCTTGCCAGCTTGAGTCAGGGCTGGACATCAGTGACGTGTGCTAAAAATTTGAGGTTAGCCTCACATTCTACTGATTCAACAAATCCCGACCTCATAATGTACATGGGACATCAAAAACATATGGTTTCAAAACAGCTTGTTTGTTACCTGGGCCTACTACTAACAAGGTCTGTGCACTCTGCTGTGGGATCTGTGTTCCACCTACTCCGATCACAGCTGCCAGGGCTTGTATCAGAGGCCGAGAGGGCGGCCAGTCAGGATTTTTCACTATAGATACATCAGCCCCTGTGTCAACTAGGCCAGAAAAGCCTCCCCATTAATGATTACTGTTAAAGGAGGCTGTGCAGCTGTGACTGTCTGTGTCCAAAATTCTTTTGTGATAGCAGAGTGACCTTTATTGTTGTTATACACGCAGCTTTTATAGATTATTACTCTGGCCACGATGTGTCCATGCGGCCCTCACCCAACTGTGATTGATTACAAACAATAGTGCACGCACCTATTTTAATTTTACTATTGGCTATGCCTAAAAAGGAGCTATTTTTTACTTGCTAAACTAAACATCATTTTCTCACACACTCTATATCAACTTCCCAAACTCCTCATGTCAACTTCTCACACTCCCTGCACCAGCTGTTCACACTCCCTTTTCTTTCTCATCCTCTTTATCGGTGTTTCCCAACTTCAGAAAAGAGCACAGGCTTAAATCATCAAGGTCAAACCTCAACTGTAGCTGTGTGTATGATGCCACAACTCCCCCTTTTTTGTTTTTCTGTGACCATTACTTGATTAACCGTACTCTGTACCGTCTGCTGGGAGCGTGACAATAGGCAGGGGGTGATTATTACTATGCATAAAAGAACTACTAGCAATATAATGTCTGCTTTATTAAAGATTTTAACCATCCTGTCAATTAAGAGCATTGATAAGGCAGAAGCTGTAGCATTAATTTGTTTTGCAAGCCAACAACCCAACTTATTCAGTGTAGTTAACACCTGTGCCACTCCAACTTCTGGTGCAAATATTGAAGCTGCAATGATTTTAGCTGGTTCCCAAAATTCTGCTTTATAGTGTTCCGAGCCTACATTGTGACACGCCTTTACTAAATCTGCAATCGTTTTTGCCCGATTTCTGATAAGATCAAGAGCTCGTTGGCAGTCTGTGTTAGCATTTTCAATGGCTAGCTGGAATACCAACACATCTGCAGTAGCCGGATTTTCTGTTTATCTCTGAACTGCCATTTGTAGCTGATCAAAGAAATGCTCATAAGGTTCCTGTGCTCCCTGCCGAATGGAAGCAAAGGAAGCCTCCCCTGTCCCAAAAATCAGGGACACGTCTTAATGCTCTCGTAGCCAATTCAGTCAGCTGTTGGAAAGCCACTTGCTGTAACCCTGCCTGTGCCTGATTTTGACATGAGTGACATTTTATTCATCCCAAAATATTTAGCTCTCGATTTAAGAGATTTAACACCTATAACACTTTAGCTATTGTTTCATTGGGAGATTTCCCCATCATTCCCCTTTCTTGTTTCAAAAGCATATTCTCCAAAGTACCATGTGCGTATTCTATGATCGGTTGCCCAGTAGGATTGTAAGAAATACCAGCAACATGCTCAATACTTTATGATGACAAAAATACATATGTCTGATAAGAAGTGTATGCCAAAGTTCCTGCGAGCGTAAACCACGAAGATTAACACCATTCACTGGTGGCATGATCATATTTTAACAGCTAGTACACAATTGTACGATTGAGCGGGCTTATTGTCGTGTTAAACCAAATTGTCACTTAATAGCGTCAGTATCCTGATGGTAGAAGTCCTGCAAGATTTTGCCTGTATTAACGAGTTTGGTACAAGAGCTGCACTTGTGAGAGGCTCAGCTCGCCTGTTCCCTTCTGCTATAGGCCCTGGAAGCGTGGTGTGCGCTCGCAGATGTACAATGGAATGTGCATGTTTACGGTTTTGCAACACTGATATTAACTGTTGAAATTGCTGGAACAAAAGAGGATTAGTTATTTCCCGCGATGCCGATCGAGACGATCCAAGTTACGATGTGCTCTCTCTCGGGGGGGTCAGCAGCGGCGGGGGGGGGGGGGTCAGCCCTCCCTCGCCTCAGCCGGGCGGGGTGGCGATGACGACCCAGCAGCCCTGTGCCGCCCCCCCCCTTGTTGTTGTTGCTCTTGTTGTTGTTGCCGCAGCTCCGGCCGCTCGCGCTCCGTAACCGCCGCCGCCCCCTCCCGCCGAGGGGACCATCAGCCGCGAACGAACCGGCGCAGCGGGGCCCGCAGCGCGTCTCCGTCCTTTCCAGCCGCGGTTCGTTCCCGCACACGAGCGGCAGCGCCGAGGCAAACGCCGCCCGCGGCCCCGGCCGGCAGCAGCAGCGGCGTTCCCGGGGCGCCGCCGGGCGCGGTGGGCGGCGCGGCGCGGGGGTGCCGGTGTACCGACTTCGTTGGAAGAGGGGGAAAGAAATAAGTCTGTCTTTCGTTCGGGGCCCTGGATCAAAAGATTCGATGATGACTTTTCCAGGCCAGCAGCATCCCCACAGGTGGCTGCACGCCAAAGTTTAACGTCTATAGTGTCCCAAGTCCTTGTCAGGTATATATTTGAAGAGCTTGCCTCCGGTACATGGGCTGATACCCAAACCAGGAGTACCGGGAGTTTTATCAAGTTAGAACTGTTAGTAGTGCTGGTTTCTCTAGCACTTTGTCCCAGTCGCTTACCTCCTCCTGTTGAGGCAGTTGTCGCTTTTTTTTTTTTTTTTTTTTTTTTTTTTTTCAGTCGCTTACTTCTTCTTTCCTTTGGTTCCTAATTCTTCGTGTTTCTGATAATATCTTTTGCATACCCCCCTGCAATCAGGGGCCAATATCTTTTTCCAAGTTTTAATCCACGCTCCTCTAAGAAGCTTCCCAACAACGACAATGCAACGTCCCGTTCCATCGTCTTACCACGACAGTGGATCCTACAGATCTTCCGGCTTTCCCCTATAGGCCGCCTGTATGTAGATCTGCACGGCTTTCCCCTAATTCAGACCCCACAGTTCTCCAAGCTCTCGGATCAAAGATTTGATCAGTTTCTGCGAGATAGCCGCGCCGCCTGCACCAAAATAGCAGGTCTATTAATTCCCTGCGGTCTATCTTGTGTCCCGTTGTGGACGCAATTTTCATGAACCTGTCCACGGTGGCTCGTTCCCAGGCTGTCATTGCAGCATTCCCCATCCCGAACCAGACCTCGGTCTGCCTGACTCACCGGTCAGCCGTAGCGCTACGCTGTCGCCTCTCTCGGGCTATCCGCCTCTCACGGGCCGTCCGCCTCTCTCGGGCTATCCGCCTCTCACGGGCTATCCGCCCAATCCCTTGGGCGCCGGGATGGCCGTCCTCTCTCTCGTCCGCGTTGTGGTCGTTGCAAACCCTCTCGATCACGTCGGGGTCACCAGATGTCGCGGCCGAAGACGGGGAAGCAAGACGCATCAATATGATGAGTAAAAAGGCTTCAGCTTTATTCTGTGACACTGCTCTTTTTATAGCATAGCTCGGTTCTGTACATGCCTTCATGCGCTGTACTTAGCAAGTTAATTGGTCTAGCACTACTGTTCACGCGACAAGCACGAGTATGATATACACTGTGATTGGATAGAGATCTCTACGTTTGTTACAATGTTTCAACATTTTTGCGGTTAGTATGTTTTGCTCAGCATCTTGTTTTTCATAGTTTCAACCTACCTTCTTATCTCAAGGACAGCGTTCTTTTTATATTCGCTGATATACATTTCTTACTGTTAACACTTTGGCTCCAACAGTATGCTATGATCCAAAGGAACTCCCTTATCAATATTGGATGGAAGTAACGACAAATTCAAAAGAAGGCAGACTAATTGGAACAAGTAAGGTAATAACCGATTTGAATACTCCAGTATTGATAACTTTTGACACCTGTGATGCTATTGATGACGACCCGTATAGTAATTGTGGTAACATGGGATGGAGAAAATATTGCAATCAAAGTGAAAAATATATATGTCCCAGACCTAAGACATCCCCACCTTCTAATTGTTATATCAACAATTGGGATTATCTTGCCAGGAGCTATTACTATTGTGGGGGCGCAGGTTAAACTTGTGCCTGTTGGAGTACAGCTCCCTCATGGGGATGGCCCCAACAATGTAAGGGGACTCAATTAAAAGCAAAAATTAAAAAGGGACGGTTATCTCCAATTGTACAGACCATTCTTGTAATCCAGTTAACCTAACTATTATAAATCCAAAACAATGGAAAGACCAGGACGTAAAAATTGGACTGTTAATTTATGGACCTGGGGAAGATCTGGGAACTGTTTTTACACATAATAATTAAAGAAAAGACAAGGGAATCAATACAGCACAGATTATTATTCAACTCCTTCTATCATGAAATGGAGAAAGGAGTAAAATATGAAATTCCCACAATAACTAAAAATTTATTTGTAAATCTTGCTGAGAATATTGTTAAATCATTAAATGTAACTAATTGCTATGTTTGTAGAGGAACAAATCAAAGTGAACGATGGCCATGAGAGGCCATGGAAAGCAATATAAGTAATTCCCAAATATGGAAAAAAAATAGAAAAGGGAAATAGGAAACAACAATGGGTACTCCACACAAGTATAATTGGAAGGAGTTGCTGGCAAAATCTAAAAGATAACAGAAAACAAGTAGGTAACCTGAAGTGTGAAAGAGGTTACCTATGAAATAAAACTTGAAATAATTGGAATAAGTGGGGAAACCCACTGGAAATGAATAATCAATTTAAAAATTGGACCAATGGAACCAATATACCAAATGGTTAGCCAGCTCCTGAAAGTCCTTATTGGATTTGTGACAAATTAGCTTATGCATTTTTGCTGGAAAATTGGACAGGGTCCTGAGTATTAAAAACCGTAAGACCCAGTTTTTTCCTGTTACCCATAAATCGGGGAGAGTGACTAGGAATTCAAGTGTATACAGAAACCGATGAGTTAAAAAGAAAGTGCTATAAGCGGAATTTGCAAATTGGAAATTGGAAAGATAATGAATAGCCACCTGAGAGAATCATTGCCTGTTATGATCCAGCTACACGAGCAGAAAATGGATCCTGGGGTTACAGAACTCCAATATATATGCTGAATAGGATAATAAGATTACAAGCAGTGCTAGAAATAATAGTAAACAAAACTGGGGATGCACTTGGATTAATTGCTAAACAACCAACCAAAATGAGAACGGCTTTGTATCAGAATCGCCTAGCCTTGGACTATTTGTTGGCACAAGAGGGAGGTGTATGTGGAAAATTTAATCTTAGTAATTGTTGTTTGGCAATTGATGACGAAGGAAAAGTTATAGATGAACTTGTAAAGGAAATGAAAAAAGTAGCTCATGTCCCAGTTCAAACTTGGAATGGAATCAATCTAGGAGAATTAGGGGGATTTTTTGGAAATTTCGTGAATGGTGATTGGCTAACCAAAATTGGAATAGTTATACTAGGAACATTCGGAGGATTGTTAATAATTCCATGTTTGATACCTTGTGTCATTAGGCTAGTACATTCGGCTATACAGGGAACGCAGATATCTGCAGTACCTGTTAATTCGGAATCACAAAAAGGAAAACCTCATTCCCTGCTAGTAATAAAAACAAGGGAAGTTCAGGGACTGACACCCATTCAGCAACTGTTGACACGATTGGAAACAAAAACACGAATCAATTCCATCAAAAAAGAAAATGAGGGATTGTGAAATATGTTCATTTGATTCGTGTCAATATAGTGGTAAGGAGTGGGATGTGCCTATTCAGGATAAGTGATTATCTTAGTTTAAGATCTCTGTGAAATGCAAAAACACAAACCTGCGAAATTCCTCATGATGCTGCCGACCACCAGAGTGATACACAGGATGCTCTGGCACTGCAGAGCAAAGAGCTCTGGTGACAGTTCATCATGATGCAAAACGAGATAAAAGGAAATGGTGAAAAGTAGAAAAGGATGGAGAGCATAGATGCTGGGAAGCTCTCTTCAGATGGTCACCTTCAGCTTCAGGATTTTTCAGCCATTTAAAGTATCCTGTGATAATACTGTTAATAGCTACAGCTGCTTTAATATTGCTACTGACACTGCTGTACATGTGGGTTTGGCGTGTGTATTTTCAGTGCACAAAGTGTTATATCAATCAGGAAACTTATGCAAGTAAAAGAATTTACTTGATTTAATAAAAGGGGAGGGCTGACAGAGGGAATATAGGAATAGACGAAATCACATAAGAGGATATATATATATATATATATATAGTACCTCAAGGGGGCCTACAAGTACCTCAAGGGGGCCTACAAGAAAGATGGGGAGAGGCTGTTCAGGAGGGCCAGTTGTGATAGGACAAGGGGTAATGGTTTTAAAATAGAGGGAGGTAGATTCAGGTTGGATATTAGGAAAAAATTTTTACCATGAGAGTTGTAGAACACTGGAACAGGTTGCCCAGAGAGGTGGTGGATGCTCCATCCCTGGAGACGTTCAAGGCCCGGTTGGATGAGGCCCTGAGCAACCTGATCTAGTTGGAGATATCCCTGTTCCTTGCAGGGGGGTTGGACTAGATGACCTTTGAAGGTCCCTTCCAGCCCTAACCATTCTATGATTCTATGATTTGTCTTCAGGCAGTAATAGGTAAGAGACAACCAGATGTCCACTCAAGGACAGGCCAGGCTGGAACCGGTTTGGCTCTGCAAACGCAGCCAAATCGGGAATTTTAGAGAAGAGGTGAAAAGTGCACAGTGAGGAAGACCTACGGCCTTCATCCTGAAGACCCCTGCCCACGTGAGGAAGACCTCCAGCCTTCATCCTGAAGACCCAGGCCCACGACCACCAGGAGGCGTGTCGAGGAGGAGCCTGAGGCGGATCCTGAGGCGGGGACTATAGAAATGATCTCATGGGAAAAAACTGACCTTTTTGGGGGGGCTATGAATGTGTCTGTATAAATACAAGAAAAACTGCCACGGCGGGTGTGCGTCTTGGTGGAGCGGAGACTCCCGGCGCACCCAGCGCTGTTTGCTTGCTTTTATTCGCCTAATAAATTGTAAACTTTAATTGGAGTTCTGTTTGGGACTCACTCATTTATCACACTACTAAACATGTAACTAGGACTGTTGAACACCCCCCTCTGCTGCTCTCTAGAGCCCTCTATGTCCAAGCCAGAAAGGAGAAATGCTCCAGGCATTTAATTAGGATGGTGCCTTTAACACCCAGTCTGTAAAATGATACATGAACCCAATCTGTGTTTATAAGCAGAAAAGGAAGGGTTTAGCCTATAGGTCCCCTTAGACCCAAACGTGGCAGATTTCCAACTCATAACCTCTCTGTTTGCAGCACATTTACAATAGACCACAGGCTGCCTTGAGGTGGCAGGCTCAGTTATCTCCCTCCCAGCTGATGTTTTTGAAGCCACAGATTAAGTGAATAAAAAGTAAATAGCCCAGAAGATAACAACAGGAAGGAGGAGTTAATTTATTTTGAAGACTTTGCATTGAAATCCATCTCTGAAGAAACAAGCGTTTTTCAGAATTTCTCTCTACAACTGATCAGTTAGCATGACTACCAGTTGGTTATTTCCAAAAGCATTTCAACTGTGAACAGGAGATGCTACAAGCTCATTAAAACCAAGAGCTCACAACGGGCTAAAGAGACACTTTAAGGAGGCAACAAGACAAAAACTAAAGCATTGAAGACCAACCATAGTGGCAATAGCTCCTTAAAAGCTCTTTGATTCAAATTCTCTTTGTCAAAGCAGTGTCAAGATGAATGAGCTCCTGGAATCCACTGAGTGGTCTTCAGCTAAGGCTCTTCCAGGTCTATAGAACTATACATAGATACAGACCCCTCAGCCCTTTTCAAGCTACAGTCCAAACTCTTATAAGCATGAGCTACCACAAGTTCATGAGTTCAATCTGTTCTGGAGGAACACTTGGATCTCTTTAGGTTGGAAAAGTCCCATTCTGATCTACAGCAGAGCATAAGAGAGTAGTCTAACAGTTCAAAATGCAAGCACCTTCATTTTGAAAGGCAAAGTAACCTAGCAAAGGCAAATCAAACGGCTGCCAATTGTAATAAATTAATATAATATATTCCCCTCATAAAAAACACAACTGGTTTGCCAGTGTCTTAAAAAAAAAAAATGCAGATGGCTCCACATCTAGACAGTCTCTTGAGTAATGCATGAGAGAGAAAGAGGGAGAGAGAAAATAGCTTTTCAGTTTTCCTTGACAAGAGCATTACACATTTTTCTCCACAGAGGCAGCAGGAACAGCACAGATCTCTGCCATGCAGTTTGTCGTGTCCCTTTTTTGTTGCTCTAAGCCTCCATGTGTTGCACAACTAAAACTGTCAGGACAAATCCTTGTCACATACTGCAGGATGGTGCTCTGCTCATGAGGTACCACTCCAATTGGTTAGCTAACAGTCAGGCTGACTGAGCACATGTAATGTAGCCTTAAGCAACCGAGCTCATCATGACCATTTGTACAAAAAAAAAATATTAGAAGCGTGTGTGTGTTTGGAGGGAAGGAAATTAAATTTATTTTTTAAAATGAGGCAAATTATGCTTTTCATGTTTTAACTGAAAGAAAATAAATCTTACACTCTTCGTAACCATATCATTTCACATAATAGGATTAAAGATTGTATATAATAAACTCACATGAGCAACAGTTGCTTTAATGTGGAATTGCATCACTTTCCCCCTTCTCAACATTATGCAAGCTACTATGCAAGAAATGGCACATCCTTTTTTAGGAACAGTTGCAGCACCAGAGGATAACAGAGATCAATTAAAGGAACATCAACAAAACTCACATTTAACAGGATGAGCCAACACATTCCTGTGCAATTGAGGCAGTTCCTTATTCACAAAATCTTCATTACTATGAGCATTTAGATAGAAAACTATTTATTTTTTTTTAAACAGGGAATAAATGGACAATGTTGGAAATTGATTTAATTATAAATTATAGCTGCAACCCCTATTTCATCTTAGAAGCGCATGAAGGAGAGATGCACAGGACATGCAGCTTCCAGGCCATGCGAGGATTTCAACAGGTTCTTAGAATCGAGAGATCTGGTCACCCCCCTGCAGACCCTCAATACCAAGTGCCACAAAATAACAGAAAGATAAGAAGCCAAAAGCTATATTGTTTCTTACAGCATGTCACAGGGTGTTGGAGTGTGGATCTTTGAAGAGACTGCACGAAGAAAACCCTGTGTGAATAAAGACTGGAGCTCGAAAGTTAGGCCTCAAGGGCAGAATGCCCTTGAAGTAAAGGATAAGGAAACTATGCTGTGTGATAAGGGAGTAGTGTTTGCTTAGAGCAGAGCTTCGCTAGGCGGGTGTCTGTTTGAAATAGGCTGTTAAACATGACAAGCATATGTATCATCCAATAATGGTGTAGAAAAGGTGTGGTCTTAGGATGACTGGCAAAAACTGTCTATATAAGCAATAAGAACTGCGCAATAAACGAGACTTCCTGCAGCTAACTCATATTGAGTCGTCTCAAGAACATCTCCAAATCCCTTCTCCGCAATTTGGCGCCCGAACAGGGACAGGAAGAATGAGCTGGACTCACTATCGTTTCGCTCGGGACATCTATTACTTGTTTTGAACGAGTGTTATTTTAGCGGAGAAGGGACGGCGACCACAGGCGGCCCATAGGGGAAAGCCGGGCGGATCTACATACAGGCGGCCTATAGAGGAAAGTCGGATGATCCACTGTCGCGGTAAGACGATGGAACGGAACGTTGCATTGTCGTTGTTGAGAAGCTTCTTAGAGGAGCGTGGATTAAAACTTGGGAAAAAGATGGGAAGCACGGCTTTAACAGAACATAAGTCTGTACTTAAGGTGTTGACAAAAGGGCTAGAGAAACAGAACAGCACTATTAACAGCAATAACTTGATAAAACTCCTGGTACTCCTGGTTTGGGTATCAGCCCATGTACCGGAGGCAAACTCTTCAAATATATACATGACAAGAACTTGGGACACTATAGACGTTAAACTTTGGTGTGCAGCCACCCGTGGGGATGCTGTCGGCCTGGAAAAGTCATCATCGAATCCTTTTGATCCAGGGCCCCGAACGAAAGACAGACTTATTGCTTTCTCCCTCTTCCAACGAAGTCGGTACACCGGCACTCCCGCAAGCCGCGCCGCCCACGGACCCCCGCGCCGCGCCGCGCCCCGCGCCCGGCAGCGCCCCGGGAACGCCGCTGCTGCTGCCGGCCGGGGCCGCGGGCACGGCATTTGCCTCGGCGCTGCCGCTCGTGTGCGGAACGAGCCGCGGCTGGAAGGGACGGAGACGCGCTGCGTGCCCCGCTGCGCCGGTTCGTTTGCAGCTGATGGTCCCCTCGGCGGGAGGGGTCGGCGGCGGTTACGGAGCGCGAGCGGCCGGAGCCGCGGCAACAACAACAACAGCAACAACAACAACAAGGGGGGCGGCCGACACAGGGCGGCTGGGTCGTCGTCGCCACCCCGCCCCCCCGCCCGGCTGAGGCGAGGGAGGGCTGACCCTCCGCCGCCGCTGCCCTCCCCTCCCCCCACGCCGGCCGCGCCTGGAGAGCGGCCGCTTGGCCCCGCCCCCCCGCCCGGCTGAGGCCCGTGGCCCGGGTTTTACCGAGAGACAGCACATCTTAACTTGGATCATCTCGATCGGCATTGCGGGAAATAACTAATCCTCTTCTGTTCCAGCAATTTCAACAATTAATATCAGTGTTGCAAAACCGTAAACATGCATATTCCATGGTACATCTGCGAGCGCACACCGCGCTTCCAGGGCCTATAGCAGAAGGCAACAGGCAAGCTGAGCCTCTCACGAGTGCAGCTCTTGTACCAAAATGCTGACGCTATTAGGTAACAATTTGGTTTAACACGACAGCAAGCCCGCTCAATCGTACAATTGTGTAGTACCTGTCAAAATACGATCGTGCCACCAGTGAATGGTGCTAATCCTTGTGGTTTACGCTCACAGGAACTTTGGGATACACCTCTTATCAGACGTGTATTTTTGTCATCATAAGGTATTGAGCATGTTACTGGTATTCCTTACAATCCTACTGGGCAACCGATCATAGAACATGCACATGGTACTTTGGAGAATATGCTCTTAAAACAAGAAGGGGGAATGACAGGGAAATCTCCCAATGAAACAATAGCTAATGTGTTATAGGTGTTAAATTTCTTAAATCGATGGCTATACGTTTTGGGATGAATAAAATGTCACACATGTCAAAATCAGGCATAGGCAGGGTTACAGCAAGTGGCTTTCCAACAACTGACTGAATTGGCTAAGAGAGCATTAAGACGTGTCCCTGATTTTTGGGACAGGGGAGGCTTCCTTTGCTTCCATTCGGCAGGGAGCACAGGAACCTTATGAGCAGTTCAGAGATAAACAGAAAATCCCGCTACTGCAGATGTGTTGGTATTCCAGTTAGCCATTGAAAATGCTAACACAGACTGCCCACAAGCTCTTGATCTTATCGGAAATCGGGCAAAAACGATTGCAGATTTAATAAAGGCGTGTCAGAATGTGGACTGGGAACACTATAAAGCAGAGATATTGGCAGCTAAATGTTTTGGTCAACAGTAATCACTGACACGTTGGTGCATTTAATTCCTACTGGTGTCTTTGGTCTTATATCATGAGGATTATGTGCACTGTTGCTGGGACGATCATCCACCACAAAATTAGGATTGTTTGTACTCCCAAGGGTAATTGATTCTGAGGAAAAAAAAACAAAACAAAAAACAAAACAAAACAAAAAAAACCACACCCACCAAAATGCTAGTAACTGCTTCTGCAGGGCTATAATAGAGCTTAGCAGGGTATTCCTTCGCATATAAGGGGAGATCCATGTACTATAAGGACTTTAAGAATGTATTTCCCTAACACCACCATGAACTTAAGTCATAGACACACCCGGAATAGGCGCAGCACGCATGCTTATGATAGCTAGTGTAATTCCAGAGCAGAATTTTGGGAACCAGCTAAAATCATTGCAGCTTCAATATTTGCACCAGGAGTTGGAGTGGCACAGGCATTAACTACACTGAATAAGTTGGGTTGTTGGCTTGCAAAACAAACTAATGCTACAGCTTCTGCTTTATCAATGTTCTTAATTGATATAGATTCTATTAGACATGCTACGCTGCAAAATAGAGCCACCATAGATTTCTTATTGCTAATGCAGGGGCATGGTTGTGAAGTTCTAGAAGGAACGTGTGGTATGAACCGGTCTGATCACTCAGAATCAATTCATGAGACAATACAGAAATTGAAAGATCAGGTGAATGAATTTCAGGTTCATCAGGATTGGTTGGGTAGCTTGTTCAAGAGTTGGGGAATTGCAGGATGGTTAAAATCTTTAGCAAAAGCAGGCATTATATTGCTAGTAGTTCTTTTATGCATAGTAATAATCACCCCCTGCCTATTGTCATGCTCCCAGCGAATGGTACAGAGTACGGTTCATCAAGTAATGGTCATAGAAAAACAAAAAAGGGGAATTGTGGAATCATACACACAGTTACAGTTAGGGTTTGACCTTGATGATTTAAGCCTGTGCTCTTTTCTGAAGTTGGGAAACACTGATAAAGAGGATGAGAAAGAAAAGGGAGTGTGAGAAGCTAGCGCAGGAGTGTGAGAAGCTGACATGGGGAGTTTGGGAAGATGATATAGAGTGTGTGAGAAAATGATGTTTAGTTTAGCAGGTGAAAAATAGCTCCTTTTTAGGCATAGCCAATAGTAAAGTTAAAATAGGTGCGTGCACTATTGTTTGTAACCAATCACAGCTGGGTAAGGGGCACGTGGACACATCGTGGCCAGAGTAATAATCTATAAAAGCTGCCTGTATAACAATAATAAAGGTCACTCTGCTATCACAAAAAAAAATTTGGACACAGACAGTCACAGCTGCACAGCCTCCTTTAACAGTAATCATTAATGGGAAGGCTCTTTCTGGCCTAGTTGACACAGGGGCTGATGTATCTATAATGAAAAATCCTGACTGGCTGCCCTCTTGGCCTCTGATACAAGCCCTGGCAGCTGTGATCAGAGTAGGTGGAACACAGATCCCACAGCAGAGTGCACAGACCTTGTTAGTAGTAGGCCCAGGTAACAAACAAGCTATTTTGAAACCATATGTTTTTGATGTCCCATGTACATTATGAGGTCGGGATTTGTTGAATCAGTGGAATGTGAGGCTAACCTCAAATTTTTAGCACACGTCACTGATGTCCAGGCCCGACTCAAGCTGGACTGGTTGACTGGCAAGCTGGTCTGGGTCGATCAGTGGCCATTAAAAGGTGAGCGGCTGGAGTGAGCTCAAAAATTAGTCGATGAACAGCTCAAATTGGGACATATAATTCCCTCCACTAGCCCATAGAATACTCCAATATTTGTTATCCCAAAGAAATCAGAAAAATGGAGATTTATGTTAAAAGATTTAAGAGCTATTAATGCAATCATTTCACCAATGGGTGCATTACAACCGGGTGTACCAAATCCTACTATGATTCCAGAATGTTAGCATTTGATGGTGATTGATTTAAAAGATTGTTTGTTTTTTTTTTTACTTTTTTAATTTCTTTTTATTTATTTACACCCTAACGATTGTCCTAGATTTGCCTTTTCAGTTCCAGTGCTTAACAATGAACGACCCATGCAACAATATCATTGGATTGTACTGCTTCAAGGAATGATGAATAGTCCTACAGTTTGTCAATTGGTGGTAGATGATGCTCTCCGTCAGGTCAGACAGCAGATCAAGCTCAGCAGATTGTACGTGCCTGCCCTGACCGTCAACGTATTGTGCCTTCAAATACTCCAGCAGGAGTAAATCCAAAAGGTTTATGTGCCAATGAATTATGGCAAACTGATATTACTTATATTCAATCGTTTAATCGATCTAAATATGTGCATGTAACTGTTGATATGTTTTCTGCCTTTGTTGTTGCTACTGCTCACACTGGAGAAAACCATGGGAGTACCAAAGAAAATCGGGACAGACAGTGGTCCGGTATAGTGCCTTTTTACAGGATCAGGGAGTGACTCACACTACCAGTATCCCTCATTTGCCTACGGGACAAGCTGTTATTGAATGAACTCATTTAACGTTAAAACAAATGCTTGATAAACAAAAAAGGGGCAGTCTTCCGTATATTTCCCCACAAGAGTTAAATTTATTAGGATCAAAATTTGTAGGTAGTGCCAGCAACAATCACGTTACACAAACATGTGTTGTTTTTAGCGACAAGTACGCCAGCGCAGCAAGCCTCCAAAGCCAAGCTGCTCAAATCTTGGGATGGCATTTTCCCTATAACATCTTCAAAGATGGCAGCTGGACAGACGTGTCCCCAACTAATGATCAATACAAAAGTTTTGTGTTTAAAGTAGACGGATATTGCGGATCAGGCCTGGGAAAAATTGGATTACAGTCTAATCAAAAAATTAGCCTCGGCGATTATGGTGCCCGATCGTCATTTAATCAAAGCCAGCAAATTTTACTGTTATGGAATAACGATACTGCCAAAGAATTACCCCCCAATGTTTTTCTGATTTGCGGTGACCGCGCTTGGCAAGGTATCCCAAAAAATGCTTATGGAGGGCCTTGCTATCTTGGCCAGCTAACAATGTTGGCCCTTAATTATAGGCAATGGCTAAATGCGTCACGTCAATTGCACCGAGCAAAAAGAAGTACAGGTCTTACGTCTGACTGCAATGATGAAGTGTGGCTGTGGTCTGTAACAGCGCGAATTTTTGCATCTATAATTGCGCCTGGAGCAGCGGCAGCCCAGGCGTTGAAACAAATTGAAAACTTAGCTTGCTGGTCAGAAAAACAAGCAAATGTCATCACTCAAATCTTAGAACAATTACTACTGCATGAAGAAAGCCATGTGTAAATTGTGTAAATGTGTGTTGTGGGTTAGGCTGAACCCCCACACACACACACAGCCGGTCACTCCCCCTCCCCCACCCCCAGGAGTGAGGGAGAGAATTAAAGGAGAAACAGGAAACCCGTGGGTTGAGATAAGAACAATTTAATACAGATGATTTAATACACAGTGTAGGTGCTCACCACCCCCTCGTATGCAAAGCCCATCTCGTCCCGAAGCTGCAATCCCGGACGAATGCGAGGCCCCAAAATAGAGGGGCAGAAAGAGAGAGAGATAGTACTCCGAGAGTGGGAGTACTGGGAGAGAGAGAAAAAGAAAGAAAAAACAATAGAACAAAAGCGCAGCAAGCGCAAAAGAGCAAAAGCGGCAAAAGAGTCAAAGCGCAGAAAAAGCCCTTCTTTCCGGCTGACCCTCACTTTTATACTGGGCATGACGCTGCATGATATGGAATACTAATTGGCCAGTTGGGCCCTCAATCTTAAGTTCCACCACAAATCACAAGGGGAATCGTGTCCCCATTGTCCCAACTATGCTCCCCCCTCATCCCGCCGTGCTTCTGCACTCCGGCACACTGAAAAGTCCTTGGAGTTTCATGTCCAACCACAAGCATCAACTTGCTATCAGCATTCTTCTCAGAGCGAGCCTCTGAGTAAAACCAAAACACGGAGCTCTTCTAGCTGCTAAAAAGAAGAGCTAACTGTCCCAGCTAAAACTGGGACAATGTGTAAATGTGTAAATTGTGTAAATGTATAAAATTCCAGCGAAGTGAGATAGAGAAAGAGGGATCCAAGATTACACAGATCAGACAGGGGTGACAGAGACGCAGAACACGAAAAATGGTTCAGAAGAATTGTAATAGAAGACTGTATATTGATATGTAAACTGTCTTTATGTTTATTATGATTTAGTATATTACGTGTGTGAAAGTTGCTTGTATATATGCCTGTATATATGCTTTGTGTGTTTTTTCCAATCAGAAGGGAGCTACTGGGAGGAGAAGAATTAACTGGTACCAAATTAATGGCAAAGAATTACAAACTGGATTTAGTTGTGAGCACATAATTTTGAAAAAAGAAGCTAGGAGCATTGTTATTAAACAACATGTTACAACTTAAAAAATCCGCTGTTAGCCAGCAGAGCATATACCTGGCAGCCTTGTTGCACGCACTGGCCACGCGTGCGGCAACGCCCAGTCAGTACCTTTTTCATAGACTCTGCTGAGGGTGTAAAAAAGATGGCTCAGAGCGGAGCGGAAGGAGGCTGCAGAGCACACTGTGTGGATAAACAGGGGACGCCCTGAAGGTGCCGTGCCTGCCTCTCTTCTCCGCGACGACCCTGCCGACTGACACCCTCCTGCTCAGCGGAATCTTGGATATAGTGGAAATAGTCAAGCCCTCGGAAAGGGAAGTAGTATGCTAGAAACTGCTTTTGCAAGGCTGTACCAAAACAATATGCTAGTAACTGGGGTTGCCAGCCTTGTGCACAGGGTTTTCTTCGTGCAAGAAAAGAAAGGGGGAATTGTTGGAGTGCAGATCTTTGAAGAGACTGCACAAAGGAAACCCTGTGTAAATAAAGACTGGAGCTCGAAAGTTAGGCCTCAAGGGCAGAATGCCCTTGAAGTAAAGGATAAGAAAACTATGCTGTATGATAAGGGAGTAGTGTTTGCTTAGAGCAGAGCTTCGCTAGGCGGGTGTTTGTTTGAAATAGGCTGTTAAACATGACAAGCATATGTATCATCCAATAATGGTGTAGAAAAGGTGTGGTCTTAGGATGACTGGCAAAAACTGTCTATATAAGCAATAAGAACCGCGCAATAAACGAGATTTCTTGCAGCTAACTCATATTGAGTCGTCTCAAGAACATCTCCAAATCCCTTCTCCGCAACAGGGCTTAAACACAGCTTGGGGTGCCTTTATCTTAGGGGAACTGAAGCCTAAGCAGTTAGGCTGCCAGCCAAGGATTTAGAGGCATCAGGATGAATTTCCAGCTCTAGTACAGACTGTTGAGGAAATCACACCACCTGCCAGGAATTATGACACCATCAACACACTTGGCCCACGTTGAGGGTATTACGCCACCTGCAGGAATTACGCCACCAACAGGGCTCAGTCCTAGGTTCCTGCTCGAAGATGACGACTCGCCAATCTGCTAATTAAATAAGGGGTTTATTTATCTGACATGCAGAGCAGCTCGAGCTGGGTGCCTCCGAAGAGGTACCCTGAACAAAGAAATTCCTGGGCAATTATACCCTTACAGTCTAAATTCGACAGCTTGGACTAATAGTAATATTAGGGTCCAGGGTCTTCCTGTTCTTCATTGGGTCCCTTCATTGTCTCTAGGTGGGCTTCTTCTAGGTTTCTTCTCTTATCTCTAAGGTTGCTGTGTCAGCTAATGATTGTAGCGGCCTTCCTTGGTTCCTTCCAGCTCGAACCAGCTCTGGGGCCTTCTTAACTAGGTAAAAGCTCAGCATATCTGGGTGAAAGTTCACAGCTTGCAGCCTAAGGCTTCAGCAAATTTAGCTACTAATGCTAAGCAAGTTCTATATAAGTAGTATACCAAATTGCACAACACAGACATGTTACTTGATTTGCTTGAACTCCTCATCTATAAAATGGGAATAATCACTACCTCAGAGAGACTAGTATAAGAAATACTTTACCAAGATCATGAGATACTCAAACACAAATTGTATAAAAACTTTACAAGCACTGGAAGTAGACAATTACTTACACAGCATGACTTGATTGCAAAGCTCATTTTCCTTTAATAATCAGAAACAATCCACCAAGGACCTTTCAACATAACTGGCACAGATAAACATGCATGGTATAACAAATATGTGCAAAACTAAATCAACAGCTACATAGCAGGTGATCAATCTTCAAATTTAAATTTGTGTTTAAAAATAAATAAAAATAAAGTTGTTTTCATTAAAATTTGAAGTTATGAGAACAGACGCCAGGGTGCTCAAGCTATGACCTGCAGAATGTTTCTGCTAAACCAGGACAACTAATCCAGCCCCAGCCCTCAAGACATACACAGCGGGTCCAGTCCTGTGATGAAGTACTGGCCTACTCTGACAAAAAGTAAACCATAGTAGTGCCTGACCTAAGGCTTAATCTATTTAAACAAGTGCTGAAATACTGGATCACAGAACTCCTCAAGGACTGCCATGCATTTCTCATGAATCATCATGCACCTTGAACCAAGTTCTATCTTAAAATTACAATCCTACCATGATCTCCCAGACTAGCTACACTTGGGGTAGCATTGTAAGAAGAGACTTAAATTACAAACTAAGTATATATCTCCATATATACCCTAGCTGCTGATGTTACAGAGAAAACCAAGCCACAGGACTATGGAAGTCCCAAGCTATGCTCCAGAAACAGATCTGATGATGCATCAAACAAGCAATCATCTTCTCCATCAGAGCAGCAAGAATATAATTTCTGTTTTGCTCTGTTAGTTTCCCACCTTGCAACATCCAATTGCTGGTTTGGTGAAAGCTGTGAAACTACATAAAAGTTAGAAGAAAAATATTTTAACTATTTTTAGCTTTCTAGCTTCAATTAAGCTTCAACATGATATCTGCCACTTCTAAAATTGTGAAGTTCTACTAACACAAATTCTATTAACAGCTAACTAACTTACATAAATGTTTCTTTGCTTAGACTACTAGCTGTCATATACACAAAACATTTTCATAGCTTTTGTTTCCTCTTTATTCAACATCAAATACTTTAAATGGGAGGGCGGGGGGGGGTGGCTTTAGATGTATTGTGCATTTGAACTTTTTTCTTGTTTCTATCCAAATACAGTCTGAAGCAAATAAGTAAAAAAGTTGTTTATCCTTTTCTAATATAAAAATAAGTACATTTTAAATTTATGCTAAGATAATTAATCATTTAAATACTTATAGAGAGTACCTATCTGGTTTATTATGAGTCTTGTAGTTTGAAATACATAGAGAAAACCTGTCCCATAATTAACAATTTAAATCACTATTGAAAAAAATCTTTTATGTTTTATAAATATCCCAATATCTTTTAAAATTATTTATTTTAATTTGTAACATAATGTACATAGACTGAGGGAAGAGGAAGACATTTTAGAAAAGGGAAGTTGTTTTTTAAACAACAGAGTATATATTAGGATTTCTTGAAAACCATACAGGCTTGAAGAAGCGACAATAATACAGTATTTGATCTGCCACATTTAACGGACAACTCAAACCCTCCCCACTCATATAACTACATATTTAAAGATAGGTTTTCTTGGGGTATAATTCAAAAAGCTTGGTTTTGTATATTCCTAAGCAGGCTTCAAACCATTGTCTGCACCATATCACTAACACATACTATTTCCTGCAGTGTGGCTTTTGTTCACATTTTTAGAGAATATAGGCACATCGATCTTAAATACAAGTTCTTGCCAACTCAGATAAGTTTGCTCTGTTTTAGGGTCTTGTTATTGCCTAAAAGGAAAAAGAAGCCCTTTTATTATTATTATTAAAATAGGAATATAAACCCCCAAATAATATCTACTCATACTCTATAAAATCCCAAATAGAAAGTTCTTAAAGAAAAACACAGGACAGTGATCTAGAAATTGTTGTCAACATCCACCAAGAGCTCTGGATTAATATCCCAACCACATTATCCATAATCTGCTTGAAGCAGCTCAGGCAGCTCTGGTTTTCTCAGAGACACAAATCAAAGCTGTTCCTTTGAATGCAAATAAACAAACAAAAATAATCAATCCTTTCCATTTATTAGTTAGCCAACATGATTTATTTTCATTTACTTGTATAACACAGAATTATGAAATCTACATAAAGGATCCAACTCACCAGTCCTGGTATAAAAAAAAAACAAACAACTTCAGTGGAGATCAGCAAGAATGATGGTTGAAAGGTCTATGTGACTAGGTTCAACTAGTCTCTTGTGGAATGAAACATGAACAAGGAAAGAAGCCATCTTCCATATTAAAAGAAAAAAAAAGTATTTGCACATGACTTCTTTTCAATTTAAAAAAAAAAGCCACACCACCACCAAAGTTTAAATAAAGTATATTAATTTCATTAAAACATCATACAGTCTTAAAAAAAGCATTTAAAAGTTCATTTCTACAGTGTATTGGGTTTGCATGGCAAGGTTTTGGTAGCAGGAGTGCTACAGGGATGGCTTCTGTGAGAAGCTGCTAGAAGCTTCCTCTATGTCCGATAGAGACAATGCCAGCCAGCTCCAAGATGGACTTGCCACTGAACAAAGCTGAGCCAATCAGTGATGGTGGTAGTGCCTCTGTGATAACATATTTAAGAAGGGAAAAAAAAATTGCTGTGCAACAGCAGCTAGGAGAGAGAGAAATGAGAATATGTGAGAAAAACAACTCTGCAAACATCAAATTCAGTGAAGAAGGAGAGGGAGGAGGTGCTCCAGGCGCCAGAACAGAGATTTCCTTGCAGCCCATGATGAAGACCATGGTGAGGCAGGTTGTCCCCCTGTGTTGTCTAGCAATGAAAGAGTTAAAGGTGTGAGTGAAGATTTACTTGAATTTGCTAAGACTTAGGTTAGTGGCCTGCTTGTACATATATAGTAGCTTATTTGCACATACTTAGATAAGGCAAATATGTACATAATGCCTGAAAATAGGATGATCATCCTTGAAGTGTCAAGTCATCCTTAAGAAAAAGAACATCCTGGAAAATATGGATTGATGCAAAAATGTACTAGATATTGTTTCTTTATAGATAATGAGGTATAATGAAGGAGCCTTAAAATATACACCAAGAGGAGGAGACACATCCTTGTAAATCCAAAACATCTGGCTGTTAATCATGAAGAAGGAGCCAAAGCAAGGACTTCAAAGACTGATAAGGAAAACATTGTTATGAGAAAAGGTTAATGAGATTGGAAGAATATCACAAATATTAAGTAAGCAAGAAACAGCAGTAACTGGGGAAAAGGTAATTCTGGCAGGGGGAGGTCACAGCCACAGACTCACAGACCACCTACCCTAAACATACCCCAGACCCAAAAGAAAGGGGTGGAAGCAAAGGACTGAGCATGCGAAGTAATTTACATGCAAGGTGAGAGAAAATTAACCAATTGTTTAAGAGAATAACACTGAATATGTAGATATGCTAATACATACTGTATAAATGTTCACTGAATTTTAGAAGGTGTGTGCTGTCTTGGGACAGGCACCCATCTTTGCACAAAAATGTATTAAAGCAATCTCTTGGCTCAGTGTGCAGATTGGCTTATTGCACACTGGGCGAATGAACCTCGATTTCTGGGAAAACACAATTACAACTATTTAAACCAACCTGCACAGAAAGGATGTTTGGATAAGTCAGCAGAGTTTTAAGTTTGTTCTGAGTCATGTTATTTTTGCAATACTAATAAGAGTAAGAAAAAATTAAATCTATTTTTAATTATTAAATTGAAGAGATGTTATCTATCTTAATATGCATAAAGAAGAAATTAAGAGTATTTTACAAGTCATTTGTCAGAGTAATGCCTCTTTGTAAAGGAGCTAGGTTATGAAACACTCCAAAAAGACTTGATACTGTATGTCTTGATCATGCATTGCTGGAGAAAGTTAATTGGAAAAGTACAGTAGAATCCCATTTTAATTACTCATCTTCCACAACAGTAAAGAAAGGCACTGCAAAACATTTGCTTCCACAGAGAGCAGATGCTAAGTAAGATCAGATTGGGGAAAGGGGAATGGGAAAGCAACAAGCAACTTAAACACCAGTCTGCTATTTCAGAGTCCCCAGCAACTTTTCATTCATAAAATAGTGTTGAAATTGAGATAATCACTGAGGTTAATAACACCTGAATTTAAATGTTTATAGTATAAACATCTCTCTGCCCTGATGTTTTCCTCTATGAAATAGGTGCTAAAATGTTTTCTTACTAGCCACCGTTAAGACAAGAAGTGAGTTCTTCAATATTTAAATCAAGCAGAGGTCAATTAAACAACAAGAAAGGTGCTGGTGTGGT
Organism: Tauraco erythrolophus; assembly: GCF_009769465.1. Lineage (NCBI taxonomy): Eukaryota > Metazoa > Chordata > Aves > Musophagiformes > Musophagidae > Tauraco > Tauraco erythrolophus. The sequence continues at coordinate 21,019,773 of NC_141497.1, forward strand.
TAAGGAAACAGAGAAGATGCATTCAGTTCCCATAGAAAGAGTTTTGAGGAGAGATCACAATCACTCTGATCTACAGCAATCTTTTATAGGTCCTTGTCCTGGTTTTAGCTGGGACAGAGTTAGCTCTTCTTTTTAGCAGCTAGAAGAGCTCCATGTTTTGGTTTTACTCAGAGGCTTGCTCTGAGAAGAATGCTGATAGTGCACTGATGTTTATAGTTGGCACTGAGGTCTCAAGGACTTTTTCAGCTTGCAGGTTCTTGCCAGTGTGCAGGAGCACAACAGAATAAGGGGGGAGTATAGCCGGGACAGGGGGTCCACGACTGTCCTTACGATTTGTACCTGAACTTAAGATTGAGGGCCGAATTGGCCAATTAGTATTCCATATCATGCAGCGTCATGCCCAGTATAAAAGTGAGGATCAGCCGGAAAGAAGGGCTTTTGCCCTTCCAGGACTCTCACTTTCGGGCTCTCAGAGTGTTTTTTTTCCTCTCTCTCGCTCTCTGTCTCAGGGCCTCCTGTTTATCCGGGACTGCGGTATCGGGTTTTATCTGTTTTGGGATTGCAGCTTTGGAACAAGACAGGCCTCGGTCAAGGGGTGGTGAGCAATTACACTGTACATCACTCGTTTGTATATGTTTATCCTTGTACATATCTGTGTATATATATATTGGTAGCGGTAGTAGTAAATTGTTCTTATCTCAACACTCGGGTCTCTTTTCTTTTTCCTCTTTGATTCTCTCCCTCATCCCTGGGGTGGGGGAGGGTGAGAGGGGACTGTGTAGGGTTTAGTTGCCGGAGAGGCCTAACCCACCACAGTCCTCTAGTGAAGCAGCACTGATTATTATTATACTGATCACTCTGCCACAGTATTTATTCCCCTTAAAAACTGGTGGCTTATATACCAGACTATGACCAATGGCATGGTCCAACACACAAAACAAGTATCTGAACTTAAGCAGGAAAAGTTCCCTCCTCTCTCTTGCACGCACACACAAAACCATGCGCCAAGACAGTGTCTCCACACCAAAGGGTAGTTTTCCAAATTTCTCATTATTAATACTGAAAAAAACACAGCCCCAAACAGCTTAAAGATTACTCTTTGTTTCCTCTGAATAGGACATTAATATGCATCTAAAACCAGTGAGTTAGTATATTTTGGTTTCCATTAATGCTAGTAAAACCTTTTGCTCTAGCTCCCAAAATAACTCACTTTCTCAGGCTGGATTTAACACTCCATAAGCAGTATAGCAATGCTACATCAATGGATATCTTAGGCAAGAGGGAAGAATCAATCCTACCTCCAAATAAAATTTTAAAAAACACCCATGTCATATAGGAAAACAGGAGAGTATGTATGTGAGACTGTATGTGTTCATGTGTATTTTCACACACAGAGCCTTCTGTGGGAGGCATCTACTGCAGCATTGCAATTTTTATTTTCATATGTATGCATAAAGATATATGTATATATTCATAGATTTCTAGGTTGGAAAAGACCTTAGAGATCATCCAGTCCAACCATCCCTAATCCCCATTAAACCATATCCCTAAGTAGATCATCCACCCTATTCTTAAACACATCCAGGGATGGGGACTCAACCACCTCCCTGGGCAGCCTATTCCAGTGGCTGACAACCCTTTCAGAGAAGAAATACTTCCTAACATCCAACCTGAATCTCCCCTGACTAAGCTTATACCCATTTCCTCTTGTTCTATCACCCATCACTAATGTAAAGAGCCCTTCCCCCACCTCCCCACCATCCCTTCTCAAGTATTTGTAGACTGAATAATATATAATAATATATAATAGACCTTATATATAATATATAATATTATATATAATATTATAATACATATAATATAATATTATATAATATATATAATATTATATAATATATATAATATTATATAATAGACCTTATATATGTGTGTGGCTATAATACATAAATTGCAATGCTACAATAGATGTCTCCACAAAAGATGACTGGCCCTACCCAACACGGAGTGGCCTGGGCCAAAACGTGGCCATTTTCCTGAAAACTCACACAAAACTTGGCACCACGCAAGCCCTGGCCCACACGCCAAGGCGCCTGGGCTCTGCACCGGGCGGAGGCCAGGCAAGGGACAGCGGGCCCAGCCGAGGGGGAGCTGGGCCGGGCCGGGCCGGGCCGGGCCGCCCACCGTCCGACCGAGCCCGGACAGAGACGCATCTGCTCCCCTCGGCGGTCCCGGTGCTGCAATGGCCAGGGAGGCCGCGCGCTACCCCCAGGGAGGGAGCGCGGCTCCCAAGGGAGGTGGCAGCGGAGGTGCAGGCGGACACCTAGCACCGGGGCCTGCCGCGGCAGCAAGTACATACGAGGGGCAGTGGGGCAGCAGCTGCTCCGGCCCACCCACCTGCCTCCCGGTGAGCAGCACGCCCCGCACCCACCGGCACGGCGAGCCGGACCTGTCTCCATTACGTCGGCCGCAGCAGACGGCCTAACCAGGGCCGGCTGGGCTCCGCGAAGAAACGAGACGCCCCGGTAGATTACCCCTCGCATCCCCACCTCACCTCAGTCTGCCAGACAGCCTCCCGCGACAGCAGCAGAAGAAGAAAGAAGAGGTCAGGCTCCCTGGCAGCGTTCACTGCGCTCTCCGGCTCAAATCCAGCTTCCCAGGTCCTGCTGCCCGACACCTGATATCGTCTCCCCCGGTAGCCTCCCCTTCCGCCCCTCGCTGATGACGCACTCCCGCTGCTACATCTCGAGCCGCCGCCGCTCGCCCCGCGCCCCCAGATATGGCAGCTGCCGGGGTCCCCGTGCCTACGCCCCCCTCCCCCCGCAGTGGCTCCTGTGGTAACTCAGCCGTCGGCGGCAGTGGTGGTACCCATGCCGCTCACCATGGCGGCAGCAGTAGTGCTACCTGTGCCATCGCTTGCCATGGCGGCAGCCCTGGTGTTGCCTATAACAAAGAACCTGATTAATGATTGCTGACATAATGGAAGCTTTAAGTTTGTGCATACTGTTTCGATATCTGTAAAGCCCCATCCTTTAGAACAAGTTAATGATTTACCTAGAATAGAAAAGGGAACAGCAGACCACCTGGCAACATGGTTGTACTAAACAATGTGATTTGTTTAATACACAAAGTTTCTCTGAGTGATAAATACCAAGTGTGGTCAGTAAACCAGAAAGAACAGCCTGGAACTGCCAAGGTAAAGGAAAGGTAATTCTGGCAGGGGGAGACCAGGACCACGGACTCATTGACCACCTACCCAAATTATGCCATCTACTCAAAAGAGAACAATGAAAGTAGGAAACTGAGCATGTGAAGTAATTTACATGTAAAGCAAAAGAGAATAACAATTAATATATAAATATGCTAACGAATTCTGGAAGATGTTATGAAAATGTATGATTACAGTGTATAACTAAGTTTCTATCCAGGGGCCAGGTGTGCATGCCAGGAGGAGAGATCCCCCCATGCATCCGGTACCACAATAAAGTAATGCCACTTTCTAACACTACAAATTGTGTTAGAGTTTCTGTCTGGGTTTTCAGTGATACTGGTATCTGTTCCATGGTAAGCTACCGTGGCAGTGATGGTACCCACACCATCGCCCGCCATGGTGGGGGTGGTGGTACCTGCCCCATGGTCCAGGCACGCAAAGAGAGCCTGGGGCTTCCTCAGAGCTCGGTAGTATCTGTGGATACTAAAAAGCTAGAAGCAGAGAAATTTTCCAGCTACTGCAGCATCCTGTGAAAGTTCCTTTTCCCATGCAGGCTGGCTGAGAAACAGTTTGAGGTTTTTGTAAACTAAGACTTTATCTTGCACCTGTAGCTTGTTATGCAGTCTTGTTTATGGCACACTGGGAAAGTTGTTTTGAAATGGATGTTGTAGCATTTAGCCAATCACTCTGGGAGGTGGATGGTCAAGCGACCAATAGCCCTGGCCATCCTTGTGAACAATGTTATATATATCATAGAATCATAGAATGGTTAGGGTTGGAAGGGACCTCAAAGATCATGCAGTTCCAATCCCCCTGCCATGGGCAGGGAAACCCTCCACTACACCAGGTTGCCCAAAGCCTCATCCAACCTGGCCTTGAACACTTCCAGGGATGGGGCATCTACAACTTCTCTGGGCAACCTGTTCCAGTGTCTCACCACCCTCAATGTAAAGAATTTCTTCCTTATATCTAATATAAATCTCCCCTCTTTCAGTTTAAAGCCATTGCTCCTTGTCCTATCACTACATGCCCTTGTAAAAACTCCCTCTCCGGCTTTCCTTTAGGCCCCCTTTAAGTACTGGAAGGCTGCAATAAGATCACCCCGGAGCCTTCTCTTCTCCAGGCTGAACAGCCCCAACTCTCTCAGCCTGTCTTCGTAGCAGAGGTGCTCCAGCCCTCGGATCATCTTCGTGGCTCTCCTCTGGACCCGCTGCAGCAGCTCCATGTCCTTCTTGTGTTGGGGACTCCAGAGCTGAATGCAGTATTCCAGGTGGGGTGTCACGAGAGCTGAGTAGAGGAGCAGAATCACTTCCCTCGACCTGCTGGCCACACTTCTTTGGATGCAGCCCAGAATACCGTTAGCTTTCTGGGCTGCCAGTGCACATTGCTGGCTCATGTTGAGCTTCTCATCCACTGGCACTCCCAAGTCCTTTTCTTCAGGGCTGCTCTCAATCCATTCTCCGCTCAGCCTGTATTTGTGCTTGGGAGTGCCCCGACCCACGTGCAGGACCTTGCACTTGGCCTTGTTGAACTTCATGAGGTTTGCACGGGCTGACCTCTCCAGCCTGTCAAGGTCCCTCTGGATGGCATCCCTTCCCTCCAGCGTGTCCACCACACCACACAACTTGGTGTCATCAGCCAACTTGCTGAGGGTGCACTCAATCCCACTGTCCATGTTGCCAACAAAGATGGTAAATAGCACCGGCCCCAGTACTGACCCCTGAGGAACACCACTTGTCACTGGCCTCCACTTGGACATCGAACCATTGACCACAACTCTTTGAGTGCGACCATCCAGCCAATTCCTTATCCGTCGAGTGGTCCATCCGTCAAATCCATGTCTCTCCAGTTAAGAGACAAGGATGTCGTGTGGGACAGTATCAAATGTTTTGGATAAGTCCAGGTAGACGATGTCAGTTGCTCTTCCCTTATCCATCAGTGCTGTAACCCCATCACAGAAGGCCACCAAGTTAGTCAGGCAGGATTTGCCCTTAGGAATTGGCTCAATGGCCGCACTCAGAGAGCAGTGGTCAACGGCTTGATGTCCAAGTGGAGACCGGTCACGAGTGGCGTCCCTCAGGGATCCGTGTTGGGCCCGGTCCTCTTCAACATCTTTGTCGGTGATGTGGACAGTGGTATGGAGTGCACCCTCAGCAAGTTCGCCGATGACACCAAGCTGTGTGGTGCCGTCGACACGCTGGAAGGGAGGGATGCCATCCAGAGGGACCTCGACAGGCTGGAGAGGTGGGCCCGTGCCAACCTCATGAAGTTCAACCAGGCCAAGTGCAAGGTCCTACATCTGGGTCGTGGCAATCCCAGGCACAAATACAGGCTGGGCAGAGAATCGATCGAGAGCAGCCCTGAGGAGAAGGACTTGGGAGTACTGGTGGACGAGAAGCTCAATATGAGCCGGCAATGTGCTCTTGCGGCCCAGAAGGCCAACCGCATCCTGGGCTGCATCAAGAGGAGTGTGGCCAGCGGGTCGAGGGAGGTGATTCTCCCCCTCTGCTCTGCCCTCGTGAGACCTCACTTGGAGTATTGTGTCCAGTTCTGGAGTCCCCAACATAAGAAGGACATGGACCAGTTGGAGAGGGTCCAGAGGAGGGCCATGAAGATGATAAGAGGGCTGGAGCACCTTTCCTATGAGGACAGGCTGAGAGAGTTGGGGCTGTTCAGCCTGGAGAAGAGGAGGCTCCGGGGTGACCTTATAGCAGTCTTCCAGTACCTCAAGGGGGCCTACAAGAAAGATGGGGAGAGGCTGTTCAGGAGGGCCAGTTGTGATAGGACAAGGGGTAATGGTTTTAAAATAGAGGGAGGTAGATTCAGGTTGGATATTAGGAAAAAATTTTTTACCATGAGAGTTGTAGAACACTGGAACAGGTTGCCCAGAGAGGTGGTGGATGCTCCATCCCTGGAGACATTCAAGGCCAGGTTGGACGAGGCCCTGAGCAACCTGATCTAGTTGGAGATATACCTGTTCCTTGCAGGGGGGTTGGACTAGATGACCTTTGAGGGTCCCTTCCAGCCCTAACCATTCTATGATTCTATGAAACCATGCTGGCTATCACCAATCACCCTCTTATATTCCATGTGACTTAGCATAGTTTCCAGGAGGATCTGCTCCATGATCTTGCCGGGCACATGTCGGGGAAGTTTCCCAGCTGCTACATGAGAAGCACCTGTGCCTCATCAAGACAGGTGCTGAGTCACGTTGGTTGGCCGGAGACCACGTGACCTATGGGAAGTTTAAAGGTGGGGCACTCCCAAGAGGGAGTGGGGCATTTCCCTCCTGGAGTTTGGAGAGGTAGGAGCCCTCGGGAGAGCGTGAATTGGAGCTCTCTGTTGGATTAAGGTAGCAGTGAGTTTAGAAGAGCCTTCTGATTGTAGAATACCTTGTGGTCGCAACAGTCGGTTGGTTGCGACCCATCGGAAGAAGACACAGGCAGTCCGCGACATCTGGTGACCCCGACGTGATTCGTCGAAACGCAAACTGCCTGGACCGCAGGGTGAGCTGCGGTGGAGATAAAACCCAGTGAAGCTCGAGAGCAGCAGGAGAGCTGTGAATTGATCTGTTTCAACCTAGACGCCTGAAACAAGGTGAGCTGCTGGGAGCTAAAATGGGCCAGAATTTTGTCAAGGAGAATCAGACCTTCACCTTTCTCAAATCTGCAGGGATGGCTGCGGGGCTCAACATAGGTAATGAAGACCTATATAGTTTACTTAACTGGGCAGCGGGGCACGAAGATCTATTCAGCCTTACCTGCACCTTTAACCTAGAACTTTGGAAAAAGCTGGGGGATAAGTTGCTCTATGAAGCCGTGGTTAATCAAAGAGGCCGGACTGACCTTCTGCGTACATGGGAGGCCCTAGATAATATAATTCAAAAGGGGTCAGCAGAAGAGGAGGAAGAGGAGGAAGAGGAATTTACAGATTATGTATCCGCAAGCGAAGGATACGAAGGGGGCAACGAACTGTCTGAGGGAAACAGTGTGGACAATGAACTAGACGTGTCCTCACTGCTCACAGAGGTCAACAAAGTGGCGGGGACTATGCAGGAACTTTGCCCCACCCTCCAGGAGATACTGGAGCGTCCCCCACCCTTTGCCCCAGCAACCCCCCCTTCCTCCTCAGGAGGTATCGAGCCTACAGCTCCGCCGTTTGATTTAATAACCCCACCCCTGGCAAATTCATATCCGGCGACATACATGGCACAAGTACGAGCAATGCAGCCGTTATTAGTACGACAGGCCATGACAATGCTGCAAGGTATATCCCAGCAGTTAGCAACCGTAGTGAACATGTTGCAGCAGGCCATGACCCCCCCTGCAGTGAAAGAAATTTCAGGAGAAACCCCTAAAGCAAGCGACAGTTCAGCTGGAAAGTTTCCACCGGTTTCTCCACCAATGAAAAAGTCGCCAAAATCCGCCCCGCCGGCCCCTCTATCCCCCGCTCCACAGTTAGAAATAACAGAAATTACCCCGCCTGCCATGACAGCCCATCGTGATCCAGTACTTTTCTGGAACGAAGTTAAGAAAGAGGCAATAGAGGCCGGGGACTGGAACTTGATACAAGCTTTGGGGTTACCAGTTAGTAATAAAAAACTATCGGTAATGAAAATGGAAGGAGAGCCGAGTGCGTTTCCTGTAGAACTGGCCCTCCTGGGTGCCAACCAGCCCAATAAACATTTGGGCTGGTCATGGAAAGTGATCCAGGACATGCAGAAAGCGGTAGCGCGATACGGACCAAACTCACTGGCGGTAACACAACTATTACGATTATTAAACTTAGAAATTTTGGTGCCGTACGATTTTCAACATCTAGCCCAGGTCATGTTCCAACCGGTGCAGCGCTCCGTTTTCACAAATGTTTGGAGACAATTGGCCGACCAGCAGGCATTACAGAATATCCAATTACCCCAAAGCGACCCATGCTATGCTATAGGTACCGATGTATTGATGGGAACGGGTCAAGTATTTAGTAACCCGGCAATACAGGCTCAATGGCATCCCCAGATCCTCGAACAGGTTAAACAAATAGGGATGCAGGCACTATTACGTACAGCAGAAATGGCTGAGCCTAAAGCAAAATATTCAACAATTAAACAGGGGGCCAACGAACCTTTTCTACGGTTCGTTGAGAGATTGCAGGGGGCAATAGAAAAGCAGATATTTGACAGTAGACTACGGGCACTGTTGACAAAACAGCTGGCAAAGGACAATGCCAACCCTGATTGTCGGAGAGTCATTGAAGTATTGCCGGGGGACCCCTCTCTAGAAGAAATGGTGATTGCATGTGCCAAAGTTGGGCCCGTAGAAAGCGAGATGACCACATTGGCCACTGCTCTAACTAAACAAAGATGTTATATTTGTGGGAGAATAGGTCATCTCGCCAAAAACTGCAAATCAAACGGCCGGCCGGGAAACAGCAGAAAGAGAAAGCGTGTACAGACGTCTTATGGCCCAGGCAAGCCCTTTGCGGGAACGCTGCAACAGCCGCAGACTAGTCCGGAAAAGACCGCAGAGGGAATGCTAAAGCAGCCAGAGCAGCCAGGGTGGATGTATCCATCGTCGTCAGAACAATGGATATATCCACCGCCAACGTGGTATGATAAAAAAATATGAGAACGACTTCCCCATGACCTGGTCCCAAGGTGTTTAACAAACGGCGACGGAAAATGGAACTGAAACGTTGGAAACCCCTAAAGGCTGCGAGGCAATTTTTTTTTTTTAAAGAAAAGGGGGAATTGTCGGGGAAGTTTCCCGGCTGCTACATGAGAAGCACCTGTGCCTCATCAAGACAGGTGCTGAGTCACGTTGGTTGGCCGGAGACCACGTGACCTATGGGAAGTTTAAAGGTGGGGCACTCCCAAGAGGGAGTGGGGCATTTCCCTCCTGGAGTTTGGAGAGGTAGGAGCCCTCGGGAGAGCGTGAATTGGAGCTCTCTGTTGGATTAAGGTAGCAGTGAGTTTAGAAGAGCCTTCTGATTGTAGAATACCTTGTGGTCGCAACAGTCGGTTGGTTGCGACCCATCGGAAGAAGACACAGGCAGTCCGCGACAGGCACAGAGGTGAGACTGACTGGCCTGTAGTTCCCTGGCTCTTCTTTTTTTCCCTTTTTAAAGATGGGGGCTATGTTTCCCCTTTTCCAGTCAGTGGCAACTTCACCAGACTGCCATGACTTCTCAAATATGATGGATAGCGGCTTAGCGACTTCATCCGTCAGTTATCCAAGTGGTCCATCCATCAAATCCATGTCTCTCCAGTTTAGAGACAAGGATGTCGTGTGGGACAGTATCAAATGCTTTGGACAAGTCCAGGTAGATGATAACAGTTGCTCTTCCCTTATCCAACAAGGCTGGAACTCCATTGTAGAAGGCCACCAAATTTGTCAGGCACAATTTGCCCTTTGTGAAGCCATGCTGGCTGTCACCAATCACCCCCTTATTTTCCATGTGCCTTAGCATAGTCGCCAGGAGGATCTGCCCCATGATCTTGCCGGGCACAGAGGTGAGACTGACTGGCCTGTAGTTCCTTGGCTCTTCCTTTTATCCCTTTTTAAAGATGGGGGCTCTGTTTCCCCTTTTCCCGTCAGTGGGAACTTCACCAGACTGCCATGACTTCTCAAATATGATAGATAATGGTTTAGCAACTTTGTCTGCCAGTTCCCTCAGGACCCGCAGATGCACCTCATCAGGTCCCATGGTCTTGTCCACCTTCAGGTTCCTTAGATGGTCTCGGACCTGATCTTCTCCTACAGTGGGCGGTTCTTCATTCTCCCAGTCCCTGCCTTTGCCTTCTGTGACTTGGGCCGTGCAGCTGGAGCTCTTGCCAGTGAAGATGGAGGCAAAGAAGTCATTGAGTACCTCAGCCTTCTCCATATCCTGGGTAGCCAGGTCTCCCGTTTCCTTCCAGAGAGGGCCTACATTTTCCCTAGATCTCTTTTTATCACTGACATATCTATAGAAGTTTTTCTTGTTGCCTTTGATATCCCCGGCCAGATTTAACTCTATCAGGGCTTTAGCTTTCCTCGCCTGATCTCTGGTTGCTTGGACAATTTCTTTGTATTCTTCCCAGGCTACCTGTCCTTGCTTCCATGCTCTGTAGGCCTTTTTTTTGTGTCCGAGTTTGTCCAGGAGCTCCTTGTTCATCCATGCAGGCCTCCTGGTGTTCCTGCCTGACTTCCTCTTTGTTGGGATGCACCACTCCTGAGCTTGGAGGAGGTGATCCTTGAATATTAACCAGCTTTCTTGGGCCCCTCTTCCTTCCAGGGTTTTATCTCATGTTATTCTACCAAGGAGATCCCTGAAGAGGCTGAAGTCTGCTCTCCTGAAATCCAGGGTAGTGAACTTGTTCTGCTCTCTCCTTGCTGTGCCTGAGGATCTTGAACTCCATCATTTCATTGTCACTGCAGCCAAGGCTGCCCTTGAGCATCATGTTCCCCACCAGCCCCTCTTTGTTGATGAGAACAAGGTCCAGCAAAGACCAGAAGACCACGTGTTACCTTGCTCTTTCCTCCCTGTGGATACTTGTCGCTGTCGTGCCAGGGACGGAGAGAAGAACGACACAGAATTCAGGTCCAGAAGAAAATGCCAATGCCAACCAACAACAAAGAGCAGGAGCAACAGTGGCCATCAGCAGCTTTTTATTAATTACAAATCCGTATATAGCGACTATGCTAAGGCACACAGAAAACAAGGAGGTGATTAGTGACAGCCAACATGGCTTCACTAAGGGCAAATCCTGCCTGACTAATTTGGTGGCCTTCTATGATGAGGTTACAGCATTGATGCATAGGGGAAGAGCAACTGACATTGTCTACCTGCCCCCCTGCAGCCAGAACAGACTCGGTGGGGCACAGACCCACTCACAGCCCATGGAGAAGCCCACAACGGAGAAGAGATGCCTGAGCCTGAGAGAGGTCATGAAGCATGGGACGCACGACAAGGTATAAACGCATCTAAAGTCCGTGTGACGACCCATGCCGGAGCTAGTGGCAACAACTCCCTAAGAATCCGAGACTGTGGTAAAGCCCGCACCAGAGCAATCCAAAGGGAAGGATTGCATCCTGTGGGTAGGACTCATGCTGGAGAAGTCTGTGGATTTTTCCTTGTGAGTAGAGGATCCACTGGAGTAAGGGAAAAAGGGTGTAAGGACTCCTCCTCCTTTAAGAAAGGAGTGGCATTAACAACATGGTATGAACTGACCTGCACTCCCCCATTCCCTGTCCCTCTGCGCTGCTGGGGGAGGAGGTTGAGCCGGGAAGAAAAGGAAAGGGGGGAGGTGTTGTTTTTAAGATCTGGCTTTGTTTCTTGTTATCCTCTCAAGTAACTGGCTTTCTTTGTCTCTATCTTTTTGTAACTTTTAATAAATTGTTTTGCTTTAAGAAAGCCAAGTCTGTTTTGCCCAGGACCATGGTTGGTGGGTGCTCCCTCTGTTCTTGTCTTGACCCTCAGTCCTTTTATTATATTTTTCTCCTCTCCACTTCACTGGGGAAGGAGTGAGAGAGCAGCTGTGTGGAGTTTAGTTGCTGGATCGGCCTAAATCACGACAGCTTTCTTGGCTGCTTGGGCACACTGCTGGCTCATGTTCAATCAGCTGTCAACCAGCACCCCCAGGTCCTTCTCTGCTGTGCAGCTTTCCAGCCACACTTTCCCAAGCCTGTAACGCTGCAGGGGGTTGTTGTGGCACAAGTGCAGGACCTGGCACTTGGTCTTGTTGAATTTCATACAGTTAGCCTCAGCCCATCGATACAGTCTGTCCAGGTCCCTCTGTAGAGCCTCCTGACCCTCAGGCAGCTCAACACTACCTCCCAATTTAGTGTCATCTGCAAACTTGCTGAGGGTTCACTCGATCCCCTCATCCAGATCATTCATAAAGATGTGTCGTGGGTTAGGCCGCTCCGGCAACCAAACCCCCCTCGCCCCCGAGTCGTTCACTCACCCTCCCCCAGCCCCAGAAATGAGGGAGAGAATTAAAGGAGAAACGGGAAGCCCGTGGGTTGAGATAAGAACAATTTAATACAGATGATTTAATACACAGTGTAGATGCTCACCACCCCCTCGTATGCGAAGCCCGTCTCATCCTGAAGCTGCAATCCCAGACAAACCCGAAGCCCCGAAATAGAGAGGGGGAGAGAGAGATAGTACTCTGAGAGTGGGAATACTGGAAGAGAGAGGAAAAAAGGCAATAGAGCAAAAGCGCAGAAGCGCAAAAGAGCAAAAGCGGTCAAAGAGCCAAAGCGCAGAAAAAGCCCTTCCTTCCGGCTGTCCTTCGCTTTTATACTGGGCATGACGCTGCATGATATGGAATACTAATTGGCCAGTTTGGCCCTCAATCTTAAGTTCCACCACAAATCACAAGGGGAATTGTGGCCCCCTTGTCCCGGCTATGCTCCCCCTTTATCCCGCCGTGCTTCTGCACTCCGGCACACTGAAAAGTCCTTGGAGTCTCATGTCCAACCACAAACATCAACTTGCTATCAGCATTCTTCTCAGAGCGAGCCTCTGAGTAAAACCAAAACACGGAGCTCTTCTAGCTGCTAAAAAGAAGAGCTAACTCTGTCCCAGCTAAAACCAGGACAGTATCCACCCCTTATTCCATACCATGCACGTCATGCTCAAACCTTACATAAATACTATTCCCTTAGACATGGGTCATCCCTCTAAAATGTGTCTTAATCTGTTATAGCAGTCTCTCAGGGCAGGAAAGATGATGTGGAATTTGCTCATTCGGTAGAACGGATGACGTAGTCTTTGCTGCATGTGAAGTTTGAAGCTTATAGTAGGTGTATCCGGCAACAGTCCCTGTCCGCCATCTGCAGGTTGAAGATGTTGATCTCGAGGAAGTTGCTGGGTGTCTGGAATCAGTTCTGTCGAATGTGACAACTATAGCAATGATGGTATGCAGGGACAGGGTTATTCAGCAATTAATATCACACAATTCATTTATCGCCTGTTTTCACTCAAAATCAAATCCCATTGAGTTACACACCGCACTTCCCCATCCTTCTGCATCACCCACCAAGCGCACCCAGGTCCCTGAGCAAAAGCAATCCCACGAATGGGTTTACCTTTACCCGAGGCAGGAATAACCCAAACTGTCTTCCCGAGTATATTCCTCATGTGCACTACAGGGACTTTATCCCCTTCTACAGTACGTAAAAGTTCTGATTGGGCAGGACCAGCTTGATTGGCAGATCCTCTAGTGTTGACTAACCAGGTGGCTTTTGCTAAATGTGTATCCCAGTGTTTGAAGTCCACCACCCATTGCTTTCAGTGTGGTTTTTAGCAGTCCGTTATATCGTTCAATCTTCCCAGAAGCTGGTGCATGATAGGGGATGTGATATACCCACTTGATGCCATGCTCTTTGGCCCAAGTGTCTATAAGATTGTTACGGAAATGAGTCCCGTTGTCTGACTCAATTCTTTCTGGGGTGCCATGCCGCCACAAGACTTGCTTTTCAAGGCCCAAGATAGTGTTCCGGGCGGTGGCATGGGGCACAGCATAGGTTTCCAGCCATCCAGTGGTTGCTTCCACCATTGTGAGCACGTAACGCTTGCCACTGTGAGTTTGTGGAAGTGTGATGTAATCAATTTGCCAAGCCTCTCCATACTGATATTTCAACCTACGTCCTCCATACCAAAGAGGTTTTAACCGCTTGGCTTGCTTGATTGCAGCACGTTTCACATTCATGGATCACCTCTGCAATAGTGTCCACAGTTAAGTCCAGCCCTCGATCACGAGCCCATTTGTATGTGTCATCTCCCTTGATGGCCTGAGGCATCATGGGCCCAACGAGCTAGAAATTTTTCACTTTTATGTTGCCAGTCCAGATCCACCTGAGCCACTTTAATCTTAGCGGCCTGATCCACCTGTTGATTGTTTTGATGTTCTTCCGTGGCTCGCCTCTTGGGTACATGGGCATCTACATGACGTACTTTTACAACCAGCTTCTCTACTCGAGCAGCAATGTCTTTCCACAACGGGGCAGCCCAGATGGGTTTACCTCTGCGTTGCCAGTTGCTCTGCTTCCATTGCCGTAGCCATCCCCACAGGGCATTTGCTACCATCCAAGAGTCGGTATAGAGATAGAGCATTGGCCACTTTTCTCGTTCAGCAATGTCTAAAGCCAGTTGGATGGCTTTCACCTCTGCAAACTGACTTGATTCACCTTCTCCTTCAGTAGCTTCTGCTACCCGTCGAGTAGGACTCCATACAGCAGCTTTCCATTTTCGATGTTTTCCTACAAGGCGACAGGATCCGTCGGTAAACAGAGCGTATTTCTTCTCATTGTCTGATAGTTCATTATAAGGTGGAGCCTCCTCAGCACGTGTCACCTCCTCCTCCTCTGGTGACATTCCAAAGTCTTTACCTTCAGTCCAGTTAGTAATCACTTCCAAAATTCCTGGGCGATTAGGGTTTCCTATCCGAGCTCTTTGTGTGATCAGTGCAATCCACTTGCTCCATGTAGCATCAGTTGCGTGGTGTGTAGATGGGACGCTTCCTTTGAACATCCAGCCGAGCACTGGCAATCGGGGTGCCAGGAGCAACTGTGCTTCCGTACCAATCACTTCAGAAGCAGCTTGGACTCCTTCATATGCTGCCAATATCTCTTTTTCAGTTGGAGTATAGTTGGCTTCGGATCCTTTGTATCCTCGACTCCAAAACCCAAGAGGTCGACCTCGCGTCTCCCCTGGCGCTTTTTGCCAGAGACTCCAGGTAGGACCATTCTCCCCGGCTGCAGTGTAGAGCACGTTTTTGACATCTTGTCCTGTCCGGACTGGTCCCAGGGCTACTGCATGAACTATTTCTTGTTTAATTTGTTCAAAGGCTTGTTTTTGCTCTGGGCCCCATTCAAAATTATTCTTCTTTCGGGTTATTTGATAGAGGGGTTTTACAATCTGGCTGTAATCTGGAATATGCATTCGCCAGAAACCCACAATGCCTAAGAAAGCTTGTGCTTCCTTTTTGTTGGTTGGTGGGGACATAGCTGTTATTTTATTAATCACGTCCATCGGAATCTGACGACGCCCATCTTGCCATTTTATTCCCAAAAACTGAATCTCCTGGGCAGGTCCCTTGACCTTACTCTGTTTTATGGCAAAGCCTGCTTTCAGAAGGATTTGGATTATCTTTTCACCTTTCTCAAAAACTTCTTCTGCTGTGTTGCCCCATACAATGATGTCATCAATGTATTGCAAATGTTCTGGGGCTTCACCCTGTTCCAGTGTGGTCTGGATCAGTCCATGGCAAATAGTGGGGCTGTGTTTCCACCCCTGGGGCAGTCGATTCCAGGTATACTGGATGCCCCTCCAAGTGAAAGCAAACTGTGGCCTGCATTCCGGTGCCAAAGGAATTGAGAAAAACGCATTGGCGATATCAATTGTAGCGTACCACTTGGCTGCCTTTGACTCCAGTTCATACTGAAGTTCCAGCATATCTGGCACGGCAGCACTCAATGGTGGTGTAACTTCATTCAAGCCACGATAGTCTACCTGTCAGCCTCCACTCGCCATTGGACTTACGTACAGGCCATATAGGGCTGTTAAAAGGTGAGCGGGTCTTTGTGATGACTCCTTGACTCTCCAGTTGACGAATCAACTTATGGATAGGAATTAGAGAGTCTCGGTTGGTACGATATTGCCGTCGGTGCACTGTTGTAGTAGCAATTGGCACCTGTTGTTCTTCGACCCTCAGTAATCCCACAGCAGAAGGGTCCGTTGAGAGACCAGGCAAAGTAGACAGCTGTCTGCCTTCTTCTGTCTCTATTGCAGCTATGCCAAAAGCCCACCGATACCCTTTTGGGTCCTTGTAATACCCTCTCTTAAGATAATCTATGCCAAGGATGCACGGCGCTTCTGGGCCAGTTACAATAGGGTGTTTTTGCCACTGCTTTCCAGTTAGGCTCACTTCAGCCTCTAACACAGTCAGTTGTTGAGACCCCCCTGTCACTCCAGAAATACAGATGGATTCTGCCCCTCTAAAGTTCGACGGTATCAAGGTGCATTGGGCACCAGTGTCCACTAGAGCCTTATACTTTTGAGGGTATGATGTGCCAGGCCAACGAATCCACACAGTCCAGTAAACTCGATTGTCCCTTTCCTCCACCTGGCTGGAGGCAGGGCCCCTCTAGTGCCTGTTATCATATTCATCAGAGGAATCAGCAGGATTAGAGTCAGGGTGGCTAGGAGGATCAGCCCTCCCATTTTGACTAGTGGACTGCTCACTGTAGACTGGGGCAACAGCTGTCCTGGAGGAATTGGAGAAAATTCTATTTCTGTTGGTTCTTCCTCCCAACTGGCGTACCCTTGGCTCTAAGGCTGAGGTGGGCTTTCCATCCCACCTTCTCATGTCTTCTCCATGATCACGCAGGTAGAACCACAGCTCGCCCCGTGACCTGTACCGTCTCTCTTGTCTCTCTCGAGGAGGGTAACGCCTGGTTCTGACAGCTGAAATTCTAGAACGTTCAGGTGGTGGGAAATCTACTTTTTCTCTTAATTCTCGGACCTCCTCAGACAGCTTTTCCACAGCCGCAACACAGGCTTGTATAGAAGTATTATCATCATATCGTCGGAGGTAGGTGACCAGATTACCTACGGATAGTGGTGTATCATCGTCTCCGAAGTCCATTATTGCCAATGAGGTGGAATATGCTGATGGCGCACTCCGTAGAATCTTTTGCCACATTGGTCGTGTGCACCGGACGTCATCTGGATCTTCGAGTCTTGGTCCGCTTCTCGAGTCAAGATAAATCAACTCTCGCACAGCCAGTTCTCTCAGATACTGAATAGCTTTCTCTATGTTGGTCCACTTGCTTACATTACATGGCACCTCGTCCTTGTAGGGATACCTTTCCTTTATAGCTGCCAGGAGCCGTCTCCAGAGGCTGCGAACTTGTGTCTGCCTTCCAATTGCTTTATCAATGCCTCCATCCATAGCAAGGGCTCCTAGCTGCCTGGCTTCGTTACCATCTAACTCCAGACTATTGGCTCCCATGTCCCAGCATCTGAGCAACCAAGTGACAATGGGCTCACCTCTAAGACGGCCATAATCTTTTCGAATATCTCGCAGCTCGCTCATTTTTAGAGATCGGGTGGTTATCCTCTCATCTATGATGTCACTTCTCCTCCATTGAGATTTTCTCTGGGGCGAAACAGAACATTCCCGCTTCATCTCTCATGATGGCCCTGGTTGCTCTTCATCATCATCATCCTCTCCTCTGCGTTCTGACTTTCGCACACATTTCCTCAGTTGCTCTTCCTCCAATCGTTGTGATGGCCCTGGTTGCTCTTCTTTGTCTGGTTGCTCTGATGGCCCTGATTGCTCTTCCTCATTTGGTTGTTGTGATGGCCCTGATTGCTCTTCTTCATCTTCTAACTTTTGTATACATTTTCTTTTCCTTACGGGGGCAACTGATACCGTTGTAGTCTGAGTAGCTATAGTGCTTGTCATGGGAGTCGAGATGGCAAGCACAATAACCCGAGAAATAAATTGGTATACACCCCTAAATGGCTGATTGACTTTGAATATATATATAATTAAACATATATTCAGGAGACCTTGCAGCAAAATCAAACCAGTTAAATTATTCCAATGATGTTCAGCATTATCAAAATTGACATAAGCTTTTGTAAATGAAAAGTCACCGGTATAATTGGCAATGAAATCCGCCAGGTGAAGCTCAAAATTAATAAACGAGCTCCACATCACCATCCCCCTCTGCACCGCCAAATACAAAGACTGAGCCGGTTCCAGCACCGATGATCTTATCAGTGTTACACCAGTACAGTATAGCAAAACCCTTAATTACCGATAACATACTTTTCATGCCGGTCCAACACCCAGAGCCAGAAAACCGCATAAGCATTTCGCCTAACATCATATAAGGTAAATAAGGCAATAAATTATACATGTCCAGTAACATGTATGCAAGCATAACAAACAGCATTCCAGCCAGCAACATCATTATCTCAACCCCTTTGTGCCCCACGTTGGGCGCCAATTAAGACTGTCGTGGGTTAGGCCGCTCCGGCAACCAAACCCCCTCCCCCTCCAAGTCATTCACTCACCCTCCCCCAGCCCCAGAGATGAGGGAGAGAATTAAAGGAGAAACGGGAAACCCGTGGGTTGAGATAAGAACAATTTAATACAGATGATTTAATACACAGTGTAGATGCTCACCACCCCCTCGTATGCGAAGCCCGTCTCGTCCCGAAGCTGCAATCCCAGACGAACACGAAGCCCCGAAATAGAGAGGGGGAGAGAGAGATAGTACTCTGAGAGTGGGAGTACTGGAAGAGAGAGAAAAAAAGGCAATAGAGCAAAAGCGCAGAAGTGCAAAAGAGCAAAAGCGGCGAAAGAGCCAAAGCGCAGAAAAAGCCCTTCCTTCCGGCTGTCCTTCACTTTTATACTGGGCATGACGCTGCATGATATGGAATACTAATTGGCCAGTTTGGCCCTCAATCTTAAGTTCCACCACAAATCACAAGGGGAATCGTCTCCTCCTTGTCCCAGCTATGCTCTCCCCTTATCCCGCCGTGCTTCTGCACTCCGGCACACTGAAAAGTCCTTGGAGTCTCACGTCCAACCACAAACATCAGCTTGCTATCAACATTCTTCTCAGAGCGAGCCTCTGAGTAAAACCAAAACACGGAGCTCTTCTAGCTGCTAAAAAGAAGAGCTAACTATCCCAGCTAAAACCAGGACAAGATGTTAAAGAGAACAGGCCACAACACTGAGCCCTGTGGAACACCACTGGTGACCGGCTGCCAGCTAGATTTAACTCCATTCACCACCACTCTCTGGGCCCGGCTGTCCAGCCAGTTTTTGATCCAGCGAAGCATACACCCCATTTCTATCTGATGTCTGATTTTTTTCCTTTTCCAAGTGTCGTATTCTCCAGCTGTTCATTGACAACACCAAAAGAAACACTGAATTAAAACACAAGCTATCAAAATTAATAATCCAAGAATTATTACAAAAACAAAAAGTTGTTTCAACCATGCAAAATTTGGGAGCCAAGAAGTCATCCTATTCCATAGTTCTTCAAAACCCCATGAGGTGTTGTCTTTTTGTATTTCCTTTAGTATTTTAGTCTGCTTCCATATTTTTTTAATGTCAGTTTAGATTCTTTTTGATTGATTGACATAAACACAGCCGCTAGTATTTATCACTACACATATCCCACGCCTGCACGGAGCATACATGCTAATTTAAATATGTTTAACCAATAGTAGATGATATGTTAAGTACTAACCAATGAGTGTAATTTTGGGTGGGTTTATACTAATCATGTAACAGGATAAATATGCTATGATTTCCTGGTAAAGGTGAGCTAGCTTTGTGGAATACCACCTAGCTCCCAGCTTTGTGCAAACTTGTAATAAAGAAATACCTCGACCCTGTGTGTATTGGCTTGCATACCAGTTAAAGATCTTACTTTTTGGACAAGATTTTGGCGACCCAGATGGCACAGCCTTGAGGCCTTGCCTGGATCGTCTCGTCGTTCCCGGCAACAGAGGATTGGACCGGATAGGACTCCACCGTGCACCGACCTGTTGTTCAGGGACTCCTCCGGTTCCCTTCTGGCACCAGGACAGCGAGCGACTCAAAGGTGCAACGCCGGACAGAGGTATTTCCGGGAAAAGGAGGAGTTTGGGATTTCAAGTCGAGGTGCTGCCCCATTCCGTAAGGCGAATTTCTGAAGTAAAGTTAATTAATAGCGACCAGTGGGATCTAAGGGATTAAAACTCCTCTTATTGGCCAAGGAGGGTCGACCGACTGGGGGGGTTGGAGGAGTTAATCTCCACATAAGTCACATGATAATGCTCGGCAGGGGGCCTTAATCGACCAGTGAGGTCAGAGCAGTGTGCAGTGGTAGATTATTAAAGATCTGGACCGATAGGGTATGATAATCAGATAATATAATTTGATGAACGAAAAGGCAGAAAATGTGTGCGACATCCTCTACTGTGATTTCTCCTTGTATTCCCTTTGGCTGTATTTTAGAAAAATTGAAATAAATTCAGAGAGGATCCCATGACTAAAGAAAAATTGTTGAGATATTGTATTTGGATGATAAAAAAAATAGTGGCCAGAAAACAGAACTCTGAAAAAAAAAAGCGGCAGAGGAAGAGAACTGAGCATGCAAAGTAATTTACATGTAAAGCAAGAGAAAATTAACCAATTGTTTAAGAGAATAACAATGAATATGTAAAAGTGTTATGAATATGCATGATTGTAGTGTATAACTAAGTTCCTGTCCAGGGGCCAGGTGTGCATGCTAGGAGAAGATATCCCCCGTGCACCCAGCACTGCAATAAAGAATGCCTGCTTTCTAAAACCCCAAAATGAGTCTTGGAAAGTTCAATTTCAATTGCACCAACTTTTCGGGTACCAGTTTTGGCGACCCAGATGGGACCCTCTCTGTTCGGCTGCAGGACCTGCTGAGAACAGGACTCCCTTGGGCGCCCCCGGGGATTTCTCCGGAGGGACTCCTTGCCTCAATCGGATCACTGTGGGAACAGACAAGGACCATCTTAGAAAAGGTATTCTTTTTGAGTTGGGGACCGGTCCATTGGGTAGCTCTCCATAAGCCACAAGGTTAAACTTGTGCAGGACAGCGTATACCAGGCAGCTAGCGCCTTAATGGTATACTTTGGTTATTTAAGCGATTTCGATTGTGGGTTAGAGTCCCACCGAAGTCGGTAAAAGCAATTACGATTGTGGGTTCGAGTCCCACCGGAGTCAGTAACTATCTGGAAGCTGAAATATTAATGATTGAATCCATGGTCAGTGGGTGATCCCTCCCTCTTCTTATCTCGACACTCAGGCCTTTTGTTACATTTTTCTCCTCTCCACCTCACCAAGGGGGAGGAGTAAACGAGCAACCTTGTGGTAGCTTAGCTGCCAACTTGGCTAAACCACCACAGTCCTCAGCCTTTTATGAAAGACTGTGTGAAATGGCAAGGAAATGGACAGATCTAAATCCAGATGAGGAGGCAAATCAGAGGATGTGTAATATGCTGTTTATCAGACAGTTGGCACAGGACATTAGAAGAAAGTTACAGAAGTGGCAGGAGAAATGTCAATTTCTCAGCTCATAGCTTGCTTACAAGGTATATAATAATAAAGAGGAAAAGGAAAAGAAAGAAAAACAGAATAGAAAGAAACTGCAAGCATCCCTGTTAGCAGCAGCAATAAATGAAAACAATATCAGAGGAAAAGGTAGAGGAAGAGGTCAAGAAAGAGGAGAATAGAATGGGTCTGAATGGGGACGCACCTCAATAAGATGCCCCCTTTTAGGTCCAAACCAGTGTGCCATCTGTAGAAAGGTGGGACACTGGAAAAATGAGTGTCTCATCCAACAGGGCAGGAATGGAGCAAGGGACAAGAGGGATGCAGACCTTATTCTGTTGGAAGATGTTAACTGTAGGAGATGGAATTCCCCTAAGACCATGGGACACAAAATAGTCTCCCATGAGACCGTGGGACACAAAAATAGAAGTGCATGAGAACTGCAAACAACAGGTAACAAAAACAGATGTGCAGGACACAGGACTGAGAACAGCGACCTTGGAAAAAAGAACAGAAAATATTCTTACAGTAAACAAGGACTGGGACCAAATGCAGGAGGGGGGCTTGTCTTATAAGATTGCCAGCTTGGCTCAATAAACGATTTCACCTGTGCTTTCACCTGAAGCACTCAGCAGGGTCCGTGCCTTAATCCTCCACAAATGGTGCCCAAACAGGGACCCGGAAGAGAGAAGAAATAAGGATCTGAAAGAGAAAAGAAACAAAGAAGTCGGGTGGAGAAGCCCAGCTGAACTAGGAATAGAAAAGGCTGCGCAGCGATTGCTTCGACAAAAGAAGGGACAGCTACCTCAAAAGGAGGAGGTAAGCGACTGGGAATGATGGGAAGCACGGCTTCAACAGAACACAAGTCTGTACTTAAGGTGTTTGACAAAAGTGCTAAAGAAACAGAACGGCACTGTCAACAGCACTGATTTGAAACAACTCCTGGTTTGGGTATCGGCCCATGTACCGGAGGTAAACTCTTTAAATATATATATATGACGGGGACTCGGGACACTATAGACGTTAAACTTTGGGACGCAGCCACCCGTGGGGATGCCGCCGCGCAGCGACAGCTGACAGCCTGGCGCGCTGTGTTCGAGGCGTTGAAGGGCAAGGCGGGAGAGAGTGGGGGCGAGGGGGCGTCGGCGTCTGCCTCCCCCCGCAGCCCCAGCAGCCCTGGCCCCGCCTCCCCCACGGCCCCACCGGCAGCGGAACCGTGTGGAGCTGCCGGCCTGGAAAAGTCATCATCGAATCCTTTTGCTCCAGGGCCCCAAACAAGAGCCAGACTTACTTCCTTCCCCTCCTTCCAGCGATGTTGATATATCGGCACTCCCACTAGCCGCGCCGCCCTCGGCGCCAGGCCACGCCCCTCGGCCCCCGGGAGGCTCCCGCTGGCCGCCCCCGTACTCTCCGCTTCATCGACCGATGGATGGGGAGGAGTGCGGAAGCGAACCGTGGCTGGAGGGGACGGAGACACGCTGCGTGCCCCGCTGTGCCGGTTCTATTGCAGCTGATGGTCCTCCTCGGTGGGAGGGGTTTCAGTTCGGGTTAATCAAGGAGATAAGGCGAAGTGTGAAAGAATCAGGACTCACTTCGCCATATACAAAAGGGTTACTGCAATCGGTATTTGCCGCAATTTTTTTTTGCCTAATGACTCCCGGATGTTGCGCATGCGCGGTGATAGCGAATGTGGCGGCGGCGGTTACGGAGCGCGAGCGGCCGGAGCTGCGGCAACAACAACAACACAAGAAGGCGGCGACGAGGGCGGACGTCACAGAGCGGCTGGGTCCTTCTCTCTTTCCCCCGCCCCGCCCCACTGCACCGGGACCGGCTGAGGCGAGGGAGGGCTGACCCCCGCCGCCGCTGCCGCCTACGCCCCTCATCGCCGCCGCAGGCCACACCTGGAGAGCGGCCGCTTGGCCGCCGCCCGTGGCCCAGGTTTCACCAAGAGACAGCACATCCAACACTTAACTTGGATCATCTCGATCGGTATTGCGGGAAATAACTAATCCTCTTCTGTTCCACCAGTTTCAACAATTAATATCAGTGTTGCGAAACCGTAAACATGCATATTCCATTGCACACCTGAGTGCACACAACACGCTTCCAGGGCCTATAGCAGAAGGGAATAGGCGAGCTGACTCTCTCATAAGTGCAGCTCTTGTACCAAACTTGGTAATGCAGGTAAAAATCTCGCATGACTGCTACCATCAAAACGCTAATGCCATTGGGTGACAATTTGGCTTAACGCGAGAGCAAGCCCGCTCAATCGTACGGTCGTGTAGTAGCTGTCAAAATGTGATCGTGCCACCAATGGATGGTGTTAATCCTTGTGGTTTACGCTTGCAGGAACTTTGGCATGCACCTCTCATCGGACGCACGTATTTTTGTCATCATGAAGTATTGAGCATGTTACTGGTATTCCTTACAATCCTACTGGGCAAGCGATCATAGAACACGCACATGGTACTTTGAAAAATATGCTTTTAAAACAAAAAGGGGGAATAATAAGGAAATCTCCCAACGAAAGAATAGCTAAAGTGTTATAGGTGTAAAATTTCTTAAATCGGTGGAAAGACGATCTAGCTCCGATGGCTAAACATTTTGGGATGGATAAAATGTCACATATAAGTCAAAATCAGGTACAGGTCATGGCTAGAGATTTGAGAATAACCTGGGGAAGAGGGTATGCTTGTGTTTCTGCAGGCCAAGAGAGTTGATGGGTACCTGTAAGGTGCGTGAAGCCTTATCTACAATGAGAGCATCTACCAACACATAGAACAGTGACAGCCGCACAAAACTAATGTCAGTAGGCCCATGGTAAAAATTGGTACCTTAATTGTGGGAGGCTGTCCTGGTTTTAGCTGGGACAGAGTTAGCTCTTCTTTTTAGCAGCTAGAAGAGCTCCGTGTTTTGGTTTTACTCAGAGGCTCGCTCTGAGAAGAATGTTGACAGCAAGCTGACGTTTGTGGTTGGCACTGAGGTCTCAAGGACTTTTCAGCTTGCCGTGTTCTTGCCAGTGTGCAGGAGCACAACAGGATAAGGGGGGAGCATAGCCGAGACAAGGGGCCCACGACTCTCCTTACGATTTGTACCTGAACTTAAGATTGAGGGCCAAACTGGTCAATTAGTATTTGTCGTGGGTTAGGCCGCTCCAGCAACCAAACCCCACACACAGCCAGTCACTCACCCTCTCCCACCCCCAAGGATGACGGAGAGAATTAAAGGAGAAATGGGAAACCTGTGGGTTGAGATAAGAACAATTTAATACAGATGATTTAATACACAGTGTAGATGCTCACCACCCCCTCTTATCCGCAGCCCGTCTCGTCCCGAAGCTGCAATCCTGGACGAACGCGAGGCCCTGAAATCGAGAGGGGCAGAGAGAGAGATATGTCGTGGTTTTATGTTGCAGAGCCCTTCTGTGGACGGCCCAGAGTCATGACCATACACCAATATGGTTAGAAAATCATGCTCAGTTTATTACAAACAACACACAGGTTATATAGCGGAATGTGGCGTGACACGACTACATTCTACAATTGGCTTGCTTAACGTAAACACACTCTCGTGGGTTATAGTGATAGGGCAGCGCTAGCAGATCACAGGTAATAAGCTCATCCCTTTAGTCTCCTCATTGCGGTCATCGGAGAGGCATCCAGGAGGCGTGCATCTTGGCAGGCAATCAATCTACATTTCCTTTTAAGGCCGTTAGGCTAACTTGAAGGACAAAAGTAATCTAGCTGGTAACCTTGTGCTCTGGGGCCCAAACAGGGATTGTCCATACCCGAGAGAATATTATTGCCAGTCTCGGAGAGGAACTCCTCCACAGTTTTAGACTGATCCAGCAACTAAAACTCACACAGTCTCTCCTTCTCCAGTAAAGTGGAGAGGAGAAAAATATAATAAAGGGACTGAGGGTTGAGAAAAGAACAGAGGGAGCACCCACCAACCATGGTCCTGGGCAAAACAGACTTGGCTTTCTTAAAAGCAAAACAATTTATTGACGATTACTTAAAAGGACAAAGGGAAACAAAACTGATTACTTGAGAGGATAAAAAGAAACAAAGCCAGATCTTAAAACCAACACCTTCTCCCCTGCCCCCCCTTTTCTTTTCCTCCTGGCTCTACCTCCTCTCCCCAGCGGTGCAGGGGGCAGGGACTGGGGGAGTGCAGGTCAGTTCATTCCGTGCTGTTATTGCTGCTTCTTTCTTAAAGGAGGAGGAGTCCTTACACCCTTTTCCCCTGCTCCAGTGGATCCCCTCCCCACGAGGAAAAATCCACAAACTTCTCCAGCGTGAGTCCAGACCACAGGAAACAATCCTTCCCCATCAGATTGCCCCAGTGTGGGCTTTATACAGTCTCGGATTCTTAGGGAGTTGTAGCTACTCGCTCCGGTGTGGGTCGTCACGCAGACTCCAGATGCCTCTCTGCCTTGTCATGCGTCCCAACATGACCGTCCACAGGCTCATGCATCTCCTCTCCACGGGCTGCGAGTGGGTCTCTACTCCACCGAGGCTGTCCTGGTTGCAGGGGGGCTGCCTGCTATCTCACCACCAGCTGCAGGGGAAACTCAGCTCCGGCACACCTCCTCCTGTTCCATCCTCACTGACCTGGTGTCGATGTGGCTGTTTCTCTCAGATCTCAGTCCTCTCCAGGTGATCTCATCCCAGTGGGCACCCCGGGAGTGGGGCGCTCCCCGAGTTCCCCATCTGGCTCCGCTGCCGTCATTCTCCGTGAGCGGCGCCGGCCTGATGCAGGCAGCTGCCTGGCTGGGAGCCAGAGAGCGGGGGTAGTGCCCTCCTCCCTTCTCTCCTTGCTCCTGGGCAAAGCACCTTTTCCAGTTCCTTTGTCCAGACTTAAATAGGGCAATTCGCAGAGGCACTGATTGGCTCAACCCCGAGGGGGATGGCAGTCTGATCTGGTGGCCAGAACCAAGTCTAACCCGGTTCCAAAACCAGGGAGGTCACAGGGAGCAAAGCCCCTCTCCTGCCACCAGAACCCCCACCACCCCCCCATCAAACCATGACAAGATAGTACTCCGAGAGTGGGAGTACTGGAAGAGAGAGAAAAAAAAGGCAATAGAGCAAAAGCGCAGCAAGCGCAAAAGAGCAGAAGTGGCGAAAGAGCCAAAGCGCAAAAGCCCTTCTTTCCAGCTGACCCTCACTTTTATACTGGGCATGATGCTGCATGATATGGAATACTAATTGGCCAGTTTGGCCCTCAATCTTAAGTTCCACCACAAATCATAAGGAGAGTCATGGCCCCCTTGTCCTGGCTATGCTCCCCCCTTATCCTGTTGTGCTCCTGCACACTGGCAAGAACATGGCAAGCTGAAAAGTCCTTGAGACCCCAGTGCCAACCACAAACGTCAGCTTGCTGTCAACATTCTTCTCAGAGCGAGCCTCTGAGTAAAACCAAAACACGGAGCTCTTCTAGCTGCTAAAAAGAAGAGCTAACACTGTCCCAGCTGAAACCAGGACAGTATTCCATATCATGCAGTGTCATGCCCAGTATAAAAGTGAGGGTCAGCCAGAAAGAAGGGCTTTTGCCCTTCCAGGACTCTCACTTTCGGACTCTCAGAGTGTTTTTTTTCCTCTCTCTCGCTCTCTGTCTCGGGGCCTCCCGTTCATCTGGGATTGCAATATCGAGTTTTATCTGTTTCAGGATTGCAGCTTTGGAACGAGACGGGCCTCGGTCAAGGGGTGGTGAGCAATTACACTGTACATCACTCGTTTGCATATGTTTATCCTTGTACATATCTGTGTATATATATATTGGTAGCGGTAGTAGTAAATTGTTCTTATCTCAACCCACGGGTCTCTTTTCTTTTTCCTCTTTGATTCTCTCCCTCATCCCTGGGGTGGGGGAGGGTGAGAGAGGGACTGTGTAGGGTTTAGTTGCCGGAGTGGCCTAGTGGCCTAACCCACGACAGTCTTAATTGGCGCCCAACATGGGGCTGAGGAGTTCGAGATAAGGATAGAGATTGGGAAATGTAATGGGCAAAACATGGACTGCACAGTGGTGAAAAACAAAAGGACCTTGGGAAACTTAGATTGTTGTGACTGGTGAAGGTACCAGGGATGGATTGTTTGTGAAATGTGTGTTCTTGCTCAATTGTTTATAAAATCTGTGTTCTTGTTATGTAACTGAAGTTGTGCCTAAATAGGGAATCAGAAGAGGTGAGGGGTGGAATGTCATGGTTTGAAAGGAGGGGAGGTTCTGGTGGCAGGAGCTGCCCACCAGATCAGGCTCCCATCCCCCTCGGGGCTTGAGCCAATCAGTGCCTCTGCGAATCGCCCTATTTACGTTGGGACAAAGGAACTGGAAAGGTGTGCCTTTGCCCAGGAGCGAGGAGAAGGGAGGGGGGCGCTGCCCCTGCTCCTGGCCGGGCGGCGGCCTGTGCCGGGCCGGTGCCACCCGCTGAGGATGGCGGTGGCGGAGCCGCTTGGGGAACTCGGGGAGCACCCTGCTCCTGGGGTGCCCACTGGGCCAAGTTCACCCAGAGAGGACTGAGATCTGAGAGAAACGGCCGCACAGACACCAGGTCATTGCAGATGGAACGGGATGAGGTGTGCCAGAGCTGAGTTTCCCTTGCAATCTGTGGCGAGACAGCAAGCGGCCCCCTTGCAGCCAAAGGTGGTCCCGGGAGAGCAGAGACCCACTCGCAGCCCATGGAAAACCCACGTCAAGAAGAGATGCCTGAGCCTGAGGACGGTACGCATCTAAAGTCCGTGGGACAACCCCTGTCGATGGGGAGGTGTTTTGTTTAAAGGAGATGCCTGAGCCTGAGGACTATTGTGAATCATGGGCACAGGCAGAGATGCATTTAAAGTCTATATGACGACCCACGCCAGAGCGAGTGGCAATGACTCCCTAAGAATCTGAGACTGTGGTAAAGCCCGCACCAGAGCAATCTGTTGGGGAAGGATTGCATCCTGTGGGTAGGACTCACGCTGGAGAAGTTTGTGAATTTTCCTTGTGAGTAGGGGATCCACTGGAGCAGGGGAAAATGGTGTAAGGACTCCTTCTCCTTTAAGAGAGGTGCGGCAGTAACAACATGGAATGAACTGACCTGCACTCCTCCATTCCCTGTCCCCCTGCACCGCTGAGGGGAGGAGGTAGAGCCAGGAAGAAAAGGAAAGGGAGGTGGAAAGGTGTTGTTTTAAGATTTGGTCTTGTTTTCTTTTTATTCTTTTAAGTAACTGGTTTTGCTTGTCTTTGTTCTTTCAAGTAGCTGTTAATAAATTGTTTTGCTTTAAGAAAGCTGAGTCTGTTTTGCCTGGGACCATGGTTGGTGGGTGTTCCCTCTGTTCTTGTCTTGACCCTCAGTCCTTTTATTTTTTTTTCCCTCCTCTCCACTTTACTGGAGTGAGAGAGCGACTTTGTGGAGTTTAGTTGCCAGATCGGCCTAAACCACTGTCGGGGAGGTTTCCTGGCTGCTACATGGGAAGCACCTGTGCCTTGTTGAGACAGGTGCTGTGAGTCACGTTGGTCAGCTGGAGACCATGTGACCTATGGGAGGCTTAAAGGCGGGGCACTCCCCTCAAGGGGGTGGGGTAGTTTTCTCCTGGAGAGCAGTGAGTTGAAGCTCTCTGTTGGAAGCCTTTGGTTGTGATAAGGGCCTTTGGAGTGTGATAAAGAGCCTTCTGATATGCAAGGGGAATCACAACAGCCTTTTGGGTTGTGATTCCTGAAGATGAGATACCAGCGGTCTGCAACAATTGGTGACCCTGGCGTGATTTGGTGAAATGTGAACTGTCTGGACTGCAGGGTGAAGTGCGGTAGATACAAGAGATGGAACCCAGTGAAGCTTGAGAGTGGCAGAAGCTGTGGATTGACCAGTTTTGACTTAGGCACCTGGAACAAGGTGAGCTGCTGGGAATGGGCATGGGTCAGAATTTTGTCAAGGAGAATCAGACCTTTGTGTTCCTTGAATCTGTGGTAATGGCTGCAGGGACCAATATAAGTAATGAGGATCTATATAGTTTACTTAACTGGGTGGTGGAGTGTGGAGACCTAGTGAGTCTCAATACGTCCTTTAGCCTTGAGCTATGGAAGAAATTGGGGGATAAGTTGCTTTGTGAAGCAGTATTTGAGAATGAGGACTTGACCAAAACTGACCTGTTGTGTACATGGGGGGCCCTGGACAATATAATTCAAGAAGGGATGGCAGTAGAAGAGAAAGATGAATCAACAGGTTATGTATCAATGGGTGAAGGTTTTGAAGGAGATAACGAACTGTCTGAGGGAGGACTGGCCTCAGATAGCACGGACAGTGAATTGGGTCTATCTTCACTGTTCAAAGAGATCAAGAAAATTGTGGGGACTATGCAGGGACTCTGTCCCACCCTGCAGGAGGTGTTAAAACGTCCCCCACCCTTTGCCCCAACAGCTCCCCCTTCCCCCTTTATTATGCCTACGGCTCTGCCATTTGAGCAATTGGCCCCACCCTTGGCAACTTCATATCCTGCAGTATCTGGTTATCCGGCCCAGGTACGTTTGGAGCAGCCAATAATACTACAGCAAGTTATGACACTATTACAAAGAGTATCCCAGCAGTTAGCAGCTGTAGTGGAGATGTTGCAGCAGGCCATGACCCACCCTGCAGCAAGAGAGATTATAGGAAAGACCTCTGAAGCAAGTGATGGTTCTGCTGGGAAGTTGCCACCTGCACCTAGAACAAGGAGAAAGTCCCCAGAATCCGCCTGTTTATTGGAATCAGACCCCTTGGGAGCGACTACAGTAACAGTTCAACCTTGTGACCCAGTCTGTTTCTGGGACGAGGTAAAAATGAAAGCAATAGAGGCCGGGGACTGGGACCTGGCTGAAGCACTGGGAGCACTGGTCAATAAAGAATCGTCTATAACAGA
Organism: Tauraco erythrolophus; assembly: GCF_009769465.1. NCBI lineage: Eukaryota > Metazoa > Chordata > Aves > Musophagiformes > Musophagidae > Tauraco > Tauraco erythrolophus. The sequence continues at coordinate 21,049,927 of NC_141497.1, forward strand.
AATGAGGGGAGGGCCTAGTGCGTTCCCCGTGGTACTAGCCCTCCCAGGTTCTTTGCATGTTAAGAAGCCGAAGTGTTATAGATGTGGAAACCAGGGACATATAAAATCGGAATGCCCAGGACGGAAGGGTCAAAGGCGGATAATAAATGCTGGAAAAGTTAATGGCCCAGTTGCTTGTCATAAATGTGGAAAACAGATGTTACAGGTGTGGAAAGATGGGCCATTTTGCTAAGCAATGCGAATCAAGGGTCTACACTAACGGCTGGCCAAGAAATAAAAGAATGAGGAAGTGTATGCAGATGCATGATGGTCCGGACAAAACTTTTGCGGGAGCATTATGGCAGCCACAGGTTAACCAACAGGAGAAACAGCCAGAGCAGCCGGGGTGGATGTATCCGTCGTCGCCGGATCAATGGATATATCCGCCGTCATGGTACGACAAAAAATGAGAACGATTCCCCCATGGTTTTGTCCCAAGGTATTTGACAAACGGCGACGGAAAGTGGAATCGGAATGTTAGAAACCCCTAAAGGCTATTAGGTGTTTTTTCAAAAAAGAAAGGGGGAATTGTCAGGGAAGCTTCCTGGCTGCTACATGGGAAGCACCTGTGCCTTGTCGAGACAGGTGCTGCAAGTTGCGTTGGTCAGCCGGAGACCACGTGACCTATAGGAGGCTTAAAGGTGGGGCACTCCCCTCAAGGCGGGGGGGGGGGCAGTTTCCTCCTGGAGATTGGAGAGGTAGGAGCCCCCGGAGAGCAGTGAGTTGAAGCTCTCTGTTGGAAGCCTTTGGTTGTGATAAGGACCTTTGGAGTGTGATAAAGAGCCTTCTGATATACGAGGGGAATCACAACAGCCTTTTGGGTTGTGATTCCTGAAGACGAGATACCAGCGGTCCGCGACAAACCATGACAGGCCCCCGAGAGAGACTGGGAGAAAAAGGAGAAACAGTGTGAGAGGAGATTTGGAAAAGAATTGACTAATATCAAATTAATGACAAAGAATTACAAACTGGACTTAGTTGTGAGTACGTAATTTTGAAAAAAGAAGCTGGGAGGGTTGATGTCAAACAACATGTTACAATCCGCATGTAACATGTAACTCCACCCCTACAAAAATCATCCTAGGGAGCATGCACGAGGGACCAGGGCATGGCTTAGCAGTTGGTGTGGGAAGAGCGAGCGCAGTCACCCTGTCAGCGCAAGAGGTGAGTTTAGTTGGTGGCTGTCATCCTCTCAGAAAGAGTTCAGCTATAGTATCCACCCAGCAGAAGGCTAAGTCCTTTGCACTTGACAGAAGATTTGTGGCAATGCAGAGAGAGCTCCCATGAAAAGACACACCTGTCCAGGTCTCAGGCTGCAGGGAGTGCCAAAGCCTTTCCCTGGTAAGGGAAGGCAGTGGTGAGAATAGCTGTGTGAGGTGTGTCCAGGTGGATGATCTGCTCAGCATGGTTGCAGAGCTGAGAGGAAGTAGAAAGGTTAAGGAGTATCTGGGAGTCTGAGAAAGAGATAGACCGATGGTGTCTATGCCCAACCTGAGACAGCAACAGGAAGAGCCACAGAATAAACCCCAAGATGAAAGGGATCCTGTATCCTCCCTCCACCAGGCTGAAGGCAGTAGCTTAAAGGAAAGCAATGAATGAAGGCAAGTCTGTGCAAGAGGCCACAGGTGAACCCCCTCCTTGCCCACCTTGCCTTCCCAGGTGCCTCTGTACAACAGATATGAGGCTCTGGAGGTGGAAGGCCTGTCAATGGATGATATGGATGATGGCCCATCTACACTGGAGGTGTTGCCAGGGTCAGAAAGGACTACCCCCTGTATCACAACTGTGTCCACAAAGAACAAAAAAGATGGGTAATAGTTGTAGGTGACTCCCATCTAAGGGGAACAGAGGGTCCAATATATGGGGCAGACCCTGCTCTTAGGGAAATCTGGTGCCTGGACTAAGGACATCGCTAGGAAACTTCCTAGCCTGATATGGCCCTCAGACTAGTACCTGTTACTGCACTTCCATGTGGGTGGTGATGAAGCTGCAATGTGTAGTCCAAGGGTGATCAAAAGAGACTTCAGGGCCCTGGAATGGTTGGTGAGGGAATCTGGGACAAAGGTTATCATTTCTTCTATCCTTCCAGTTCCGAGCAGTGACACTGGAAGAAACAGATGTGCCCAGTCTATTAATGATACCATAAAAGTCAGCAGAGAAAAACCTTCTAAGACTTGTTTTGAAGTTTTAGAAGGTAGGCTGTGGGAAAATGAAATTGGAGGGGAATGGGAGAATATTGCTCCCCAGAATTCAGCTAATATCAGAGCAGCTCTGACATGAAGCACAGCTGCTGCTTTCAGGAACAAACAAGGCCTCAATATCCTTGAAATGGGGAGTAGAGTGATACGAAGGTATCACGGCTCAGCCCTGTTATCAGGGACAAGAAACAACGAACAAAGCCCACACAATACCCTTGAAATGGGGAGTAGAGTGGTACGGAGGTATCATGGCTCATCCCTGTTATCAGGGATGAGAGGCGCCTGGTAAAGATAACCATAAAAATGCCATCGAGGGAAGTGAATCACAACCGCTGCCTCAGCAGTGATGGCGAAATTGTGTCCTTCAGCTACTAAGTCACACCTCCACCCGCCTCCGAGCTGCGACCACCCCTCAAACGAGCAATTTACACCAATCCTAATTCGTGAACACCCCTCACGAGAGAAATTTACACCAAGCCTAATAAAAGTTATGTATGACTAGAGTCACTCGAGCTCCACCTAAAAGATATGAAAAAAGTATAAAATAGCAGCAAACAAAGGGGATGTTAGGGAGAAGCCCCCCCATCGGAACGTCTGGGATCAGTCGACGGGCTGAACCTCTCTTCTCCCCCCCATAGGGACGCCTATTGGGTAAGAACTCTGTGTTATGTGCACTTACTTAATTGCTTACTAACATCTTGCTAGCTATTTAGTATTATCACTGATCAGTAACCGTTTTATATTATCACTGCAGTATTTCAATTAAAGTTGGTTTTGTAGTCAGTCACTATCACCGGCTATCCTCGAACCTGTATTCTGTCACAAATAAAATATATATGTATGTTTCTGGAAACTTTTGAATTATTATAAGGAGTTGGCCCATAGTACTACTAGTGACGATCCCTAATAAGTGGGCGAATCACCCTCCGATTCACTGAGCTGCCAAGGGAAGGCAGGGGGAGTCGGGCCCAAGGGTCTCGTCTAACTTGGGAGCTGGTATACTGGCCAAATTACCTCCTGTTTGTCTATTAGTGACGGATCCCACGATAAGTCAGACGAATCACCCTCTGACCTGCTGAGCTGCCAAGAGAGGGCAGGGGGAGTCGGACCCAAGGGTCTCGCCTGACTTGGGAGCTGATAGACTGGTCTTTTGACCTCAAAACGTGACAGTAGGCATTCTTTATTGCAGTGCTGGAGACATGGGGGATAATTCCTCTGAACTTGTCTGCCACAGATCGTGACAGACAAAGTTTATATTGCTCAACCATATGCATTAGATTTCCTGGAATGGTTATACATATTCATTCTATTTTTGAGAACTAATTGTAATAATTGCATCTTAATTACGCCTGTGCTTTAAGTCCTTTGGGGTCTACTGCAAGGGTCTTTGGGGTCTTCAGGACCCTCTAGTGATCATTTTCTTAGTGTCCTTTGGTTGAACTTTTCTTTGAAGGCCTGTGAAGTGTAAGCCTTTCCAGGTGGCTCACACCTTCTTTGTGGTTAATTGTTTCTAACTGGTTCTAGTCACAAAGCTCTTAAGTCCCTTATCTGTTTGTGCATACTAAAGTTTTGAAATCAGCTCAAGCCAGCATGAATTACATACATCATGTCCACCACAAAGGCACAGTGGAATCTTCTAACTTTTATTCAAGGTAACATTAATATGTGGCTCTGTTGCTGCATTCACCGCCATAATTTTGGGTTTTACAATAATGAGATGGCATACACAGCACCAGGCTTGCTGGCAGCAGATGGGATTCACATTTCTCAAAGGGGAAGGAGGGTCTTAACACAACAGCTAGCAGGGCTCATTGACAGGGCTTTAAACTAGATTTGAAGGGGGAGGGGGATAATATCAGACTTAATCAATACAAGCTGAGAGCACCTGAAGAGCAGCAGAAAGGAATTCCAGCTAGGAAGTCAAATTCATTGGGAGCCCAACTTAAATGCCTCTATGCAAATACACATAGCATGGAGAATAAACAAGAGGAGTTAGAGGTGTGTGTGCACCTACAGAGTTATGATCTTACTGGCATCACAGAGACATGATGACATGAATCATGGTGGGCCTGTGAGAACCTAATGAAGTTCAACAAGGCCAAGTGCAAGGTCTTGCATGTGGGTCGAGGCAATCCCAAGCATAAGTACAGGCTGGGCAGAGAATGGATTGAGAGCAGCTCTGCGGAAAAGGACTTGGGAGTGCTGGTAGATGAGAAGCTCAACATGAGCCAGCAATGAGCGCTTGAAGCCCAGAAAGCCAACTGTATCCTGGGCTGCATCAAAAGAAGTGTGGCCAGCAGGTCGAGGGAGGTGATTCTGCCCCTCTACTCTTGTGACACCCCACCTGGAATACTGCGTTCGGCTCTGGAGTCCCCAACACAAGAAGGACATGGAGCTGCTGGAGCGGGTCCAGAGGAGGGCCACGAAGATGATCCGAGGGCTGGATCACCTCTGCTATGAAGACAGGCTGAGAGAGTTGGGGCTGTTCAGCCTGGAGAAGAGAAGGCTCCAGGGTGATCTTATAGCAGCCTTCCAGTACTTAAAGGGGGCCTAAAGGAAAGCTGGAGAGGGACTTTTTACAAGGGCATGTAGTGATAAGACAAGGAGCAATGGCTTTAAACTGAAAGAGGGGAGATTTATATTAGATATAAGGAAGAAATTCTTTACATTGAGGGTGGCGAGACACTGGAACAGGTTTCCCAGAGAAGTTGTAGATGCCACATCCCTGGAAGTATTCAAAGCCAGGTTGGATGAGGCTTTGGGCAACCTGGTGTAGTGGAGGGTTTCCCTGCCCATGGCAGGGGGGTTGGAACTAGATGATCTTTGAGGTCCCTTCCAACCCTAACCATTCTATGATTCTATTCTATGAATCCTATGTCTGGAGCATCAGAATGGAAGAGTACAGGCTCTTTAGGAAGGATAGGCAGGGGAGACAAGGAGGAGGTGTTGCTCTCTATGTCAAGGACCAGCTGGAGTGCATGGAGCTGCACCTGGAGATGGATGAGGAGCTGACTGAGGGCTCATGGGTCAGGGTCAAAGGGATGGCAGGGACAGGGGACATAGTAGTGGGGATCTGCTACAGGTCACCTGACCAGTAAGACCGAGTGGATGAGGCCCTCTATAGACAGATAGGAGCAGCCTCACGTTCATGAGCCCTGGTCCTCATGGGGGACTTCAACCACCCTGATATTTGTCGGAGGGACAACACAGCAGGGCATAGGCCATCCAGGAGGTACCTGGAATGCATTGATGATAAATTCCTTCTCCAAGTGATAGAGGAACCAACGAGGAGAGGTGCTTTGCTGGACCTTGTTCTCACCAACAAAGAGGGGCTAGTGGGGAATGTGAAGCTCAAGGGCAGGCTTGGCTGCAGTGACCATGAAATGATGGAGTTCAAGATCCTCAGGCACAGCAAGGAGAGAGCAGAACAAGTTCACTACCCTGGATTTCAGGAGAGCAGACTTCAGCCTCTTCAGGGATCTCCTTGGTAGAATAACATGAGATAAAACCCTGGAGGGAAGAGGGGCCCAAGAAAGCTGGATAATATTCACAGATCACCTCCTCCAAGCTCAGGAGCTATGCACACCAACAAAGAGGAAGTCAGGCAGGAACACCAGGAGGCCTGCATGGATGAACAAGGAGCTCCTGGACAAACTCAGACACAAAAAGGCGGCCTACAGAGGGTGGAAGCAAGGACAGGTAGCCTGGGAAGAATACAAAGAAATTGTCCAAGCAACCAGGGATCAGGTGAGGAAAGCTAAAGCCCTGATAGAGTTAAATCTGGCCAGGGACATCAAGGGCAACAAGAAAAGCTTCTATAGGTCTGTCAGTGACAAAAGGAGGACTAGGGAAAATGTGGGCCCTCTCTGGAAGGAAATGGGAGACCTGGCTACCCAGGATATGGAGAAGGCTGAGGTACTCAATGACTTCTTTGCCTCCATCTTCACTGGCAAGAGCTCCAGCCGCACTGACCAAGTCGCAGAATGCAAAGGCAGGGATTGTGAGAATGAAGAACTGCCCACTGTAGGAGATCAGATTCGAGACCATCTAAGGAACCTGAAGGTGGACAAGACCATGGGACCTGATGAGGTGCATCTGCGGGTCCTGAGGGAACTGGCAGACAAAGTTGCTAAACCATTATCTATCATATTTGAGAAGTCATGGCAGTCTGGTGAAGTTCCCACTGACGGGAAAAGGGGAAACAGAGCCCCCATCTTTAAAAAGGGATAAAAGGAAGAGCCAAGGAACTACAGGCCAGTCAGTCTCACCTCTGTGCCCGGCAAGATCATGGGGCAGATCCTCCTGGCGACTATGCTAAGGCACATGGAAAATAAGGGGGTGATTGGTGACAGCCAGCATGGCTTCATAAAGCGCAAATTGTGCCTGACAAATTTGGTGGCCTTCTACAATGGAGTTCCAGCCTTGTTGGATAAGGGAAGAGCAACTGTTATCATCTACCTGGACTTGTCCAAAGCATTTGATACTGTCCCACACGACATCCTTGTCTCTAAACTGGAGAGACATGGATTTGATGGATGGACCACTTGGTGGATAAGGAACTGGCTGGATGGTCACACTCAAAGAGTTGCAGTCAACAGCTCGATGTCGAATAGGAGGCCAGTGACGAGTGGCGTTCCTCAGTGGTCAGTATTGTGGCTGTTACTGTTTAAGATCTTTGTTGGCGACATGGACCGTGGGATTGAGTGCACCCTCAGCAAGTTTGTTGACACCAAGGTGCGTGGCGTGGTGGACACGCTGGAGGGAAGGGATGCCATCCAGAGGGACCTTGACAGGCTTGAGAGGTGGGCCTGTGTGAACCTCATGAAGTTCAACAAGGTCAAGGGCAAGGTCCTGCACGTGGGTCAGGGCAATCCCAAGCACTAGTACAGGCTGGGTGGAGAATGGATTGAGAGCAGCCCTGAGGAAAAGGACTTGGGAGTGCTGGTGGATGAGAAGCTCAACATGAGCCGGCAATGAGCGCTTGCAGCCCAGGAAGCCAACTATATCCTGTGCTGCATCAAAAGAAGTGTGGCCAGCAGGTCAAGAGAGGTGATTCTGCCCCTCTACTCTTGTGACACCCCACCTGGAATACTGTGTTCAGCTCTGGAGTCCCCAACACAAGAAGGATATGGAGCTGCTGGAGCGGGTCCAGAGGAGGGCCACGAAGTTGATGAGAGGGCTGGATCACCTCTGCTATGAAGACAGGCTGAGAGTGTTGGGGCTGTTCAGCCTGGAGAAGAGGAGGCTCCGGGGTGATCTTATAGCAGCCTTCCAGTACCTAAAGGGGGCCTACTGAAGTGCGGAAACAGACTCCACAACTTGGAAAGTTGTAAAGTAGGTATGTTTATTGCAGCGCTGGGTGCACGGGGGATCGCTCCACCACAAACGTGCACACCCACCGTAGCAGTTTTCTTGTATTTATACAGACATACTCATAACCCCCTCTCCAAAAGGGCAGTCTCTCCCAGGAGATCATTTCCATAGCCCCCGCCTCAGGATCTGCCTCAGGCTCCTCCTTGACACGCCTCCTGGTGGTCATGGGCAGGGGTCTTTGGGATGAAGGCCGTAGGTCTTCCTCGCTGTGTGTTTTCACTTCTTCCCTAAAATTCCTGTTTTGGCTGGGCTTGCAGAGACAAACCGTTTCCCAGCCTGGCGTGTCCTTGAGTGGACACCTGGTTGTCTCCTACTTGTTATTGTTTGAAGACAAATGTTAGTTCTTGTTAGTCCTTATCTCTCCTCTTTGTCTGTTTTTCTCCCTATGGGTCATGAGTTACAACCTTGCCATCATTTATTGTGTCTCTCTTACCGGCCTTCTTTTCGGGTAGTTAGTGTTTCAAAGCAGGGATTAGTATTTGATAACTTCTAACAATTCACAGAGCTATTTCACAGAGCTATGTATTTCCCAGGGTCTTATGCCGTCTTATGCCTATTCTTATACCTATCCATAGAAATAATAGCTAATATAGTCTTATGTAGTCTTATGCCTACTCCTATACCTATCCCCCTATCACTACAAGAAAGCTGGAGAGGGACTTTTTACAAGGGCGATTAGTGACAGAACAAGGGACAATGGGCTTAAACTGCGAGAGGGTAGATTTCAATTAGATATAAGGAAGACATTTTGTTGGCGTGTGGATCTTTGAAGAGACTGCACGAACAAATCCCTATGAAAATAAAGACTGGAGCTGGGAAGTTAGGCCTCAAGGGTGGAATGCCCTTGAAGTAAAGGATAAGAAAACTATGCTGTATGATAAGGGAGTAGTGTTTGCTTAGAGCAGAGCTTCGCTAGGCGGGTGTTTTTTGAAATAATCTGTTAAACATGACAAGCATATGTATCATCCAATAATAGTGTAGAAAAGGTGTGGTCTCAGGATTGTTACCGAAAATCCGGAATAAGAAACTTATCAACACCAATGGGATGTAGATAAGCAGACACTTCTTTATTACGGCGCCGGGTGCACGGGGGATATCTCCTCCTAGCGTGCACACCTTGCACCGAAATCAAACTTCTTATATAGAGCTTACATATGCATATTCATTAGGTATTCATGCATAAATTCCCAAAAATCATTAGCATATTCTCCTCCAATTTCCAATTCTGCGCAATCAAAGTTAGACTCATCTAGAAATGAGTCTGGGATGCAATATAGGTAGGTGGTCTGTGATTCGGTGGTCGCAATCTCCCCCTGCCGGAATTACCTTTTGCTTAAGTTCACGGTTTCTGGCAGGTACCCATAGACCATTACAAAACCGTTATGGTTGGCTTTCCCCATCTTCATTAATCTAGACCTTGATAGCTACATGCATTCCTCTAGTTCTATATAGGTATCATAAATCAATTTGCAAATCAACTTGTGCTTTGTACTACATGTTACTACATGTTCTTACTAGATGATTCTGACCGATCCCTTTGGTCCTGGTACAGGACTTTACAGGAGTTCCATAGCAGCAGTTTCATAGCAGCACGTTTGCTATACGAGCATACTTTTCATTAAAAGATTTCTTACACTTTTATATTATTAAAATCAACTACTGAAATGCGGACACGGACTCCACAACTTGGAAAGTTGTAAAGTAGGTATGTTTATTGCAGCGCTGGGTGCACGGAGGATCGCTCCACCACAAACGTGCACACCTGCCGTAGCAGTTTTCTTGTATTTATACAGACACACTCATAACCCCCTCCCCAAAAGGGCAGTCTCTCTCTTGGGAGATCATTTCCATAGTCCTCGCCTCAGGATCCGCCTCAGGCTCCTCCTTGACACGCCTCCTGGTGGTCGTGGGCAGGGGTCTTTGGGATGAAGGCCGCAGGTCTTCCTCACTGTGTGTTTTTCACTTCTTCCCTTAATCTCCGAAATTCTTGTTTTGGCTGGGCCCATAGAGCCAAACCGTTTCCCTGGCCTTGAGTGGACACCTGGCTGTCTCCTACTTGTTATTGTTTGAAGACAAATGTTAGTTCTTGTTAGTCCTTATCTCTCCTCCTTGTCTGTTTTTCTCCCTATGGGTCACGAGTTACAACCTTGCCATCATTTATTTTGTCTCTCTTACCGTCCTTCTTTCTGGATAGCATTCCACAGCAAGGATTAGTATTTGATAACTTCTAACATTTCACAGAGCTACTTCACAGAGCTATGTATTCCAGAGTTTTATGCAGTTTTGTGTCTACTCTTATACCTATCCATAGAAATAGTAGCTAATATAGTTTTATACCTATACCTATCTATAGAAATAGTAGCTAATATAGTTTTATACCTATACCTATCCCCCTATCAGTCCCCCCTTTTCTATTGAATCAAGTAAATTCTTTTACTTGCGTAGGTTTCCCGACTGATATAACACCTCGTGTATTGCAGATACCCTTTTAAACACACGCCAGACCCATACGTACAGCAGTGTTAGTAACAATATCAGAGTAGCTGTCACTATTAACAGTACTGTAACAGGATGTATTAGATGATTAAAAAATCCTGTAGCCGAAGGTGACCATCCAAAAAGCTCTTCCCACCATCTATATTCTCCATCCTTTTCTACTCTTTTTACAATTTTCTTTATTTCGTTTGCATCATAATGAACTGTCACCAGAGTCTTCTGTCCGCTATTTCTAATCCTTTCCAGTATTTGCATTAAACTCGGATGCTGTAGCAATTTCTTTGTCAGAGTTAGATTTGTTCCTATAGGTGTGGGTATTAACTCATAGATCAATGTATCGTCTGATTTTAGAATTTTATGAGATGTGACGGGAGCAGAATAATGGAAGTCACATCCCGTAATCCGAGTAAAATTGCAGATAGAATCATAGAATCGTTAGGGCTGGAAGGGACCTTCAAAGGTCATCTAGTCCAACCCCCCTGCAAGGAACAGGGATATCTCCAACTAGATCAGGTTGCTCAGGGCCTCATCCAACCGGGCCTTGAACGTCTCCAGGGATGGAGCATCCACCACCTCTCTGGGCAACCTGTTCCAGTGTTCTACCACTCTCATGGTAAAAAATTTTTTCCTAATATCCAACCTGAATCTACCTCCCTCTATTTTAAAACCATTACCCCTTGTCCTATCACAACAGGCCCTCCTGAACAGCCTCTCCCCATCTTTCTTGTAGGCCCCCTTGAGGTACTGGAAGACTGCTATAAGGTCACCCCGGAGCCTCCTCTTCTCCAGGCTGAACAGCCCCAACTCTTTCAGCCTGTCCTCATAGGAAAGGTGCTCCAGCCCTCTTATCATCTTCATGGCCCTCCTCTGGACCCTCTCCAACTGGTCCATGTCCTTCTTATGTTGGGGACTCCAGAACTGGACGCAATACTCCAAGTGAGGTCTCACGAGGGCAGAGTAGAGGGGGAGAATCACCTCCCTCGACCTGCTGGCCACGCTCCTCTTGATGCAGCCCAGGACGCGGTTGGCCTTCTGGGCCACAAGAGCACATTGCCGGCTCATATTGAGCTTCTCGTCCACCAGTACTCCCAAGTCCTTCTCCTCAGGGCTGCTCATGATCCATTCTCCACCCAGTCTGTAATTGTGCCTGGGATTGCCATGACCCAGATGTAGGACCTTGCACTTGGCCTGGTTGAACTTCATGAGGTTGGTACGGGCCCACCTCTCCAGCCTGTCGAGGTCCCTCTGGATGGCATCCCTCCCTTCCAGCGTGTCGACGGCACCACACAGCTTGGTGTCATCGGCGAACTTGCTGAGGGTGCACTCCATGCCACTGTCCACGTCACCGACAAAGATGTTGAAGAGGGCCAGGCCCAACACGGACCCCTGAGGGACGCCACTCGTGACCGGTCTCCACATGGACATCGAGCCATTGACCACTACTCTCTGAGTACGGCCATTGAGCCAATTCCTTATCCACCAAGTGGTCCATCCATCAAACCCATGCCTCTCTAGTTTAGAGAGAACAATGTCGTGCGGGACAGTGTCAAAAGCTTTGCACAAGTCCAGGTAGATGACATCCGTTGGTCGACCCTTATCCACCGATGTTGTCACCCCATCATAAAAGGCCACCAAGTTGGTCAGGCACGATCTGCCTTTGGTGAAGCCATGTTGGCTGTCACCCACCACCTCCTTGCTCTCCATGTGCCTTAGCATGGTTCCCAGGAGAATCTGCTCCATGACCTTGCCAGGCACAGAGGTGAGGCTGACCGGCCTGTAGTTGCCCGGGTCCTCCTTGTTCCCCTTTTTAAAAATGGGGGTTATGTTCCCTCTCTTCCAGTCATCGGGGACCTCGCCAGACCGCCACGACTTCTCAAATACAATGGCCAGTGGCTTGGCAACTTCATCCGCCAGTTCCTTCAGGACCCGCGGATGGATCTCATCAGGTCCCATGGACTTGTGCACCTTCAAGTTCCTCAGATGTTCCCGAACCTGCTCTTCAAGTACAGTGGGCGGTGGTTCATCCTTACAGTCCCTGCTAGTTCTTTCCACAGCTTGGGTGGTAAGACAAGAGGCTTTATCAGTGAAGACTGAGGCAAAAAATTCATTGAGTACCTCAGCCTTCTCTATGTCCCGGGTGACCAGAGCACCAGTATCCTTCCGGAGGGGGCCTACATTCTCCTTGGACTTCCTTTTGTCCCCTACATACCTATAGAAGCTTTTCTTATTGCTTTTTATATCCCTTGCCAAATTCAATTCCTTCAGGGCTTTAGCCTTCCTCACTTGATCCCTGGTCACTCGTACAGCTTCTCTGTATTCCTCCCAGGCTATCTGTCTCCGCTTCCACCCTCTGTAGGCTAACCTCTTCATTTTCAGTTGGTCCAGGAGCTCCTTGCTCATCCACGCAGGCCTCCTGGTCTTTTTGCCCGACTTGCTCTTCATCGGGATGCACCTCTGCTGAGCTTGGAGGAGGTGCTCCTTGAATGTGGACCAACTTTCCTGGGCCCCTTGTCCTTCCAGGGCCGCCTCCCACGGCACTTTGCCCATCAAGTCCTTGAAGAGGCCGAAGTCCACCTTCTTGAAGTCTAGGGTACAGAGTTTGCTGAATGGTTTCCTTGCTGCCCCATGGATCTTGAACTCCACCGTGTCGTGGTCACTGCAGCCAAGGCTGTCCTTAAGTTTCACATCACCCACCAGTCCCTCCCTGTTGGTGAGCACAAGGTCGAGCATGGCACCCCTCCTTGTCGGCTCCTCTATCACCTGCAGGAGGAAGTTGTCATCCACGCATTCCAGGAACCTCCTGGACTGCCTGTGCCCTGCCGTATTGTCTCTCCAACAGATGTCAGGGTGGTTGAAGTCCCCCATGAGGACCAGGGCTTGTGACCGCGAGGCTGCTCCTATCTGGCTATAAAGCGCCTCATCTGCTCTGTCCTCCTGGCCAGGTGGCCTGTAACAGACCCCTACCGTAACATCCCCTATCCGTCCCCATCCTCTAATCTTGACCCATAAGCTCTCTGTCAGCTCGTCCTCCGACCCCAGGCGAAGCTCCACGCACTCCAGCCGGTTGCTGACATAGAGAGCGACACCCCCTCCTCGTCTCCCCTTCCTGTCCTTTCTAAAAAGCTTATACCCCTCCATGTTGACACTCCAGTCATAGGAGTCGTCCCACCGCGTCTCCGTGATGCCAATAAGGTCGTAGCCCTGCTCATGTGCACGCATCTCCAGCTCATCCTGTTTATTTCCCATGCTGCGTGCGTTGGTGTACATACACTTCAGCTGGGCCTCCGACAAAGCCGACTCGCTGGCTGGAGCGACAGGGGTTCTCTTGGACGGCAGTGTAAGTTCATTTGAACATACCTGCGATCCTTCCTCAGCCTCTGGACCCTCGGTGCTGGCACTGGTGCCATGCTGACAGCGGTATGAATCTGACTTCTTGGCTGGAGCGGCTGGAATTCCCTTCTTCTGTTCTACAGGTACTTCCAGCATATCTTTATCATTCTTGATATTCCCCCCCTCCCCCTTCAAATCTAGTTTAAAGCCCTGCCAATGAGCCCTGCTAGCTTTTGAGCTAAGACCCTGGTTCCCCTCTGAGAAAGGCATGTTCCATCCGGTACCATCAGACCTGGTTCAGGGAAAGCCTCCCCATGATCAAAGAAACCAGATTTCCGTCGGTGGCACCAGCCTCTGAGCCATCTGTTAATCAAATCTGATTTTCTGTTCCTCTCTATGTTCTTTCCTGCCACTAAAGGGATTGAAGAAAACACTACCTGGGCTCCTGACCCTTCGACCAATCGCCCCAATGCCCTGAAGTCCCTTTTGATGGCCTTTGGACTTCTCTCTGTTAGCTCATCACTACCAATTTGCATTACCAGTAATGGATAATAATCAGAGGGCCGTACCAGAGCAGGGAGTTTCCTAGTGACGTCCCTGACGCAGGCCCCAGGGAGGCAGCAGACTTCCCTGTGGGTTGGGTCTGGTCGACATATTGGCCCCTCTGTTCCCTTCAGAAGGGAATCACCTATGACAATTACCCTCCTTTTTCTTTTAACAGGGGCAGTCAGAAGTCGTGGAGCAGACTGACTCCCCTTAGGCAACCCTCTGCGTGGGCCCTCGTCTATGTTTTCTTCTTTTGATGAGGTTTTAATACCGATGGCAGTCTGATCCGGCTTTGGAGACACCTCCAAGCAGGGACAACCATCACCCTCCCTGTCATCTAGTTCCCCTTGCAGAGCACTGTACCTGTTGCATAAGGACACCTGGGGGGGCAAGGGAATTGCTATTCCATTGCACTTGCCACGCCGAGCAGGAACCTTGTGCCATTGCTCCTCGTCCCCTAATTCCTCGCATTCCCTGATCCCCTTTACCCTCTCCACTTCTTTCTGCTCTGCCACAACCAGATTATGGCAGCTGTCAATTTCCTCTC
>NC_141497.1:21259310-21332077 GCF_009769465.1 Tauraco erythrolophus
CATGTGCTGTATGAATCTATCTGACCACTCTCAAAGCATTCATAAGCAACTTGCAAACCTCCAAAGTAACATGCATCATATCATGACACAAGATGACCCATTCTCAAACTGGTTCAGTAGTTGGAACATACCAGGTTGGATAAAAGGATTAATCATACAAGGCATAACGATATTAGTTGCATTGCTGTTTATGATTCTCTTAGCAGGGTGTGTCCTGAAGTGCGCCTATCGGGTCCTCCTTAAAGCAATGCCAGGACTATGGATTGTCCAAAAATAGAAAGGGGGAAGTGTGGAGGAATTCCTTTCCGAGACTGGCCATAATATTCTCTCGGGTATGGACAATCCCTGTTTGGGCCCCAGAGCACAAGGTTACCAACTAGATTACTTTTGTCCTTCAAGTTAACTCAATGGCCTTAAAAGGAAATGTAGACTGATAGCCTGCCAAGATGCATGCCTCCCGGATGCCTCTCCGATGACCGCAATGAGGAGACTAAAGGGATGAGCTTATTACCTGTGGTCTGCTAGCGCTGCCCTATCACTATAACCCACGAGAGTGTGTTTATGCTAAGCAAGCCAATTGCAGAATGTAGTCATGACACGCCATATTCTGCTATAAAAGCTGTGTGTTGCTTTTAATAAACGAGCATGATTTCTAACCATATTGGTGTATGGTCATGACTCTGGGCCGTCCACAGAAGGGATCCTGCAACAAGCAACTACATGACGTACTTTTACAGCCAGCTTCTTCACTTTAGCAGCAATGTCTTTCCACAATGGGGCAGCCCAGATGGGTTTACGTCTGTGTTGCCACTTGCTCTGCTTCCGCTGCTGTAGCCATCCCCACAGGGCATTTGCTACCATCCATGAGTCGGTATAGAGATAGAGCATTGGCCACTTTTCTCGTTCAGCAATGTCTAAAGCCAGTTGGATGGCTTTCACTTCTGCAAACTGGCTCAATTCACCTTCTCCTTCAGTAGCTTCTGCGATCCGTCGAGTAGGACTCCATACAGCAGCTTTCCATTTTCGATGTTTTCTACAAGACGACAGAATCCATCAGTAAACAGAGCGTATTTCTTCTCATTGTCTGATAGTTCATTATATGGCAGAGCCTCCTCAGCACGTGTCACCTCCTCCTCCTCTGGTGACATTCCAAAGTCTTTACCTTCAGTCCGGTTAGTAATCACTTCCAAAATTCCTGGGCGATTGAGGTTTCCTATCCGAGCTCTTTGTGTGATCGGTGCGATCCACTTGCTCCATGTAGCATCAGTTGCGTGATGTGTAGACGGGACGCTCCCTTTGAACATCCAGCCGAGCACTGGCAATCGGGGTGCCAGGAGCAACTGTGCTTCCGTACCAATCACTTCAGAAGCAGCTCAGACCCCTTCGTAAGCTGCCAATATCTCTTTTTCAGTTGGAGTATACTTGGCTTCGGATCCTTTGTATCCTCGACTCCAATACCCAAGAGGTCGACCTCGCGTCTCCCCTGGTGCTTTTTGCCAGAGACTCCAGTCAGGACCATTCTCCCCGGCTGCAGTGTAGAGCACGTTTTTGAGATCTTGTCCTGTCCAGACTGGTCCCAGGGCTACTGCATGAAGTATTTCTTGTTTAATTTGTTCAAAGGCTTGTCGCTGCTCCGGGCCCCATTCAAAATTATTCTTTCGCGTTACTTGATAGAGGGGTTTTACAATCTGGCTGTAATCTGGAATATGCATTCTCCAGAAACCCACAACGCCTAAGAAAGCTTGTGCTTCCTTTTTGTTGGTTGGTGGAGGCATAGCTGTTATTTTATTAATCACGTCCATCGGAATCTGACGACGCCCATCTTGCCATTTTATTCCCAAAAACTGAATCTCCTGTGTAGGTCCCTTGACCTTACTCTGTTTTATGGCAAAACCAGCTTTCAGAAGGATTTGGATTAGTTTTTCACCTTTCTCAAAACCTTCTTCTGCTGTGTTGCCCCATACAATGATGTCATCAATGTATTGCAAATGTTCTGGGGCTTCACCCTCTTCTAGTGTAGTCTGGATCAGTCCATAGCAAATAGTAGGGCTGTGTTTCCACCCCTGGGGCTATCAATTCCAGGTATACTGGATGCCCCTTCAAGTGAAAGCAAACCGTGGCCTGCATTCCGGTGCCAAAGGAATTGAGAAAAACGCATTGGCGATATCAATTGTAGTGTACCACTTGACTGCCTTTGACTCCAGTTCATACTGAAGTTCCAGCATATCTGGCGCGGCAGCACTCAATGGCGGTGTAACTTTCATGCCAAAAGCCCACCGATATCCTTTTGGGTCCTTGAAATACCCTCTCTTAAGATAATCTATGCCCAGGATGCATGGTGCTTCTGGGCCAGTTACAATAGGATGTTTTTGCCACTGCTCTCCAGTTAGACTCACTTCAGCCTCTAACACAGTCAGTTGCTGAGACCCCCCTGTCACTCCAGAAATGTAGATGGATTCTGCCCCTCTGAAGTTCAATGGTATCAGGGTGCATTGGGCACCAGTGTCCACTAGAGCCTTATACTTTTGGAGGTCTGATGTGCCAGGCCACCGAATCCACACAGTCCAGTAAACTCGACTGTCCCTTTCCTCCTCCTGACTGGAGGCAGGGCCCCTCTAGTGCCTGTTATCATATTCATCAGAGGAATCAGCAGGATTAGAGTCAGGGTGGCTAGGAGGATCAGCCCTCCCATTTTGACTAGTGGACTGCTCACTGTAGACTGGGGCAACAGCTGTCCTGGAGGAATTGGAGAAAATTCTATTTCTGTTGGTTCTTCCTCCCAACTGGCGTACCCTTGACTCTAAGGCTGAGGTGGGTTTTCCATCCCACCTTCTCATGTCTTCTCCATGATCACGGAGGTAGAACCACAGCTCGCCCCGTGATCTGTACCGTCTTTCTTGTCTCTCTTGAGGAGGGTAATGCCTGATTCTAACAGCTGAAATTCTCGAACGTTCAGGTGGTGGGAAATCTACTTTTTCTCTTAATTCTCGGACCTCCTCAGACAGATTCTCCGCAGCCACAACACAGGTTCATATAGAAGTATTATCATCATATCGTCGGAGGTAAGTGACCGGATTACCTACGGTTTGTGGTGTATCATCGTCTCCAAAGTCCATTATTGCCAATGAGGTGGAATTCGCTGGTGGCTCACTCCGTAGAATCGTTTGCCACATTGGTCGTTTGCACCGGACGTCATCTGGATCCTCACATCTTGGTCCGCTTCTCGAGTCACAATAAATCAACTCTCGCACTGCCAGTTCTCTCAGATACTGAATAGCTTTCTCTATGTTGGTCCACTTGCTTACATTACATGGCGCCTCATCCTTGTAGGGATACCTTTCCTTTATAGCTGCCAGGAGCCGTCTCCAGAGGCTGCGGACTTGTGTCTGTCTTCCAATTGCTTTATCAATGCCTCCATTCATAGCAAGGACTCCTAGCTGCCTGGCTTCTTTACCATCTAACTCCAGACTATTGGCCCCCATGTCCCAGCATCTGAGCAACCAAGTGACAATGAGCTCACCTCTAAGATGGCCATAATCTTTTTGAATATCTCGCAGCTCACTCATTTTTAGAGATCTGGTGGTTATTGTCTCATCTATGACGTTGTCACTTCTCCTCCCTTGAGATCTTCTCTGGGGCGAAACGGAATGTTCCCGCTTCATCTCTCATTGTCATGATGGCCCTGGTTGCTCTTCATCATCATCCTCTCCTCTACGTTCTGACTTTCGTACACATTTCCTCGGTTGCTCTTCCTCTGATTATCGTGATGGCCCTGGTTGCTCTTCTTTATCTGTTTGTTGTGATGGCCCTGGCTGTCCATCATCGTCTCCTCCATGTTCTAACTTTTGTACAGATCTCCTCTTTCTTATGGGGTAACTGATATCGTTGTAGTCTGAGTAGGTGCAGTGCTTGTTGTGGTAGCTTGAGCAGGCTGTTTGCTTTTGTACTGGGGATCAGAAGCCAGGGTTTGAGTAGCTATAGTGGTTGTCATGGGGGTCGAGATGGCAAGCACGATAACACGAGAAATAAATTGGTATACACCCCTAAATGGTTGATTGACTTTGAATATATATATAATTAAACATATATGCAGGAGACCTTGCAGCAATATCAAACCCATTAAATTATTCCAATGATGTTCAGCATGATCAAAATCAATATAAGCTTTTGTAAATGAGAAGTTATGGCACTAATCATTCTTATCCAGCTGGACTGAGTTGAGCTAATGAACTACTCAACTCAAGGTACCTATCCTGCCTACAAGAGGCAGGCCATTTCCTCCTGGCTGCGGAAGATGCAACAGCGTCCCTGGTGCCGCAGCCCAGGCTGGTGAGCAACAACTGGTGACCCCGACGTGATACATCCATGAGACCCTGGGAAGCCCTGGGAAGCCCCGACTCCCTCGCCGAGCCGAGAGCCCTGGCTGCAAAGGAGCCCGAGCCAAAAGAGCCGGAGCCAGAGCCGGAGTCGGGAGCTCGAGCGAGAGTCCTTCGGAGAAGAAGGTAAAGCCGCAAGCCCCGACGTGGTATTCGCGGGAGGGAAGCGTGCTGGAGTTGGATGAATGGGCCGGGTCTCTGCTCACCCTTAAAGCCTTTGTGAAAACAAAAAATACTAAAACAAAAAGGGGGAATTATGGCACTAATCATTCTTATCCAGCTGGACTGAGTTGAGCTAATGAACTACTCAACTCAAGGTACCTATCCTGCCTACAAGAGGCAGGCCATTTCCTCCTGGCTGCGGAAGATGCAACAGCGTCCCTGGTGCCGCAGCCCAGGCTGGTGAGCAACAAGAAGTCACAGGTATAATTGGAAATGACATCTGCCAGGTGATGCTCAAAGTTAATAAATGAGCTCCACATCACCATTCCCCTCTGCACCACTGAATACAGAGACTGAGCTGGTCCCAACACCCATGATCTTATCAGCGTTACACAGTACAGTATAGCAAAACTCTTAATTACCTGTAACCTGCTTTTCATACCGGTCCAACACCCAGAGCTAGAAAACCGTGTAAACATTCCACCTAATATCATATAAGGCAGATAAGGCACTAAATTACAGATTTCTGGTAACATCTATGAGAGCATTACAAACAACATTCTGGCCAGCAACATCCAGGAAAAACACAATGGCCAATCACAGCAATTTTCTTTTGTTATCTCAGCCCCTCGGGCCCCACTTTGGGGGCCAAATAAGACTGTCATGGGTTAGGCCGCCCCAGCAACCAAACCCTACACAGTTGCTCACTCACCCTCCCCCACCCCCAGGGACGAGGGAGAGAATTAAAGGAGAAACAGGAAGCCCGTGGGTTGAGATAAGAACAATTTAATACAGATGATTTAATACACAGTGTAGATGCTCACCAACCCCTCGTATGCGAAGCCCCTCTCGTCCTGAAGCTGCAATCCCAGACGAACGCGAGGCCCCGAAATAGAGAGGGAGAGAGAGATAGTGGGAGTACTGGAAGAGAGAGGAAAAAAAAGGCAATACAGCAAAAGCGCAGAAGCGCAAAAGAGCAAAAGCGGCAAAAGAGCAAAAGTGCAAAAAGCCCTTCCTTCTGGCTGACCCTCACCTTTATACTGGGCATGACGCTGCATGATATGGAATACTAATTGGCCAGTTTGGCCCTCAATCTTAAGTTCCACCACAAATCACAAGGGGAATTGTGGCCCCCTTGTCCCGGCTGTGCTCCCCTCTTATCCCGCCGTGCTTCTGCACTCCAGCCAGAACACGGCACACTGAAAAGTCCTTGGAGTCTCACTTCCAACCACAAACATCAGCTTGCTATCAACATTCTTCTCAGAGCGAGCCTCTGAGTAAAACCAAAACACGGAGCTCTTCTAGCTGCTAAAAAGAAGAGCTAACTCTGTCCCAGTTAAATCCAGGACACCCCTGCACCACTAGCGGGGAGGAGGTAGAGAAGTTTGAAGCACAGTTGAGCCTGGGAAGAAGGGAAGGGGTGGGGGGGAAGATGTTTTCAAGATCTGGCTTTGTTTCTCATTATCCTCTCTGATGTGATTGGTAACAAATTAAATTGATTTTTCCCTAAGTCAAGTCTGTTTTGCCAGTGACCATAATCAGTGAGTGATCCCTCCCTGTCCTTGTCTCGACCTTCAAGCTTTTTGTTCTGTTTTCTCCTCCCCATCCCATCGAGGGGGAGGAGTGAGTGAGTGGCTGTGCGGTGCTTAGTTGACAGCTGGACTAAGCCACCATAATGCCCCATGCCTGTCAGTGTTTAAGAGGCATTTGGACAATGCCTTTAATAACGTGCTTTAACCTTTGGTCAGCCCTGAAGTGGTCAGGCAGTTGGACTAGCTGATCATTGTAGGTCCCTTCCAACTGAAATATTCTAAGTGCTTTATTTGTCCTTCACAGGTTAGGCCTATTAGGTATGTTAGGATCTCACTGAAGTTTATAGTTGTGGCATTGCTGTAAGAAACCTCTCTTACCAATATTTAATGGTTCCTAAACCATTATCTCTCTCCTGTGTTTTTTTTTCAATCTGTCATGTTTTTATAGCTAACAGCTGGGTGCTGAAATAACAAGAAAATAGATTAGGTTTCTACTAATGGAAAAGAGATTGAATACAGCATAGAAAATGTTTTTTTCTTGAGTATGTAAGAGATAATAAAAGGGATTTGTGTTTTTCTGTCTTGCCCCCCCCCCAGGTTTAAAGCAAAATCTCATCTCTCCTAAGTGGAGGATAAGAATTCTTATGTGGTTTTGTTGCAGAGTTTTTGCATATATCGCTTCAAGTTTCATGAAACAAAACTCTTTTTTTTAAAGTGAGGAAATTTTGTTTGTTTTCATAAAGGATATACATTGTGTCTTATCAACTCTTGGTTTTATTTTGTTTTGTATCTTTTTCTTTTTTTTGCTCATAAGCTCCTGCATGAAGAATGGGCCTTGCTCCTTCTTTAAGTTTAGCAACTACCAATTCTGCATTTTTAGCCCTTCCAGGGATTCCTGAGGCCCATACCCCTGGGTATACCTGGTCTTTTATCTCTTGTATAATTTCTTCCTCCTTAACTTGAGGTTCAGTAAGAGCCAAGCTTAAAATCTCAATGTGATTTTCTTCCGGTATTTTAAATTCTATTTCCCCATTATTGAATTTTATTTCAGCATTCAATTGTTCTAACAAATCTTTTCCCAATAGTGATCTGGGAGCCTCAGGCAGGTAAAGAAATTTGTGAATCCCTATACTTTTTCCAATTTTAAATCTTAGGGGTTTCAAAAAAGAAAGCTTTTTTAACCTGCCCAGTTGTCCCCACAGTTTGTCTACTTACAGGCAGTAAGGTCTCTCTCTCATTCAAAATTACAATGCTTTGTTCTCCTCTCACACCATTTTCACATGCAGAACAACACCTCTGTCTCTGTTTACAAATCCTTTGCACATTACCAATACCATCATTGTTATCAGCATCTCCCCATCTCTGTCGGGGAGCAATTATCAACTCCAAATCCTCCTTCTCATCACTACACTTCAAATGCCTCTTTCCAATGCTACTTGCTGAAGAGCATCTTTTCAATTTTTCATTTTGCTTATTTTTATCCTTCTCTAATACCAAAACAAGGGAGTCCTGAGGGGCCAAATTTATAACACATTCCTTTTGCCACTCAGGATGATTTCTTAAAGTGAAAAACATATCAGCATATACCACCTCATCCCATTTATCATTTCTTCTGAGAAACAGCACCAGTTGCAATAAAGTATTATAATTCCATTATAAGTATTATAAGCATTATAAGCATTTTAATTGTATATAAGTATTGTAAGTATTATACTTATATATTATGTATTATAAGCATTATAAATATTATTCCATTTTAAGTATTATAAGTTCCATTATTTGGCCATTTTTCCTCATCTTCCAATTTATATAACGGCTACCACTGATTGCAATATTTGACTTAAGTTTTCTTATTTACGTTTCCTCTCGGGGGACCCCCAATATCTTTCCAATGTGCCAGGATACATCCTAACGGACTCTTTTTCACGATTCCCCCGCTCTGATGACCACCCATTATACTATGCAACCAGGAGTTCCTTTACAATAATTTTGACATACACAAATTATTACTATAATCACTACCAATAATACTCCACAAATGTAAACAGAATATAAATTATTTAAAATCACCATTCACTGTTATCCTCTCGCTTTTTCCTTCTCTGGCTGTTTTCCCCGTGGAATAACAGAACCGTGGATCCAGACTTCTGCACTCGCTTCATGCATAATTGCATGTCTCACTCACTCACTCACTCACTCACTCACTCACTCACTCACTCACTCACACATACATACAAATCTTCAACAGTGTTTTATCATCTTTTATATTACCGAAATTGCAAGATCTGAGAGCACAAAACCAAAATTGCAAGATCAGAGAGTACAATTTCCAATGTCAGAACTGAAAAGTATTCCCAAATGTACACCAAAATGTATCCAAATGAACATGAAAGTGTTCTCAAATGTACACCGAAATATACCCAAATGTATACCAGTAAGGTGCCAGCAACCTGGTATATGCTGTTCCACGTAAGATCTCGTCTCATGATTTATGAACAGCGTCCTAATGGCTGGGGCCTCAAAATGATTTAAAGAATACCTTTATTTGAATGGTCCTTGTCTGTTCCAGCAGTAATACAATTGAGGTGAGGAGTCTTTCTGGGAAAATTCCTGAAGGCGCCCAAGGGAGATCTTTTTCTCAATGAGTCCTGCAGCCAAGCAGAGAGGGTCCTATATGGGGTGGCAAAGTTGATACCCAAAAGGTCGGCGCAACTGAACTTTCCAAGAGTCATTTTTGAGTTTTAGAAAGCAGGCATTCTTTATTGTGGCGCCAGGCAGCACTGGGGATCGCTCCACCACGAGTGCTCCACCAAACGGGCAAAATCACAGAGTATATATGTTGTAAACATTCAGAGTATGAATGTTGTCACATTCAAACAATTTCCAAGAACTAATTTCCATAAACATAAGCTTTCCTGAAACTTATTATTATCACCTGTAAATGTTCCTTTCCCACAGTAGTTAGTAGTTGCTAAAATCGCATGGTAGTTAGTAGTTGCTTAAAGGTCAGACTACATTTCTCCTTTGACACCTCTCCCAATTTCCTTATCTCTTTGTTTTCTGCAAGGTTGGCTGATTTCATTCTGACCATCTGTCTTCAAGATTCCCCTTTACATTATGGTCAGCATTCATCAATCAAAGCCTACAGTGTTTAGCAATGTTTGCGTGATCGTATCTTTATTCATAGTTATCCGTTAGTTACTTTATTGTTACTAAAGCTTCTATTTTACAAGGTTTTGGCCTAGTCACAATGTACATAATTTAGCAGCAGCCTTTCTATTCACTTCTTTTGATACAGTCCAGGATAGGGTTGGTTTTCTGGGCTGCAAGCGCACATTGCTGGCTCATGTTGAGCTTCTCATCAACCAGCACTTTTCCTCAGGGCTGCTCTCAATCCATTCTCTGCCCAGCCTGTACTTGTGCATGGGATTGCCCCGACCCACGTGCAGTGTCAGAGGATATCTAAGGGTTAACGGACATGTGAACAATCCAGCCTTTCCTGATGACATATGCTGGAATGCGGAAGAGCTGCAGAGCTTTGGAGGGGGGGGATGCGGAACAGGAAATGGACACTATAGTGACGCTGCTTCCTTCGATACAATCAATCACACTATCAATCACACTAAGAGGCGGGCTATTGGCTTGCAAGGTTATAAATCACGCTGAATGTAAATAAAGATAGGTTCACTTGTTTGATCACATTGATCATGTCGGGTGTCCTCTTTCTTTTCCCGCAGTGCAGGACCTTGCACTTGGCCTTGTTGAACTTCATGAGGTTCACACAGGCCCATCTCTCAAGCCTGTCAAGGTCCCTCTGGATGGCATGCAGTGTGTCGACCCCACCACACAGCTTGGTGTTGTCAGCAAACTTGTTGAGGGTGCACTTGATCCCACTGTCCATGTCGCCGACAAAGATGTTAAACAGCACCGTCCCCAATACTGACCCCTGAGGAACGCCACTCATCACTTGTCTCCACTTGGAGATGGAGCTGTTGACCGCAACTCTTTGAGTGTGACCATCTAGTCAATTCCTTATCCACTGAGTGGTCCATCTGTCATATCCATGTCTCTCTAATTTAGAGACAAGGATGTCATGCGAGACAGTGTCAAATGCGTGACACTCATCTTCCATGAGAGCTGCCACATGTAATAATATATACAAACAAGTGATGCACTGTGTAATTGCTCACCATCTGCTGACCAACACCCATCTTGTCCTGGCTAGCAATCCCAAAGAAGAGAGATCCTTATAACGGCAATTCCGGAATAAGAAGCGAGCCCCTAAGAGAGATCTGAAGAGAGAGATATCCAAAGAGAGCGAACTTCCAGGTCAACCCTCATCTATATACTGAGCATGACGTTGCATTATATGGAATATTCCATTGGCCAATTTGGGCTTCATTCCTAAACCTTGTCGTGGGTTAGGTTGAACCGCCCCACACAAACAGCTGGTCACTCCCCCTCCCCCACCCCCAGCAATGAGGGAGAGAATTAAAGGATAAACGGGAAACCCGTGGGTTGAGATAAGAATGATTTAATACAGATGATTTAATACAGTGTAGGTGCTCACCACCCCCTCGTATGCGAAGCCCGTCTCGTCCCGAAGCTGCAATCCCGAACGAACGCGAGGCCCCGAAATAGAGAGGGGCAGAGAGAGAGAGAGAGAAAAAAAAGAAAGAAAAACAGCAGAGCAACAGCGCAGCAAGCGCAAAAGAGCAAAAGTGCAAAAGAGCCAAAGCGCAAAAGAGCCAAAGCGCAAAAGCCCTTCTTCCTGGCTGACCCTCGCTTTTATACTGGGCATGACGCTGCATGATATGGAATACTAATTGGCCAGTTTGGCCCTCAATCTTAAGTTCCACCACAAATCACAAGGGGAATCATGTCCCCCTTGTCCCACTGTGTTCCTGCACTCCGGCACACTGAAAAGTCCTTGGAGTTTCACTTCCAACCACAAACGTCAGCTTGCTATCAACATTCTTCTCAGAGCAAGCCTCTGAGTAAAACCAAAACACGGAGCTCTTCTGGCTGTTAAAAACTCTGTCCCAGCTAAAACTAGGACAGTATCCACCCCTTATTCCATACCATGCACGTCATGCTCAAACCTTACATATATACTATTCCCTTAGCCATGGGTCATCCCTCCAAAATGTGTCTTCATCTGTTACAGCAGTCTCTCAGGGCAGGAAAGATGATGTGGAATTCGCTCAGTTGGTAGAACGGATGACACGTAGTCTTTGTTGCGTGTGGCATCTGGAGCTCGTAGTTGGTGTATCCAGCCGCCGTCTGCAGGTTGAAGATGTTCATATCGAAGAAGTTGCTGGGTGTTTGGATTCTGACGAAGTTCATTCTTCATTAACCTGGATGATTCTTAATATAATGACATTAGTACAATGTGACAACAATAGCAATAATGGTATGCAGGGACAGGGTTATTCAGCAACTAATATCACGCAATTCAATTCATTTTATCATCTATTTTCACCCAACATCAAAACCCCTTGAGGTACACATCGGACTTCCCCGTCCTTTTGCATCACCCACCAAGTGCACCCAGGTCCCTGAGCAAAAGCAATCCCATGAATGGGTTTACCTTTACCCGAGGCAGGAATAACCCAAACTGTCTTCCCGAGTATATTCCTCATGTGCACTACAGGGACTTTATCTCCTTCTACAGTACGTAGAAGTTCTGATTGGGCAGGACCAGCTCGATTGGCAGATCCTCTAGTGTTGACTAACCAGGTGGCTTTTGCTAAATGCGTATCCCAATGTTTGAAGGTTCCACCACCCATTGCTTTCAGTGTGGTTTTTAGCAGTCCGTTATATCGTTCAATCTTCCCAGAAGCTGGTGCATGATAGGGGATGTGATATACCCACTCGATGCCATGCACTTTGGCCCAAGCGTCTATAAGATTGCTATGGAAATGCGTCCCGTTGTCTGACTCAATTCTTTCTGGGGTGCCATGCCGCCACAAGACTTGCTTTTCAAGGCCCAAGATAGTGTTTCGGGCAGTGGCATGGGGCACAGCATAGGTTTCCAGCCATCCAGTGGTTGCTTCCACCATTGTGAGCATGTAACGCTTGCCACTGCAAGTTTGTGGAAGTGTGATATAATCAATTTGCCAAGCCTCTCCATACTGATATTTCAACCAACGCCCTCCATACCAAAAAGATTTTAACCGCTTGGCTTGCTTGATTGCAGCACGTTTCACATTCATGGATCACCTCTGCAATAGTGTACATAGTTAGGTCCACCCCTCGATCAAGAGCCCATTTGTATGTGGCGTCCCTTCCTTGATGGCCTGAGGCATCATGGGCCCAACGAGCTAGAAATTTTTCACCTTTATGTTGCCAGTCCAGATCCACCTGAGCCACTTGAATCTTGGCAGCCTGATCCACCTGTTGATTGTTTTCATGTTCTTCTGTGGCCCGACTCTTGGGTACATGGGCATCTACATGTCGTACTTTTACAACCAGCTTCTCTACTCGAGCAGCAATGTCTTTCCACAACGGGGCAGCCCAGATGGGTTTACCTCTGCGTTGCCAGCTGCTCTGCTTCCATTGCCGTAGCCATCCCCACAGGGCATTTGCTACCATCCAAGAGTCAGTATAGAGATAGAGCATTGGCCAGTTTTCTCGTTCAGCAATGTCTAAAGCCAGTTGGATGGCTTTCACCTCTGCAAACTGACTTGATTCGCCTTCTCCTTCGGTAGCTTCTGCGACCCGTCGAGTAGGGCTCCATACAGCAGCTTTCCATTTTTGATGTTTTCCTACAAGGCGACAGGATCCGTTGGTAAACAGAGCGTATTTCTTCTCATTGTCTGATAGTTCATTATAAGGTGGAGCCTCCTCAGCACGTGTCACCTCCTCCTCCTCTGGTAACATTCCAAAGTCTTTATCTTCAGCCCAGTTAGTGATCACTTCCAAAATTCCTGGGCGATTGAGGTTTCCTATCCGAGCTCTTTGTGTGATCAGCGCGATCCACTTGCTCCATGTGGCATCAGTTGCGTGGTGTGTAGACGGGACGCTCCCTTTGAACATCCAGCCGAGCACTGGCAATCGGGGTGCCAGGAGCAACTGTGCTTCCGTACCAATCACTTCAGAAGCAGCTCGGACTCCTTCATATGCTGCCAATATCTCTTTTTCAGTTGGAGTATAGTTGGTTTCGGATCCTTTGTATCCTCGACTCCAATACCCAAGAGGTCGACCTCGCGTCTTCCCTGGCGCTTTTTGCCAGAGACTCCAGGTAGGACCATTCTCCCCGGCTGCAGTGTAGAGCATGTTTTTGACATCTTGTCCTGTCCGGACTGGTCCCAGGGCTACCGCATGGACTATTTCTTGTTTAATTTGTTCAAAGGCTTGTTTTTGCTCTGGGCCCCATTCAAAATTATTCTTCTTTCAGGTTATTTGATAGAGGGGTTTTACAATCTGGCTGTAGTCGGGAATATGCATTCGCCAGAAACCCACAATGCCTAAGAAAGCTTGTGCTTCCTTTTTGTTGG
This sequence comes from Tauraco erythrolophus, assembly GCF_009769465.1. Taxonomy (NCBI): domain Eukaryota; kingdom Metazoa; phylum Chordata; class Aves; order Musophagiformes; family Musophagidae; genus Tauraco; species Tauraco erythrolophus. The sequence continues at coordinate 21,272,880 of NC_141497.1, forward strand.
TTGGTGGGGACATAGCTGTTATTTTATTAATCACGTCCATCGGAATCTGACGACGCCCATCTTGCCATTTTATTCCCAAAAACTGAATCTCCTGGGCAGGTCCCTTGACTTTACTCTGTTTTATGGCAAAGCCTGCTTTCAGAAGGATTTGGATTATCTTTTCACCTTTCTCAAAAACTTCTTCTGCTGTGTTGCCCCATACAATGATGTCATCAATGTATTGCAAATGTTCTGGGGCATCACCCTGTTCCAGTGTGATCTGGATCAGTCCATGGAAAATAGTGGGGCTGTGTTTCCACCCCTGGGGCAGTCGATTCCAGGTATACTGGATGCCCCTCCAAGTGAAAGCAAACTGTGGCCTGCATTCCGGTGCCAAAGGAATGGAGAAAAACGCATTGGCGATATCAATTGTAGCGTACCACCTGGCTGCCTTTGACTCCAGTTCATACTGAAGTTCCAGCATATCTGGCACGGCAGCACTCAATGGTGGTGTAACTTCATTCAAGCCACGATAGTCTACCGTCAGCCTCCACTCGCCATTGGACTTAGGCACAGGCCATATAGGGCTGTTAAAAGGTGAGTGGGTCTTTGTGATGACTCCTTGACTCTCCAGTTGACGAATCCACTTAGGGATAGGAATTAGAGAGTCTCGGTTGGTACGATATTGCCGTCGGTGCACTGTTGTATTAGCAATTGGCACCTGTTGTTCTTCGACCCTCAGTAATCCCACTGCAGAAGGGTCCGTTGAGAGACCAGGCAAAGCAGACAGCTGTCTGCCTTCTTCTGTCTCTATTGCAGCTACGCCAAAAGCCCACCGATAGCCTTTTGGGTCCTTGTAATACCCTCTCTTAAGATAATCTATGCCAAGGATGCACGGCGCTTCTGGGCCAGTTACAAGAGGGTGTTTTTGCCACGGCTCTCCACTTAGGCTCACTTCAGCCTCTAACACAGTCAGTTGTTGAAACACCCCGCCCCGCCACCCCCGTCACTCAGGAAATACAGATGGATTCTGCCCCTCTAAAGTTCGACGGTATCAAGGTGCATTGGGCACCAGTGTCCACTAGAGCTTTATACTTTTTGGGGTATGATGTGCCAGGCCACACACAGTCCAGTAAACTCGATTGTCCCTTTCCTCCACCTGGCTGGAGGCAGGGCCCCTCTAATGCCTGTTATCATATTCATCAGAGGAATCAGCAGCAGGCTTAGAGTCAGGGTGGCTAGGAGGATCAGCCCTCCCACTTTGACTAGTGGACCGCTCACTGTAGACTGGGGCAACAGCTGTCCCGGAGGAAGCGGAGAAAAGTCTATTTCTGTTGGTTCTTCCTCCCAGCTGGCGTACCCTTGCCTCTAAAGCGGAGTTGGGTTTTCCATCCCACCTTCTCATGTCTTCTCCATGAACACGCAGGTAGAACCACAGCTCACCCGGTGATCTGTACCGTCTCTCTCGAGGAGGGTAACGCCTGGTTCTAACAGCTGAAATTCTAGAACGTACAGGTGGCGGGAAATCTACTTTTTCTCTTAAGTCTCGGACCTCCTCAGACAGCTTTTCCACAGCTGCAACACAGGTTCGTATAGAAGTATTTTCATCGTATCGTCGGAGGTAGGTGACCAGATTACCTACGGATAGTGGTGTATCATCGTCTCCGAAGTCCATTATTGCCAATGAGGTGGAATATGCTGATGGCGCACGCCGTAGAATCTTTTGCCACATTGGTCGTGTGCACCGGACGCCACCTGGATCTTCGAATCTTGGTCCGCTTCTCGAGTCAAGATAAATCAACTCTCGCACAGCCCGTTCTCTCAGATACTGAACAGCTTTTCCTCTGTTGGTCCACTTGCTTACATTACATGGCACCTCGTCCTTGTAGGGACACCTTTCCTTTATAGCTGCCAGGAGCCGTCTCCAGAGGCTGCGAACTTGTGTCTGTCTTCCAATTGCTTTATCAATGCCTCCATCCGTAGCAAGGGCTCCCAGCTGCCTGGCTTCATTACCATCTGACTCCAGACTATTGGCTCCCATGTCCCAGCACCTGAGCCACCAAGTGACAATGGGCTCACCTCTAAGACGGCCGTAATCTTTTCGAATATCTCGCAGCTCGCTCATTTTTAGAGATCGGGTGGTTATCGGCTCATCTATGATGTCACTTCTCCTCCTTTGAGATTTTCTCTGGGGCGAAACAGAACGTTCCCGCTTCATCTCACGTGATGGCCCTGGTTGCTCTTCACCATCATCACCCTCTCCTCTGCGTTCTGACTTTCGCACGCATTTCCTCGGTTGCTCGTCTTTGTCTGGTTGTTCTGATGGCCATGATTGCGCTTCTTCATCATCTAACTTTCATATACATTTTCTTTTCCTTACGGGGGCAACTGATACCGTTGTAGTCTGAATAGCTGTAGTGCTTGTCATGGGAGTCGAGATGGCAAGCACAATAACCCGAGAAATAAATTGATATACACCCCTAAATGGCCGACTGACTTTGAATATATAAATAATTAAACACATATTCAGGAGACCTTGCAGGACCATCGAACCCGTGAAACTATTCCAACGATGTTCGGCATTATCAAAATCAACGTAAGCTTTTGCAAATGAAAAGTCACCAGCATAATTGGCAATGATATCCGCCAGGTGACGCTCAAAATTAATAAACGAGCTCCACATCACCATCCCCCTCTGCAGCACCGCCGAATACAGACTGAGCCGGTCCCAGCACCGAAGATCTCATCAGTCTTACTCCGTACAGTACAGCAAAACGCTTAGGTACCGATAACATACTTTTCATGCCGGTACAACACCCGGAGCCAGAAAAACCGCATAAACATTCCGCCTAACATCATATAAGCTAAATAAGGCAATAAATTATAAATGTCCGGTAACATGCATGCAAGCATAACAAACAGCATTCCGGCCAGCAACATCGTTATCTCAGCCCTTTCGGGCCCCACGTTGGGTGCCAGATAAGACTCCAGCAACCGAAGCCCACACACAGCCGGTCACTCACCCTCTCCCGCCCCCGGGAATGAGGGAGAGAATTAAAGGAGAAACGGGAAACCCGTGGGTTGAGATGAGAGCAATTTAATACAGATAAGTAATACACAGTGTAGATGCTCACCACCCCCTCTTATCCGCAGCCTGTCTCGTCCCGAAGCTGCAAGCCCGGACGAACGCCAGGCCCCGAAAGAGAGAGGGGCAGAGAGAGATAGTACTCCGAGAGTGGGAGTACTGGAAGAGAGAGGAAAAAAAAAGGCAATAGAGCAGAAGCGCAGCAAGCGCAAAAGAGCAAAAACGGCCAAAGCCCTTCCTTCCGGCTGACCCTCACTTTTATAGTGGGCGTGACGCTGCAAGATATGGAATACTAATTGGCCAGTTTGGCCCTCAATCTTCAGTTCCACCACAAATCACAAGGGTGGTGATCCCCCTTGTCCCAGCTATGCTCCCCCCCTTATCCCGCCGTGCTTCTGCACTCCAGCACACTGAAAAGTCCTTGGAGTCTCACGTCCAACCACAAACATCAGCTTGCTATCAGCATTCTTCTAAGAGCGAGCCTCTGAGTAAAACCAAAACACGGAGCTCTTCTAGCTGCCAAAAAGAAGAACTAACACTGTCCCAGCTGAAACCAGGAGAGTATCCACACCTTTATTCCGTACCATGCACGTCATGCTCAAACCTTACATATGTACTATTCCCTTAGCCATGGGTCATCCCTCCAAAATGTGTCTTCATCTGTTGGAGCAGTCTCTCGGGGCAGGAAAGATGATGTGGAATTCGCTCGGTCGGTAGAACGGATGACATGTAGTCTTTGTTGCGCGTGGCGTCTGGAGCTCGTAGGCGACCTATCCGGCTGCCGTCTGCAGGTGGAAGATGTTGATCTCGAAGAAGTTGCTGGGTGTTTGGAGCCAGTGCTGGTTCTGCCGAAGTTCATTCTTCATTAACCTGGATGATTCTTAACATAATGGCACTAGTACAATGTGACAACCATAGCGACGATGGTATGCCGGGACAGGGTTATTCAACAATTCATATCACACGATTCAATTAATTTTATCATCTATTTTCACCCAACATCAAAGCCCCTTGAGGCACACATCGGACTTCCCCGTCCTTCTGCATCACCCACCAAGTGCAGCCAGGTCCTTGAGCAAAAGCAATCCCACGGCTGGGTTTACCTTTACCCGAGGCAGGAATAACCCCAACTGTCTTCCCGAGTGTATTCCTCATGTGCACTACAGGGACTTTATCTCCCTCTACAGTACGTAGAAGTTCTGATTGGGCAGCACCAGCTCGATTGGCAGATCCCCTAGTGTTGACTAACCAGGTGGCTTTTGCTAAACGTGTGTCCCAATGTTTGAAGGTTCCACCACCCATTGCTTTCAGTGTGGTTTTTAGCAGTCCGTTCTATCGTTCAGTCTTCCCAGAAGCTGGTGCATGATAGGGGATGTGAAACTCCCACTCGATGCCGTGCTCTTTGGCCCAAGTGTCTATAAGATTGTCACAGAAATGAGTCCCGTTGTCTGACTCAATTCTTTCTGGGGTGCCATGCCACCACAAGCCTTGCTTTTCAAGGCCCAAGATAGTGTTCCGGGCGGGGGCATGGGGCACAGCATAGGTTTCCAGCCATCCAGTGGCTGCTTCCACCGTTGCGAGCGCGTAACGCTTGCCAGTTCGGGTTTGTGGAAGTGTGATATCATCAATTTGCCAAGCCTCTCCCTACTGATATTTCAACCAACGCCCTCCATACCAAAGAGGTTTTAACCGCTTGGCTTGCTTGATTGCAGCACATGTTTCGCATTCATGGATCACCTCTGCAATAGTGGCCATAGTTAGGTCCAGCCCTCGATCGCGAGCCTGTTTGTATGTGGCGTCCCTTCCTTGATGGCCTGAGGCATCATGGGCCCAACGAGCTAGAAATTTTTCACCTTTATGGTGCCAGTCCAGATCCACCTGAGCCACGCCCGATCCACCTGTTGATTGTTGCGATGTTCTTCCGTGGCCCGACTCTTGGGTACATGGGCATCTACATGACGTACTTTTACAACCAGCTTCTCTACTCGAGCAGCAATGTCTTTCCGCAACGGGGCAGCCCGGGTGGGTTCACCTCTGCGTTGCCAGTTGCTCTGCTTCCATTGCCGTAGCCATCCCCACAGGGCATTTGCTACCATGCAAGACTCGGTATAGAGATAGAGCATTGGCCACTTTTCTGGTTCAGCGACGTCTAAAGCCAGTTGGATGGCTTTTGCCTCTGCAAACTGACTTGATTCACCTTCTCCTTCGGTAGCTTCTGCTACCCGTCGAGTAGGACTCCATACAGCAGCTTTCCATTTTCCATGTTTTCCTACAAGGCGACAGGATCCGTCAGTAAACAGAGCGTGTGTCTTCTCATTGTCTGATAGTTCATTATAAGGTGGAGCCTCCTCAGCACGTGTCACCTCCTCCTCCTCCTCTGGTGACATTCCAAAGTCTTTACCTTCAGCCCAGTTAGTAACCACTTCCAAAATTCCTGGGCGATTGAGGTTTCCTATCCGAGCTCTTTGTGTGATCAGTGCGATCCACTTGCTCCGTGTAGCATCAGCTGCGTGGTGTGTAGACGGGACGCTGCCTTTGAACATCCAGCCGAGCACTGGCAAGCGGGCTGCCAGGAGCAACTGTGTTTCCGTACCAATCACTTCAGAAGCAGCTCGGACTCCTTCATATGCTGCCAGTATCTCTTTTTCAGTGGGCGTAGAGCGGGCTTCGGATCCTTTTTGTATCCTCGACTCCAAAACCCCAGAGGTCGACCTCGCGTCTCCCCTGGCGCTTTTTGCCAGAGACTCCAGGTAGGACCATTCTCCCCGGCTGCAGTGTAGAGCACGTTTTTCACATCTTGTCCTGTCCGGGCTGGTCCCAGGGCTACCGCATGGACTATTTCTTGTTTAATTTGTTCAAAGGCTTGGTTTTGCTCTGGACCCCATTCAAAGTTATTCTTCTTTCGGATTACTTGATAGAGGGGCTTTATAATCTGGCTGTAGTCGGGAATATGCATTCGCCAGAAACCCACAATGCCTAAGAAAGCTTGTGCTTCCTTTTTGTTGGTTGGTGGGGACATAGCTGTTATTTTATTAATCACGTCCATCGGAATCTGACGACGCCCATCTTGCCATTTTATTCCCAAAAACTGAATCTCCTGGGCAGGTCCCTTGACTTTACTCTGTTTTATGGCAAAGCCTGCTTTCAGAAGGATTTGGATTATCTTTTCACCTTTCTCAAAAACTTCTTCTGCTGTGTTGCCCCATACAATGATGTCATCAATGTATTGCAAATGTTCTGGGGCATCACCCTGTTCCAGTGTGATCTGGATCAGTCCATGGAAAATAGTAGGACTGTGTTTCCACCCCTGGGGCAGTCGATTCCAGGTATACTGGATGCCCCTCCAAGTGAAAGCAAACTGTGGCCTGCATTCCGGTGCCAAAGGAATGGAGAAAAACGCATTGGCGATATCAATTGTAGCGTACCACCTGGCTGCCTTTGACTCCAGTTCATACTGAAGTTCCAGCATATCTGGCACGGCAGCACTCAATGGTGGTGTAACTTCATTCAAGCCACGATAGTCTACCGTCAGCCTCCACTCGCCATTGGACTTAGGCACAGGCCATATAGGGCTGTTAAAAGGTGAGTGGGTCTTTGTGATGACTCCTTGACTCTCCAGTTGACGAATCCACTTAGGGATAGGAATTAGAGAGTCTCGGTTGGTACGATATTGCCGTCGGTGCACTGTTGTATTAGCAATTGGCACCTGTTGTTCTTCGACCCTCAGTAACCCCACAGCAGAAGGGTCCGTTGAGAGACCAGGCAAAGTAGACAGCTGTCTGCCGTCTTCTGTCTCTACTGCAGCTATGCCAAAAGCCCACCGATACCCTTTTGGGTCTTTGAAATACCCTCTCTTAAGATAATCTATGCCAAGGATGCATGGCGCTTCTGGGACAGTTACAATAGGGTGTTTTTGCCACTGCTCTCCAGTTAGGCTCACTTCAGCCTCTAACACAGTCAGTTGCTGAGACCCCCCTGTCACTCCAGAAATAGAGATGGATTCTGCCCCTCTAAAGTTCGACGGTATCAAGGTGCATTGGGCACCAGTATCCACTAGAGCCTTATACTTTCTGGGATATGATGTGCCAGGCCAACGAATCCACACAGTCCAGTAAACTCGATTATCCCTCTCCTCCACCTGGCTGGAGGCAGGGCCCCTCTAATGCCTGTTATCATATTCATCAGAGGAATCAGCAGGATTAGAGTCAGGGTGGCTAGGAGGATCAGCCCTCCCATTTTGACTAGTGGACTGCTCACTGTAGACTGGGGCAACAGTTGTCCTGGAGGAATTGGAGAAAGTTCTATTTCTGTTGGTTCTTCCTCCCAACTGGCGTACCCTGGCCTCTAAAGCGGAGGTGGGTTTTCCATCCCACCTTCTCATGTCTTCTCCATGATCACGGAGGTAGAACCACAGCTCACCCCGTGATCTGTACCGTCTCTCTTGTCTCTCTCGAGGAGGGTAACGCCTGGTTCTGACAGCTGAAATTCTAGAACATTCAGGTGGTGGGAAATCTACTTTTTCTCTTAATTCTCGGACCTCCTGAGACAGCTTTTCCACAGCCGCAACACAGGTTCGTATAGAAGTATTATCATCATATCGTCAGAGGTAGGTGACCAGATTACCTACGGATAGTGGTGCATCATCGTCTCCAAAGTCCATTATTGCCAATGAGGTGGAATATGCTGCTGGCGCACTCCGTATAATCTTCTGCCACATTGGTCGTGTGCACTGGACGTCATCTGGATCTTCGAGTCTTGGTCCGCTTCTCGAGTCAAGATAAATCAACTCTCGCACAGCCAGTTCTCTCAGATACTGAATAGCTTTTTCTATGTTGGTCCACTTGCTTACATTACATGGCACCTCATCCTTGTAGGGATACCTTTCCTTTATAGCTGCCAGGAGCCGTCTCCAGAAGCTGCGGACTTGTGTCTGCCTTCCAGTTGCTTTATCAATTCCTCCATCCATGGCAAGGGCTCCCAGCTGCCTGGCTTCATTACCATCTAACTCCAGACTATTGGCTCCCATGTCCCAGCATCTGGGCAACCAAGAGACAATGGGCTCACCTTTAAGACGGCCATAATCTTTTCGAATATCTCGCAGCTCGCTCATTTTTAGAGATCGGGTGGTTATCGTCTCATCTATGATGTCACTTCTCCTCCATTGAGATTTTCTCTGGGGCGAGACAGAACGTTCCCGCTTCATTTCTCGTGATGGCCCTGGTCGCTCTTCATCATCATCATCCTCTCCTCTGCGTTCTGACTTTCGCACACATTTCCTCGGTTGCTCTTCCTCCAGTCGTTGTGATGGCCCTGGTTGCTCTTCTTTGTCTGGTTGCTCTGATGGCCCTGGTTGCTCTTCCTCATTTGGTTGTTGTGGTGGCCCTGATTGCTCGTCTTCATCTTCTTACTTTTGTATACATTTTCTTTTCCTTACGGGGGCAACTGATACCGTTGTAGTCTGAGTAGCTATAGTGCTTGTCATGGGAGTCGAGATGGCAAGCACAATAACCCGAGAAATAAATTGATATACACCCCTAAATGGCCGATTGATTTTGAATATATAGATAATTAAACATATATTCAGGAGACCTTGCTGGACAATCAAACCAGTTAAATTATTCCAATGATGTTCGGCATTATCAAAATCAATGTAAGCTTTTGTGAATGAAAAGTCACCGGTATAATTGGTGATGATATCCGCCAGGTGACGCTCAAAATTAATAAACGAGCTCCACATCACCATCCCCCTCTGCACGGCCGAATACAAAGACTGAGCCGGTCCCAGCACTGATGATCTTATCAGAGTTACACCGTACAGTATAGCAAAACCCTTAATTACGGATAACATATTTTTCATGCCGGTCCAACACCCAGAGCCAGAAAACCACATAAACATTCCGCCTAACATCATATAGGGTAAATAAGGCAATAAATTATGAATGTCCGGTAACATGTATGCAAGCATAACAAACAGCATTCCAGCCAGCAACATCGTTATCTCAACCCCTTCGAGCCCCACGTTGGGCGCCAATTAAGACTGTTGTGGGTTAGATTGAACCGCCCCTCCCCCACAGCCGGTCACTCCCCCTCCCCCACCCCCAGGAATGAGGGAGAGAATTAAAGGAGAAACGGGAAACCCGTGGGTTGAGATAAGAACAATTTAATACAGATGATTTAATACAGCATAGGTGCTCACCACCCCCTCGTATGCGAAGCCCGTGTCATCCCGAAGCTGCAATCCCGAACGAACGCAAGGCCCCGAAATAGAGAGGGGCAGAGAGAGAGAGAGAGAGAGAAAAAAAAGAAAGAAAAACAGCAGAGCAACAGCGCAGCAAGCGCAAAAGAGCAAAAGTGCAAAAGAGCCAAAGCGCAAAAGCCCTTCTTCCCGGCTGACCCTCGCTTTTATACTGGGCATGACGCTGCATGACATGGAATACTAATTGGCCAGTTTGGCCCTCAATCTTAAGTTCCACCACAAATCACAAGGGGAATCGTGTCCCCCTTGTCCCACCGTGTTCCTGCACTCCGGCACACTGAAAAGTCCTTGGAGTTTCACTTCCAACCACAAACATCAGCTTGCTATCAACATTCTTCTCAGAGCGAGCCTCTGAGTAAAACCAAAACACGGAGCTCTTCTGGCTGTTAAAAACTCTGTCCCAGCTAAAACTAGGACAAACCTAAACTCACATCATAAGCTAGGAGTTGTGGATTCTTTGCTCCAGCTATGCTCCCTCCCAGCTTCTTGTGCACTTGCACACTAGCAAAATATGGGAAGCTGAGAATTCCCTGATTTCCTTAGTAACAACTAAAAAGTTCAGTATGTTATCAACATTCTTCTCATACCAAATCCCATACTAAATCCAAAGCAGAGTGCTATTCTATCTACTTATAAGAAAACCAACTCTATCCCAGCTGAAACTCGGACATCCATGAACTTGAAATATACAAACCAAGCATGCATATGTCAAATGCACTTTTCTTGCCACAGAACATTTTGATTTCAGAGAATCACTGCTTAGCTTGAAAACATGCACATTTCCCCAAACCATCTTGTCCACCAAAAGAAAATTGGAAGAAGTTCCAGAGCAAATACTAACAGTGTTTTAATTTAAGAGAGCAATCTTAAAAAGAAAAATAATCCACAGAACCTGACAAATCAAACAATGGAACACTGCTTGCCACCAACCATTGCTCCTTTTTAAATTAACTCCATGGCATTAACTAATTCTAATTTTTTATATTTTGGAAGGTGAAAAATTGTTATTTTACAACTTTATAAGAACGTATTATAAGTTTTCTTTGTTTGTAGAAGATTAAGTTTCCACAACAGCAGTGTTTCTAAGTACCTGCCCCTAGTAATTTCAGTAGTTTTGTCATCTACTGGAGTCATTGTTGTGTACTACTGTACTGAGTATATGTGGCAAGGTTTTGGTAGTGGGAGGAGCTGCAAGGGTGGCCTCTGTGAGAAGAGGTCAAGGGTTGCCCTGTGTCAGACACAGCCAGTTCCAACCAGGTCCACAACAGACCCACTGTAGGCCAAAGCTGAACCAATTGGTGAAGTTGGTGGTGCCTCTGTGAAAACATATTTAAGAAAGGGCAAAACCACCAGACAAGCAGAGGAGGAGAGAAAAAGAGAGTGCGAAACAGTAGTGTGAACACCAGAGAATAAGGAAGGGAAGGAGGTGCTTCATAGCACTGGAGCAGATATCTCCCTGCAGTCTGTGGAAGAGACCACCCTGGAGCAGATATTCACAGTACATCCCATGGAGGATCCCATAACAGAACAGCTGAATATTTCCTGAAGAAAGTGTGGCCTATTGAGATCTCATGCTAAAGCAGATTTTTCCTTGTCGGGACTATGGCCTGTGGAGGAGCCAATGGTTGAGCAGGGGAAAAGTGTGAGGAAGAAGGAGCAGCAGAGAGAAACTGCTATGGACTGACTGTAACCCTCCTGCCCCCCTGCACCACTGAAGAGTGGTGAGCTGGGAGTGAAGGAATGAAGCTGAGTCTGGGAAGAAGGAGTGAAAAAAGTTGTTGCTTTAATTTTTTTGGCTTTGTTTCTCACTACCCAAATTTATTTTAATTGGCAATAAATTACATACTGGGCATACTGAAAAGACTCCAGTGAAGGGCCACAAAGATGATTAAGGGACTGGAGCATCTCTCCTATCAGGAAAGGCTAAGAGAGCTGGGACTGTTTAACCTAGAGAAGAAAAGGCTCAGAGGGGAAATCTCATAAATGTATATAAGTACCTGAAGAGATGGGGCAAAGAGGACGGAGCCAGGCTCTTTTCAGTGGTGTCCGGTTGCAGGACAAGAGGCAATGGGCACAGATGGAAACACAGGAGGTTCCATTTGAACATCAAGAAACACTTTTTTTTAATGTGAGGGTGACTGAGTGCTGGAACAGGCTGCCCAGGAAGGTTGTGGAGTCTCCCTCCTTGGAGATATTTACAAGTCATCTGGACATGATCCTGGGCAACTGGCTCTAGTTGCCCTGCTTGAGCAGGGAGGTTGGACCAGATGACCTCCAGAGGTCCCTTCCAACCTCAACCATTCTGTGATTCTGTGAAATTAATTTTCCCCAAGTTGAGTCTGTTTTGCCTGTGATGGTAATTGGCAAGTGATCTTCCTATCTTTATCTCAACCCATGAGCTTTTTCATCCTATTTTCTCCCCCTGTTGTGCTGAGGGTGGGGAGCAAGAGAGCGACTGGATGGGAGTTTGTCCCTTAGTCAAGGTTAGCCCACCACAACTACTTTGTTCTAAATATTCAGTGCACTAGAGTTCAAAATACATTTATAATTTATTTCATGTTTACATTTCTAGATCAAGATTCAAGGAGTTGTATTTGGACTTTATGAAGTTAAACTAAGTTTGACAAAAGTTTATTTTTTTCCTGGAAGTTAAAGTTGAGCAGAAGCTTTGAAAAGTTTTAGCTTCAAAAATAATCATGAAAAATTGTGCAGTTGTTTTGTTTTGATAAATTACTTGACAACTTTCAAAAAAAAAGTTTCCTATTTTTTTGAGAGTACATATTTTTTCCTATTTCTGATTAAAAAAAATCAGTATTACATTTCCAATAATGAATGTGATCAAATAAAGTGCAAGTAAAGAACATCTTTTCTGCTTGTCTTAAAAAAAGAAGAAATTTGCTATGTCTCATTTCAACTAAGAACTTCAATTACTTTTCAGATAATAAAACCTCAAAGTTTTTAAATGCTAAGAATTGGAATGTTGACTAGTTAGGTCTTACAGTTGTTGCTGTTGAAGTTTGTTTTCTCTTTATAACCTGAAATCTAACCGATCTATAAGGAAGATCAAATTAACATCTTGCACACATATAATCATGTGCTTATGTAGCCATTTATACTTCTAAGAGCTTTTGTGTATAATTGTACAAACGTTCATGTACAATTATGCAGACCTTGAATATGCAAATTTTTTCTTCTTTCATTAAAAGATTAGTGACATTTTTAATTTCTCTACCTTTCTCCAGTTAATTTTCATAACAGTTAATTTTTCTCTCAGTCTTCTAAGAACTTTCAGTTCTTTTCTTTCTAAATTAATGAAAAGATTTTCCAGGTATTAAGACAGATATTACAAGGATTTATTTCTACAGTGCTCAAGATTCTGTTTTGTTATCATAAAAAAAAAAAAAGTCTTTGAAGTATTGACATCTCAGTTTTAGTCATTATCTCCTATTTCTCAAATTCATACAATTCTGATGATAGCCAAAATAGTTGTTTGTTTTTTTAATAGAAACCATTCTCAAATGAACCTCTTTTTGCACTAATGTTTTGCTAATTGAAGCCAAATATCAAATGACTCAGAATACAAGGTATGCCATTTTCTTACAACTTATTTGTTCAGTAGTTTTCAAACTAAAGGTCACAACATTGACATGAGTTGAAAGAATTTAACTGCAAGTAAATTTTTCTACTTACAATCAAAAATAATTTAAAAAACCTCCAAACACTCAGTGCTCTAGAATACTATTTAGTAGATACTGTCTTTGAACATTAGAACCTGTCACTTCAACTATTTCTTAAAACAATTAGGACAAGAGACTTGTATCACTTGTAAAAAAAATTAGATAAATCTTCTTTTTTACAAACATAATCATACTCCTCTACTGCATCCTGATGAGAAAGCAATGATAAAGATCATCGGAATGTTTTATTTGTAGTCAAGAACTAAGCTTTGAAAAATCTTTAATTTTAGATAAATTCACACTTTGCTGTAGAGAAACATATTGGTATATACAAATAAAAAAAAAATCTATTTTGCATGGACTTAGGGTTCTCCTACACAGATCACAAGTCTCCCAAACAATTAGTCCTAGAATGTCATGTCAAAAAGCAAAAGTTAACATGCATCTTGAATACCATTAGACACATACTTTGATTCACCTTCTGAGCTATCTCTGTAAAATCTAAATTCTTATACCTAGAGAACATTTTTAAGCAATTCATGACCAAAAAGCAGCTAATCAGAATAAAATTTTAAACAGATGAAAAGCAAGAGCAAGTTTTGACAATGAAAACACTGTAGGGAAAAAAATAATATTGATATGTGCTTGCTAACTTGTTTTCTTGCATGTATATTCTTTGCAACTTGAGACAGCCTGTAGCTACAATGATCATTCCTTCATCTAAGATCTTGTAACATTGCCCAAAATGAATGTCTTTAAATGCTCTGCATTTTGAACTCAGTCGCAATTAATGAAATCAAAGTAAGTATTTAAAAAAAAAAGGAAAATCAACAAGATTTGACTGAACTAGAAAATGTTGTGAGTTAAGATTTCTTTGCAAGTATTTTGGAGGTTTTTTTCTTTAAAAAGCATCTTTATTTGCAGGTTTTATCAGTACTATATACAAACAAGAAAAATTATAATTACGTACACAATAAAATGAAGTTGATAAATATAGTCACCAAAAAGAAGCTAAGAGTACCACATAAGAACTAATTTGTTTATAGGGCCTACCTAAATAGCTAACAATGCCTGCATGCTGGACCAGTGACAGCATATTTGATTTAACATAACTACTTCTTAGTTTACCCTAAATGTTCTTTTAACAGCAGAGAGATATAATTGAAACCTTCTTGCATGCCTAACAACTCAAGGTCTCAATCACTTTCTGCTTTCCTGATGCAAATGAGTCTCCTGGTTTTGACTGAGACAGAGTTTGTTTTTCTTTTTAGCAGCTAGAAAAGTTCTATGGTTTGGATTTACTATGGGATTTGTTATGAGAAGAATGTTGATAGCGCACTGATGTTTCTGGTTGGTGCTGAGACATCAAGGACCTTACAGCTTGCTGTGTTTTTGTCAGCGTGCAGGAGCACAATAGGCTAGGGGGGAGCATAGTCAAGACAAAGGGTCCACAACTCTCCTTATGATTTGAATTTAGGATTGAGGGCTAAATTGGCCAATGAAGTATTCCATATCATGCAACATCATGCCCAGTATATTGATGAGGGTTGATCCGGAAGAAGGGCTCTTGCTTTTCTGAGGGCTCTTTCTCTTCTGGTGGCTCTCACTCTCAGTCTCTCAGAGATCTCCCTCTCTTTCTCTTTTCAGGCCTCTCACTTGTCCAGGATTGCAGTGTCGGGACTTAAATGTTTTGGGATTGTTTGCTGGGACAGGCATTGGTCACCGGGTGGTGACAAATTACACTGTGCATCACTTGTTTGTATATATTATTGTCATTATACATATATATTCATATAATATTATTACTAAATTGTTGTTATCTCAACCCAGGAGTCTCCTTCCCTTTTCCCCTTTAATTGTCTTCCCCATTCCCCAGGGGTGGGGGAGAGTGAGCAAGAGACTGTGTGGCATTTAGTTGCTGGCTGGGCTAAACAACAACAGAGAGTTACTTTAACATTGGTTCCAAATAGCAACTAAGCCCAGGAAAACTCAGACAAACAGCCAGAGGAAAATTGCAGCATGTCAAACTGGATATTTCATTATAAAAGGGATAATTTAATCCCTGCATTAAAACATACACACACCAGTATTTACTGCACCAAGAAAATACATTTCCATAAATAGATTTTTAAAATAAAAGAGGTCATCTGATTTTAATTAAACCCTAGAAAAGGATACAGTCTTCTATATCCCTTTTTGCACTTGGTAGAAAGTTAGAAGGTATTAAATTTACAGAAGTTTGTTGAATGTATCGTTAGCTGCTTTAGGTCTTCATCAGTGAGTCTGTCTTGATTGCCTACATGTACTTTCTGAAGAAGAGGACACTGAGAAGCAACTGCAATAATAGAATCATAGAATCATAGAATCATAGAATGGTTAGGGTTAGAAGGGACCTCAAAGATCATCTAGTTCCAACTCCCCTGCCATGGGCAGGGACACCCTCCACTACACCAGGTTGCCCAAAGCCTCATCCAACCTGGCCTTGAACACTTCCAGGGATGGGGCATCCACAACTTCTCTGGGCAACCTGTTCCAGTACCTCACCACCCTGAATGGAAAGAATTTCTTTCTTATATCTAACCTAAATCTGCCCTCTTTCAGTTTAAATCCGTTGCCCCTTGTCCTATCCCTACACACCCTTGTAAAAAGTCCCTCTCCAGCTTTCTTGTAGGCCCCCTTTAGGTACTGGAAAGCTGCTATAAGATCACCCCGGAGCCTTCTCTTCTCCAGGCTGAACAGCCCCAATTCTCTCAGCCTGTCTTCATAGCAGAGGTGCTCCAGCCCTCAGATCATCTTCGTGGCCCTCCTTTGGACTCGCTCCAGCAGCTCCATGTCCTTCTTGTGTTGGGGACTCCAGAGCTGAATGCAATATTCCAGGTGGAGTCTCACAAGAGCAGAGTAGAGGAGCAAAATCACCTCCCTCGACCTGCTGGCCACGCTCCTTTTGATACAGTCCAGGATACGGTTGGCTTTCTGGGCTGCTAGCACACATTGCTGGCTCATGTTGAGCTTCTCATCCACCAGTACTTCCAAGTCCTTTTCCTCAGGGCTGCTCTCAATCCATTCTCTGCCCAGCCTGTACTTGTGCATGGGATTGCCCTGACCCACGTGCAGGACCTTGCACTTGGCCTTGTTGAACTTCATGAGGTTCTCACAGGCCCACCTCTCCAGCCTGTCAAGGTCTCTCTGGATGGCATCCCTTCCCTCCAGCGTGTCCACAACACCACACAACTTGGTGTCATCTGCAAACTTGCTGAGGGTGCACTCAATCCCACTGTCCATGTCTCCAACAAAGAGGTTAAATAGCACTGGTCCCAGTACCGACCCCTGAGGAACACCACTTGTCACTGGCCTCCACGTGGACATTGAACCGTTGACCAAAACTCTTTGAGTGCGACCATCCAGCCAATTCCTTATCCACCGACTGGTCCATCCATCAAAACCACGTCTTTCCAGTTTAGACACAAGAATGTCATGTGGGACAGTATCAAATGCTTTGGATAAATCCAGGTAGACGATGTCAGTTGCTCTTCCCCTATCCATCAATGCTGTAACCTCATCCTAGAAGGCCACCAAATTAGTCAGGCAGGATTTGCCCTTAGTGAAGCCATGTTGGCTGTCGCCAATCACCTCCTTGTTTTCTATGTGCCTTAGCATAGTCGCCAGGAAGATCTGCTCCATGATCTTGCCGGGCACAGAGGTGAGACTGACTGGCCTGTAGTTCCCTGTGTCTTCTTTTTTCCCCTTTTTAAAGATGGGGTCTATGTTTCCCCTTTTCCAGTCATTGGGAACTTCACCAGATTGCCATGACTTCTGAAATATGATGGATAGTGGCTTAGCAACTTCATCTGCCAGTTCCCTCAGGACCCGTGGATGTACCTCATCCGGTCCCATGGACTTGTCCACCTTCAGGTGGAAGATAATAGAAGATTCAGAAAGCTGTTTACACCTATAGGCAGTATATCTTAGGAGTTCAGGACATTTAAATGCTAATATGCATATTCCTGTATCAGATGCATTGCAACAATCAGAAATATGTATTTCAGTAATATTTTGGCTTCTTGATGCAATCTTTTTCAATAGTTCATCAGTGACCTGCAAACAAAATCCAGATATTCAAATTTAACTTTTCATAAACATCTCTAATGTCATTAACACAAAAACTACTATTTGTAAGACGTGTTTGCATAAGGGGATAATTAAAAGATTTATTTTCCAAGATAAGAACAGACTGCAATAATGAGTTTTACAGTTAACTTCAAAGAATTCTGCTCCAATCCCTAGAGAGAATGAGAGTCAACAGTCCATATTCTAGACAAAGATTCCTCCATCCTTTAGTAGAAAAGGATTAACTTGCCCTTCTGTAGCAGTACTCCATGTATCCAACCAAGGTAACATTCACAGAGAAGTAAAAAGTTTATATTTTTTTGTAAATGCAACAAATTTTCACTTAGGTTTCGGCAATCATCCAAAACCAGATGCCAACTAATATATATGCAAATACTATAGTGATGCAGACAGCAATAGGCTTATTAACAATGGAAAACAGTAACCCAAGATGTCAGTGAACAAAAGGGAAGAGAAGCACACCATAATATTAATAATAATAATAAAAAAATTAAATCCCAGAAGTTTCTTCCTATTATTCACTCAGTTAAAAATAGAATACTTGTATATTTTAAGTGTTTGTTAATGAAAGACCATTAAATCAAAGATATATGCACTATTTTTCCCATAAGTCCTTTGAAGAAGAAATAAAAAATGAAGATTCCATCCACTTTGTATCTGCACACACTATAGTTAGCTAACATATCAATAATTTTAAAAGATACCAGTCCTGCAAAGCAGATAAGAAGAATCCCTGGAAGGGTTAAAAATGCAGAATTGGTGGTTGCTAAACTTAAACAAGGAGCAAGGCCCGTTAGGATAAAACAATATCCTTTGAAACTGGAATACAGATGAGGAGTGAAAAACATTACAGAAGAATTTATGAAATTTGGATTACTGATTGAGTGTTCCTCAGAGTATAACACTCCTATTTTGTCGTTCAGAAAGCCCTATGGCAAAATCTATCAATTAGTACAGGACCTGTGGGTGATAAATCAGATAGCTGAGGATTTGTATCTGGTAGTGGCAAACCCCTACACTTTATTGATTAGTTTAAAAGAAATCTATGAATGGTTCACAGCATTAGATCTGAAAGATGCATTCTTTTGCCTCACCTTGGCCCCTGAGAGCTGCAATCTTTTTACTTTTGAATGGGAAAACCCCAATTCGGGATGTAAAACTCAGCTCACTTGGACAGTGTTACCCCAGGGATTTAAAAATAGCCCTACAATTTTTGGAAACCAATTGGCAAGAGAATTGGAACTTTGGGAATGGCCTCCAGATAATGGCATTCTTTTGCAATATGTAGATGACATTTTAATAGCTACAGTGTGGTGGGTTAGGCCGCTCCAGCAACTATACCCTACACAGTCCCCTCTAACCCTCCCCCATCCCAGGGATGAGGGAGAGAATTAAAGAGGAAAAAGAAAAGAGACCCAAGGGTTGAGATAAGAACAATTTACTACTACCGCTACCAATATATACATATACAGATATGTACAAGGATAAACATTGCAAACAAGTGATGTACAGTGTAATTGCTCACCACCCCTTGACCGAGGCCCATCTCGTTACGAAGTTGCAATCCCAAAATAGATAAAACTCGATACCGCGATCCCGGATGAACGGGAGGCCCCAAGACAGAGAGCGAGAGAGAGAGAGAAAAAAAACACTCTGAGACCCCGAAAGTGAGAGTCCCGGAAGGGCAAAAGCCCTTCTTTCCGGCTGACCCTCACTTTTATACTGGGCATGATGCTGCATGATATGGAATACTAATTGGCCAATTTGGCCCTCAATCTTAAGTTCAGGTACAAATCGTAAGGAGAGTCATGGACCCCTTGTCCCGGCTATACTCCCCCCTTATCCTGTTGTGCTCCTGCACACTGGCAAGAACATGGCAAGCTGAAAAAGTCCTTGAGACCTCAGTGCCAACTATAAACATCAGTGCACTATCAGCATTCTTCTCAGAGCGAGCCTCTGAGTAAAACCAAAACACGGAGCTCTTCTAGCTGCTAAAAAGAAGAGCTAACTCTGTCTCAGCTAAAACCAGGACATACAGAAAAGAGAGAAGAGTGTAAAGAATGGACTGTGAGTTTGTTGAACTTCCTTGGATTAAGTGGTTATCAAGTGTCATTACAGAAAGCCTAAATCCTGCAGAAGGAAGTGGTCTATTTGGGATTCCTGATTTCAAAGGACAATGACGGAAAGGAAAGGAGAGGAGAGGAGAGGAGAGGAGAGGAGAGGAGAGGAGAGGAGAGGAGAGGAGAGGAGAGGAGAGGAGAGGAGAGGAGAGGAGAGGAGAGGAGAGGAGAGGAGAGGAGAGGAGAGGAGAGAGGAGCCATCTGTAAGACTCCAGAACTAACCACGGTAAAGGAACTTCAAACTTTTCTAGGAATGACAGGTTGGTGTCACCTATGGATTTATAATTATGGACTGTTAGTGAAACCTTTATATGAATTACTGTAAGATAATCAGAAACAATTAATCTGGACTGATGAGGCCAAAAGAGCATTTAAAGAGTTAAAATAAGAACTGATGAGAGCCCCTGCTTTGGGCTTGCCAGATGTGACCAAACTTTTTGTTTGTTTGCATATGAAAAACAAGGAGTGGCCCTGGGAATATTAGCCCAAAGGTTGGGACTCTACAAGGGAACAGTATCGTATTTCTCTAAACAATTGGATAAAGTCAGCAAAGGATGGCCAGGATGCCTCCGGGCAGTGGCGGCTGTCCTCATAATCATTCAAGAGGCTCACAAATTTACCCTGGGGCAGAAAATAATTGTTCCATTTTAGAACAAAAAGGTAGACATTGGTTATCACCATCAAGATTTTAAATATCAGGCAGTCCTAATGGAGTAGGACAATGTGGAAATTGTGACATCTACAATAGTTAACCCTGCCTCTTTCCTGAGTGATAAACAGGAAACTGACCACATTATACATGACTGCATAGAAACAATTGAAACCGTCTATATGAGCAGACCTGACCTGAAGGAAGAACCCTTGGAAGAAGCTGACCGTATCTGGTATATGGACGAAAGCAGCTTTGTGAAGAATGGAGTCCGAATGGCTGGGTATGCGGTGACAACAACAGATCAGGCAATAGGAAGCAAAATCCCTCCCAAAAGGTATATCACCACAGAGGGCGGAGGTAATTGCATTGATAAGAGAAGCAATTCAACTTCCGACAGCTGTGGCCATTGTGCATTGTAGGGGACTGTCCTAGTTTTAGCTGGGACAGAGTTAGCTCTTCTTTTTATCAGCTAGAAGAGCTCCGTGTTTTGGTTTTACTCAGAGGCTCACTCTGAGAAGAATGCTGATAGCAAGCTGATGTTTGAGACTCCAAGGACTTTTCAGTGTGCCAGAGTGCAGAAACACGGCGGGATAAGGGGGGAGCATAGCTGGGACAAGGGGGACACAATTCCCCTTGTGATTTGTGGTGGAACTTAAGATTGAGGGCCAAACTGGCCAATTAGTATTCCATATCATGCAGCGTCATGCCCAGTATAAAAGTGAGGGACAGCCAGAAAGAAGGGCTTTTTCTGCGCTTTGGCTCTTTCGCCGCTTTTGCTCTTTTGCGCTTCTCTATTGCCTTTTTTTCTCTCTCTTCCAGTACTCCCACTCTCAGAGTACTATCTCTCTCTCCCCCTCTCTATTTCGGGGCTTCGTGTTCGTCTGGGATTGCAGCTTCGGGACGAGACGGGCTTCGCATACGAGGGGGTGGTGAGCATCTACACTGTGTATTAAATCATCTGTATTAAATTGTTCTTATCTCAACCCACGGGTTTCCCGTTTCTCCTTTAATTCTCTCCCTCATCCCTGGGGTGGGGGAGGGTGAGTGAATGACTTGGGGGGGGGGGGGTTTGGTTGCCGGAGCGGCCTAACCCACGACAGTCTTAATTGGCGCCCAACGTGGGGCCCGAAGGGGTTGAGATAATGATGTTGCTGGCTGGAATGCTGTTTGTTATGCTTGCATACATGTTACTGGACATGTATAATTTATTGCCTTATTTACCTTATATGATGTTAGGCGAAATGCTTATGCGGTTTTCTGGCTCTGGGTGTTGGACCGACATGAAAAGTATGTTATCGGTAATTAAGGGTTTTGCTATACTGTATGGTGTAACACTGATAAGATCATCGGTGCTGGAACCGGCTCAGTCTTTGTATTCTGCAGGTGCACAGGGGGATGGTGATGTGGAGCTCGTTTATTAATTTTGAGTGTCACCTGGTGGATGTCATTGCCAATTATACTGGTGACTTTTCATTTACAGAAGCTTATGTCAATTTTGATAATGCTGAACATCATTGGAATAATTTAACTGGTTTGATTGTCCTGCAAGGTCTCCTGAATATATGTTTAATTATCTATATATTCAAAGTCAATCGGCCATTTAGGGGTGTATACCAATTTATTTCTCGGATTATTGTGCTTGCCACCTCGACTCCCATGACAAGCACTATAGCTACTCAGACTACAACGGTATCAGTTGCCCCCGTAAGGAAAAGAAAACTGTATATAAAAGAAGATGAAGAAGAGTACCTCAAGGGGGCCTACAAGAAAGATGGGGAGAGGCTGTTCAGGAGGGCCAGTTGTGATAGGACAAGGGGTAATGGTTTTAAAAGAGAGGGCGGTAGATTCAGATTGGATATTAGAAACAAATTTTTTACCATGAGAGTTGTAGAACACTGGAACAGGTTGCCCAGACTGGTGGTGGATGCTCCATCCCTGGAGACGTTCAAGGCCAGGTTGGACGAGGCCCTGAGCAACCTGATCTAGTTGGAGATATCCCTGTTCCTTGCAGGGGGGTTGGACTAGATGACCTTTGAAGGTCCCTTCCAGCCCTAACCATTCTATGATTCTATGATTCTATGATTCTAAGAGCAATCAGGGCCATCACAAACACCAAATGAGGAAGAGCAATCAGGGCCATCAGAACAACCAGACAAAGAAGAGCAACCAGGGCCATCACGATAATCAGAGGAAGAGCAACCGAGGAAATGGGTGCGAAAGTCAGAACACAGAGGAGAGGAGGATGATGATGAAGAGCGACCAGGGCCATCACGAGAGATGAAGCGGGAACGTTCTGTTTTGCCCCAGAGAAAATCTCAATGGAGGAGAAGTGACATCATAGATGAGACAATAACCACCCGATCTCTAAAAATGAGCGAGCTGCGAGATATTCGAAAAAATTATGGCCGTCTTAGAGGTGAGCCCATTGTCACTTGGTTGCTCAGATGCTGGGACATGGGAGCCAATAGTCTGGAGTTAGATGGTAATAAAGCCAGGCAGCTAGGAGCCCTTGCTATGGATGGAGGCATTGATAAAGCAATTGGAAGACAGACACAAGTTCGCAGCCTCTGGAGATGGCTCCTGGCAGCTATAAAGGAAAGGTATCCCTACAAGGACGAGGTGCCATGTAATGTAAGCAAGTGGACCAACAAAGAGAAAGCTATTCAGTATCTGAGAGAACTAGCTGTGCGAGAGTTGATTTATCTTGACTAGAGAAGCGGACCAAGATTCAAAGATCCAGATGACGTCCGGTGCACACGACCAATGTGGCAAAAGATTCTACGGAGTGTGCCATCAGCATATTCCACCTCATTGGCAATAATGGACTTCGGAGACGATGAAGCACCACTATCCGTAGGTAATCTGGTCACTTACCTCCGACGATATGATGATAATACTTCTATACGAGCCTGTGTTGCGGCTGTGGAAAAGCTGTCTGAGGAGGTCCGAGAATTAAGAGAAAAAGTAGATTTCCCACCACCTGAACGTTCTAGAATTTCAGCTGTCAGAACCAGGCGTTACCCTCCTCGAGAGAGACAAGAGAGACGGTACAGATCACGAGGCGAGCTGTGGTTCTACCTGCGTGATCATGGAGAAGACATGAGAAGGTGGGATGGAAAACCCACCTCCGCTTTAGAGGCCAGGGTACGCCAGTTGGGAGGAAGAACCAACAGAAATAGAATTTTCTCCAATTCCTCCAGGACAACTGTTGCCCCAGTCTACAGTGAGCAGTCCACTAGTCAAAATGGGAGGGCTGATCCTCCTAGCCACCCTGACTCTAATCCTGCTGATTCCTCTGATGAATATGATAACAGGCATTAGAGGGGCCCTGCCTCCAGCCAGGTGGAGGAGAGGGATAATCGAGTTTACTGGACTGTGTGGATTCGTTGGCCTGGCACATCATACCCCAGAAAGTATAAGGCTCTAGTGGACACTGGTGCCCAACGCACCTTGATACCGTCAAACTTTAGAGCGGCAGAATCCATCTGTATTTCTGGAGTGACAGGGGGGTCTCAACAACTGACTGTGTTAGAGGCTGAAGTGAGCCTAACTGGAGAGCAGTGGCAAAAACACCCTATTGTAACTGTCCCAGAAGCGCCGTGCATCCTTGGCATAGATTATCTTAAGAGAGGGTATTACAAGGACCCAAAAGGGTGTCGGTGGTCTTTTGGCATAGCTGCAATAGAGACAGAAGAAGGCAGCCAGGTGGTACGCTACAATTGATATTGCCAATGCGTTTTTCTCCATTCCTTTGGCACCAGAAGGCAGGCCACAGTTTGCTTTCACTTGGAGGGGCATCCAGTATACCTGGAATCGACTGCCCCAGGGGTGGAAACACAGCCCCACTATTTGCCATGAACTGATCCAGACCACACTGGAACAGGGTGATGCCCCAGAACATTTGCAATACATTGATGACATCATTGTATGGGGCAACACAGCAGAAGAAGTTTTTGAGAAAGGTGAAAAGATAATCCAAATCCTTCTGAAAGCAGGCTTTGCCATAAAACTGAGTAAGGTCAAAGGACCTGCCCCGGAGATTCAGTTTTTGGGAATAAAATGGCAAGATGGGCGTCATCAGATTCCGATGAACATGATTAATAAAATAACAGCTATGTCCCCACCAACTAACAAAAAGGAAGCACAAGCTTTCTTAGGCATGGTGGGTTTCTGGCGAATGCATATTCCAGATTACAGCCAGATTGTAAAATCCCTCTATCAAATAACCTGAAAGAAGAATAATTTTGAATGGGGCCCAGAGCAAAAACAAGCCTTTGAACAAATTAAACAAGAAATAGTCCATGCGGTAGCCCTGGGACCAGTCCGGACAGGACAAGATGTCAAAAACGTGCTCTACACTGCAGCCGGGGAGAATGGTCCTACCGGGAGTCTCTGGCAAAAAGCGCCAGGGGAGACGCGAGGTCGACCTCTTGGGTTTTGGAGTCGAGGATACAAAGGATCCAAAACCAACTATACTCCAACTGAAAAAGAGATACTGGCAGCATATGAAGGAGTCCGAGCTGCTTCTGAAGTGATTGGTATGGAAGCACAGTTGCTCCTGGCACCCCGATTGCCAGTGCTGGGCTGGATGTTCAAAGGGAGCGTCCTGTCTACACACCACGCAACTGATGCTACATGGAGCAAGTGGATTGCGCTGATCACACAAAGAGCTCGGATAGGAAACCTCAATCACCCAGGAATTTTGGAAGTGATCACTAACTGGGCTGAAGGTAAAGACTTTGGAATGTCACCAGAGGAGGAGGAGGTGACACGTGCTGAGGAGGCTCCACCTTATAATGAACTATCAGACAATGAGAAGAAATACGCTCTGTTTACTGACGGATCCTGTCGCCTTGTAGGAAAACATCGAAAATGGTAAGCTGCTGTATGGAGCCCTACTCGACGGGTCGCAGAAGCTACCGAAGGAGAAGGCGAATCAAGTCAGTTTGCAGAGGTGAAAGCCATCCAACTGGCTTTAGACATTGCTGAACGAGAAAAGTGGCCAATGCTCTATCTCTATACCGACTCTTGGATGGTAGCAAATGCCCTGTGGGGATGGCTACGGCAATGGAAGCAGAGCAGCTGGCAACGCAGAGGTAAACTCATCTGGGCTGCCCCGTTGTGGAAAGACATTGCTGCTCGAGTAGAGAAGTTGGTTGTAAAAGGCATGGTACTCTAGAAAGAATTGAGTCAGACAACGGGACTCATTTCCGTAACAATCTTATAGACACCTGGGCCAAAGAGCATGGCATCGAGTGGATATATCACATCCCCTATCATGCACCAGCTTCTGGGAAGTTTGAACGGTATAATGGACTGCTAAAAACCACACTGAAAGCAATGGGTGGTGGAACCTTCAAACATTGGGATGCGCATTTAGCAAAAGCCACCTGGTTAGTCAACACTAGAGGATCTGCCAATCGAGCTGGTCCTGCGCAATCAGAACTTCTACGTACTGTAGAAGGAGATAAATTCCCTGTAGTGCACATGAGGAATATACTCAGGAAGACAGTTTGGGTTATTCCTGCCTCGGGTAAAGGTAAACCCATTCATGGGATTGCTTTTGCTCAGGGACCTGGGTGCACTTGGTGGGTGATGCAGAAGGACGGGGAAGTCCGATGTGTACCTCAAGGGGATTTGATGTTGGGTGAAAATAGATGATAAAATTAATTGAATTGTGTGATATTAATTGCTGAATAATCCTGTCCCTGCATACCATCATTGCTATGGTTGTCACATTGTACTAATGCCATTATATTAAGAATCATCCAGGTTAATGAACAATGAACTTTGTCAGAATCAGAACTGATTTCAAACACCCAGCAACTTCTTCGAGATGAACATCTTCAACCTGCAGACGGCGGCTGGATACACCAACTACGAGCTCCAGACGCCACATGCAACAAAGACTACATGTCATCCGTTCTACCGATTGAGCGAATTCCACGTCATCTTTCCTGCCCTGAGAGACTGCTGTAACAGATGAAGACGCATTTTGGAGGGATGACCCATGGCTAAGGGAATAGTATATATGTAAGGTCTGAGCATGACGTGCATGGTATGGAATAAGGGGTGGATACTGTCCTGGTTTTAGCTGGGGCAGAGTTAGCTCTTCTTTTTATCAGCTAGAAGAGCTCCGTGTTTTGGTTTTACTCAGAGGCTCACTCTGAGAATAATGCTGATAGCAAGCTGATGTTTGTGGTTGGAAGTGAAACTCCAAGGACTTTTCAGTGTGCGGAGTGCAGAAACACAGCGGGATAAGGGGGGAGCATAGCTGGGACAAGGGGGACACGATTCCCCTTGTGATTTGTGGTGGAACTTAAGACTGAGGGCCAAACTGGCCAATTAGTATTCCATATCATGCAGCGTCATGCCCAGTATAAAAGTGAGGGTCAGCCGGAAAGAAGGGCTTTTGCGCTTTGGCTCTTTTGCACTTTTGCTCTTTTGTGCTTGCTGCGCTTTTGCTCTATTGCCTTTTTTTTTCCTCTTTCTTCCAGTACTCCCACTCTCGGAGTACTATCTCTCTCTGCCCCTCTCTATTTCGGGGCCTCGCGTCCATCCGGGATTGCAGCTTCCGGACGAGACGGGCTTCGCATACGAGGGGGTGGTGAGCATCTACACTGTGTATTACTTATCTGTATTAAATTGTTCTTATCTCAACCCACGGGTTTCCCGTTTATCCTTTAATTCTCTCCCTCATTCCTGGGGGTGGGGGAGGGGGAGTGACCGGCTGTGTGTGGGATTCGGCCTAACCCACGACAGTGACATCAGAAAGGTAACACTGACAAGGAGGTGGGTAACAAATTGGCTGATTATGAGGCGAGGAAAGCAGCGGAACAAGGTGAGGTACTAAGTTTGATCTCTGAAAAATCTTTGCCACTATCTGAGTCAGTTAAATATAACTAAAAGATCAAAAATTAATTAATGTCTTAAAGGCGGATATTAGCTCATCAGGATGGATAATGTTAAAACACAATAGAACAATAGTTCCCTTTAAGATATTAACAAAACCCATTGGGGAAATGAAGTTTTGTATGATTCCCTCACTAAACAGATAGTAGCCAGGAACTTATTCCAAACTGCAAAAATGTAGTTGGAAGGTGTAGAATATGTTTAAAAATAACCCCAAAGTAGAACATTGTGTGAAATTTGGAAATATTGACAAGGGAAATGATTCTGTGATTCTATGAAATGTTCCAGGTCAAAATTGGCAAATAAAATCATAGAATCATAGAATGGTTAGGGTTGGAAGGGACCTCAAAGATCATCTAGTTCCAACCCCCCTGCCATGGGCAGGGAAACCCTCCACTACACCAGGTTGCCACTAGAATGTTGCTCAAAGTCTCATCCAACCTGGCCTTGAACACTTCCAGGGATGGAGCATCCACAACTTCTCTGGGCAACCTGTTCCAGTACCTCACCACCCACAGAGTGAAAAATTTCTTCCTTATATCCAAGCTAAATCTCCCCTCTTTCAGTTTAAAGCCATTGCCCCTTGTCCTATCACTACATGCCCTTGAAAAAAGTTCCTCTCCAGCTTTCTTGTAGGTCGCCTTTAGGTAATGGAAGACTGCTATAAGGTCTCCGCAGAGCCTTCTCTTCTCCAGACTGAACAACCCCAACTCTCTCAGCCTGTCTTCATAGGCGAGGTGCTCCAGCCCTCTCATCATCTTCATGGCCCTCCTTTGGACCCGCTCCAGCAGCTCCATGTCCTTCTTGTGTTGGGGACTCCAGAGCTGAATGCAGTATTCCAGGTGGGTTCTCACAAGAGCAGCGTAGAGGGGCAGAATCACCTCCCTCGACCTGCTGGCCACACTTCTTTTGATGCAGCCCAGGATACAGTTGGCTTTCTGGGCTGCCAGTGCACATTGCCGGCTCATGTTGAGCTTCTCATCCACCAGCACTCCCAAGTCCTTTTCCTCAGGGCTGCTCTCAATCCATTCTCCACCCAGCCTGTACTTGTGCTTGGGATTGCCTCGACCCACATGCAGGACCTTGCACTTGGCCTTGTTGAACTTCATGAGATTTTCACAGGCCCACGTCTCCAGCCTTTCAAGGCCCCAAGGACTTCTCGGAATTGCCTGGAAAAGGGGGGTGTAGATATCTGTTGGTATTAACAGATACCTACTCCGGATGGCCTGAAGCATTTCCCTGTCAGACTAACAAAGCCCAAGAAGTGACTGAAGTTTTGTTAAGGGAAATCATCCCTCGATTTGGAGTCCCTGAAGTAATCTCTTCAGACAGAGGACCGCACTTTGTGTCGCAAGTAGTACAATCTGTTAGTAAATTTTTAGAAATCGACTGGAAATTGCATACACCTTATCGCCCTCAAGCAAGCGGGCAGGTAGAGAAAATGTATCACTTACTTAATAAAAACACAACTAAGCAAAATTTGTCAAGAAACCAACTTAAGATGGGTTCAAGCCCTTTCAATCACTTTATTTCCTTTGAAATCTTATATGGGAAACCATTTCAAACTAGATATCAAGGGCAGGATCTCATTCAAGTTGGAGAAGTGAGCTTACAACAATTTTTGATAGCATTTATGAAAACAATTGGAAGACGTAAACAAAGTAGTGATGTCTACCAGGGCATGGGGATTAGATTCTCCAGTGCATGCATTCAAACCTGGAGATTGGGTCTATGTTAAAACCATTTCAGGTCACCCTCTTGAGGAAAAGTGGAATGGACCGTTCCAGATATTGCTGACAACCTTCACGATGATCAAGATTGGAGAACAACCTGCTTGGATTCATTATTCCTGGGTGAAGAAAGCACCTGAGGAACAATGGACAGCTGAAACTACGGGACCAACTGCTATAAGATTCTACTTGTAACTTTGAATATATTTACGTTGTTTTGTCCAAATCATATTATAGACATTTAAACTTAATAAGGAATATTAGTAAAATTTTAAATAAAACTAACTGTTGGATTTGCACCCAATTACCAGAAAATACCCCAAAAGGATTCTCCTTGATGGGAACACGGCTTTCTTTTAATGACACCCTAATAGCACTTTCAGCTACAAACGTATATAAATATTTCAGCAATAATAGAAAATATAGCAAATCAGACTGTAGATTCCATAGAGGCCATGCAAACTGAAATATCCAGTCTCTCAAAGGTAACTTTACAGAACAGAATGTTGCTAGACTTATTATTTGCATTCCAAGGAGGAGTTTTTACAATAATTAATGGAAGTTGCTGTATGTATGTAGACCAGAGCGGTCTAAAGTCTTACATGAAATCAGTAAAGATGATAGCTCCTGTTGCGGCCGAAGACGGGGAAGCAAGACGCATCAATATGATGAGTAAAAAGGCTTCAGCTTTATTCTGTGACACTGCTCTTTTTATAGCATAGCTCGGTTCTGTGCACGCTTTCATGCACTGTACTTAGCAAGCTAATTGGTCTAACACTACTGTTCACGCGACAAGCACGAGTATGATACACACTGTGATTGGATACAGATTTCTATATTTGTTACAATATTTTAATATTTTTGCAGTTAGTATGTTTTGCTCAGAATCTTGTTTTTCATAGTTTCATCCTTCTTGTTTTTTTCCCAGGGACAGTGTGTTTTTCACAGCTTCAACCTACCTTCTTATCTCAAGGACAGTGTTCTTTTTATATTCGCTGATACACATTCCTTACTGTTAACACTTGGGCTGCAACAAGCTCCTAGGGATTTGGAGTAAATCTGGCATAAATTAACCTCTTGGCTTCCTAATCTTACCTGCCATAAACAATTGTTTGCAATTATAGTTTTATTAATAGTAATAATTATAATCACAAGCTACTTCATTCGATGTTTTTATGGTGTATAACTAATACAGCCGATAACTATCATAGGATGTGATTTTACTTATTTAGCTCCCATCACATCTTATCAATTACTAAAATCTAACTATGCATTGTATCATGACCTGCTGCATACCCTATTGGAATGAACTTAACGCTGGTAAAAATCTGGTACAACATGAAGACTTAAGAGGATTGCTGTAGCAAGCCTGGAAAAATGGACAAAAAACTCTGTCCACGACGTCGAAGAAATACCTCATGTCTTGGAACGAGTGAAGAAAGATGGAGAGCATCATTGGTGGGATATTTTTGTAGGATATTCACCATCGGCAACTAAAGCGTGAAACTTATTCATACATCCTTTGCTTTTAGTACTGGTAGCAGTAACAATACTGTTGTATTTGTTACTGTAAACAATACTTTACTGATTGTAAATCTTATCTTCTGGTACAAATTAACCAAGCTAACTAGAAGAGTTTGGGTGCTACCCACAGTTCTTAAATATGAACAAAATGGACTTTTGCAAAAGAATTTGCAAGGATAATAAAAAGGGGCGACTGAATAGAAAGGTTGCTGCTAAATTATGTACATTGTGACTAGGACAAAACCTTGTAAAATAGAAGCTTTAGTAACAATAAACTAACTAACGGATAACTATGAAAAAATGATACGATCACGCAAACATTGCTAAACACTGTAGGCTTTGATTGATGAATGCTGACCATAATGTAAAGGGGAATCCTGAAGACAGATGGTCAGAATGAAATCAGCCAACCTTGCAGAAAACAAAGAGATAAGGAAATTGGGAGAGGCGTCAAAGGAGAAATGTAGTCTGACCTTTAAGCAACTACTAACTACCATGCGATTTAAGCAACTGCTAACTACTGTGGGAAAGGAACATTTACAGGTGATAATAATAAGTTTCAGGAAAGCTTCTGTTTATGGAAATTAGTTCTCAGAAATTGTTTGAATATGTATGATTTTACAACATATATACTCTGTGATTGTGATAGTTTGATGTGTGGGGGGGTGTTCTGGTGGCAGGAGAGGGGATTTGCTCCCTGTGCCACCAGATGTGAGTCCCATCCCCCTCGGGGGACTGAGCCAAATCGGCGCCTCTGCGAATTGCCCTATTTAAGTTGGGACAAAGGGACGGGAAAGGTCTTTTGCTCAGGAGCCAGGAGAGAGCAGGAGGGCGCTGCCCTCACTCCCGGCTCCCGGCCGGGCGGCTGCCCGGCCCGGGCCGGCGCCATGTGCTCAAGATGGCGCCGGGGAAGCCGCATGGGGGACTCAGGAAGTGCCCCGCTCCCGGGGTGCCCGCCGGGCCGAGCTCCCCCAGAGAGGATTAAGAGCTAAGAGAAGAAAACCACAACAACCAGGTCAGTCAAGATGGAGCAGGAGGAGGTGCACTGGAGCTGAGGTTTCCCTTGCAATCGGTGTGAAGATGGCAGGCGGCCCCCCTGCAGCCAGGATGCACTCGGCGGAGCAGAGACCCACTCGTGGCCCATGGAGAAACCCACGTCGGGGAAGAGATGCCTGATCCCAGGAGAGGTCGTGGAGAAGGGGATGCACGACGAGGTCGTGGAGGCATCTGGAGTCCGTGGGACGACCCATGTCGACGCGAGTGGCAGCAGCTCCCTAAGAGGCCGAGACTGGTAAAGCCCGAACTGGTGCAATCCATGGGGAAGGATTGCAATCTTGCAGGCAGGACTTACACTGAAAAAGTTTGGGGACGTTTTTTTTTCCTCGTGAGTAGGGGATCCACCGAAGCAAGGGAAAAATGGTGTAAAGACTCCTCCTCCTTTAAGAAAGCCGGGGGGGAGGTAGAGCCAGGAACAAAAGGAAATAGGGGTGGGGATGTGTTGTTTTAAGATCTCGCCTTGTTTTTCTCTTTCTCCTCTCCAGTAACCGGTTTCGTTCCCTTGTGTCTCTTCTTAAGTAACTGTTAGTAAATTGTTTTTGTTTTAAGAAGAAAGCCTGAGTCATGTTTTGCCCGGGACCATGGTTGGTGGGTGCTCCCTCTCGGTTCTTGTCTCGACCCTCAGTCCAAAAAAACACGACAATTTTGGCGCCCAACGTGGGGCTGAGGAATTCGAGATAAGAATAGTGATTGGGAGAGGTAACGGGCAAAACATGGACTCCAGAGTGGTGAAAACAGAAGGACCTTGGGAAACTTTGATTGTTGTGTTTGGTGAAGGGACTAGGGGTGGATTGTTTGTGAAATGTGTGTTCTTGTACAATGTTGTAACTGAAGTTGTGCCTAAATAGGGAATTCGCAGAGGCGAGGGGTGGAATGTGATAGTTTGATGGGGGGAGTGTTCTGGTGGCAGGGGAGGGGATTTGCTCCCTGTGCCACCAGATCGGAGTCCCATCCCCCCCCGGGGGAGGTTGAGCCAAATTGGCGCCTCTGCGAATTGCCCTATTTAAGTTGGGACAAAGGGGCGGGAAAGGGGCTTTTTGCTCAGGAGCGAGGAGAGAGCAGGAGGGCGCTGCCCTCGCTCCCGGCTCCTGGCCGGGCGACTGCCCGGGCCCGGGCCGGCGCCATGTGCTCAAGATGGCGCCGGGGGAGCCGCATGGGGGGGCTCGGGAAGCGCCTCGCTCCCGGGGTGCCCGCCGGGCCGAGCTCCTCTAGAGGAGATTAAGATCTAAGAGAAAACAACCACAACGACCAGGTCAGTTAAGGATGGAGCAGGAGGAGGTGTGCTGGAGCTGAGACTTCCCTTGCAAATCGGTGTGAGATGGCAGGCGGCCCCCCTGCAGCCAGGGTGTATTCGACGGAGCAGAGACCCACTCGTGGCCCGTGGAGAAACCCACGTCGGGAAGGAGATGCCTGAGCCCAGGAGAGGTCGTGGAGCAGGGGATGCGCGACCAGGTACTGTTAATAATGGGGCATGGAATGCACGACGAGGTCGTGGAGGCATCGGGAAACCGTGGGACAACCCACGCCGACGCGAGTGGCAGCAGCTCCCTAAGAGGCTGAGACTGGTAAAGCCCGAACTGGTACAATCCATGGAGAAGGATTGTAATCCTGCGGGCAGGACTCACGTTGGAAAAGTTTGGGGACTTTTTTTCTTCATGAGTAGGGGATCCACCAAAGCAAGGGAAAAATGATGTAAAGACTCCTCCTCCTTTAAGAAAGGAGCGGCAGTTAACAACATGGATGAACTGACCTGCACTCCCCATTCCCTGTCCCCCTGCGCCGCCGGGGGGGGAGGTTGAGCCAGGAACGAAAGGGAACGGGGTGGGGAGGTGGTGTTTTAAGATCTGGCCTTGTTTTCTCTTTTTCTCCTCTCAAGTAACCGGTTTCATTCCCTTGTGTCTCCTGTTTGGTAACTGTTAATAAATTGTTTTGTTTTATGAAGAAAGCCTGAGTCATGTTTCGCCCGGGACCATGGTTGGTGGGTGCTCCCTCTCGGTTCTTGTCTCGACCCTCAGTCCAAAAACCACGACAGATATATATATTTAACTCCTAATTTATGAAGGGCAGGTCTTGTTTGACCAACCTGATCTCCTTCTATGATAAAATGACCCATTTAGTGGATGAGGGAAGAACTGTGGAAGTTGTTTACCTCGATTTTAGCAAAGCCTTTGACACTGTTTCCCATAACATTCTTCTGCAGAAGCTGGCTGCCTATGGCTTGGACGGGTGTACGCTTCGCTGGATCAAAACTTGGCTGGATGGCTGGGCCCAGAGAGTGGTGGTGAATGGAGTTAAATCTAGCTGGCGGCCGGTCACCAGTGGTGTTCCACAGGGCTCAGTGTTGAGGCCTGTTCTCTTTAATATCTTTATCAATGATCTGGATGAGGGGATCGAGTGCACCCTCAGCAAGCTTGCAGATGACACTAAATTGGGAGGTAGTGTTGATCTGCCTGAGGGTCGGGAGGCTCTACAGAGGGACCTGGACAGACTGGATCGATGGGCTGAGGCTAACTGTATGAAATTCAATGAGACCAAGTGCCGGGTCCTGCACTTGGGCCACAACAACCCCCTGCAGCGTTACAGGCTTGGGGAAGTGTGGCTGGAAAGCTGCAGAGCAGAGAAGGACCTGGGGGTGCTGGTCGACAGCCGATTGAACATGAGCCAGCAGTGTGCCCAAGCAGCCAAGAAAGCCAACGGAATCCTGGCATGTATCAGAAAAAGTGTGGCCAGCAGGAGCAGGGAAGTGATTGTCCCCCTATACTCTGCACTGGTGAAGCCACACCTTGAGTACTGTGTCCAGTTTTGGGCCCCTCACTTCAAGAAGGACGTTGAGGTGCTGGAGCAGGTTCAGAGAAGGGCAACAAAACTAGTGAAGGGTTTAGAGAACTTGTCCTATGAGGAGCGGCTGAGGGAGCTGGGACTGTTTAGTCTGGAGAAGAGGAGGCTCAGGGGGAACCTTATCGCTCTCTACAATTGCCTGAAAGGAAGTTGTAGGGAGATGGGGATCGGTCTCTTCTCCCACGTTATGAATGACAGGACGAGAGGGAATGGCCTCAAGTTACGCCAGGGGAAATTTAGGTTAGATATCAGGAAAAATTTCTTTACAGAGAGGGTTGTGAAGTATTGGAACAGGCTGCCCAGGGAGGTGGTGGAGTCCCCATCCCTGGAGGTGTTTAAAAACCGTGTGAATTTGGTGTTGAGCAATATGGTTTAGGGACCCTGACAGTGCAGGGTGAATGGTTGGACTTGATGATCTTGAAGGTCTCTTCCAACCAGATGATTCTATGATTCTATGATAAGATATCATATTAGATATTATAATTATATTAATTATATTATAATAATATAATAGTTATATAATATTTTATTTTATTAGATATTCAGATTAGATATAAGGAAGAAATTCTTCACAATGAGGGTGCTGAAACACTGGAACAGGTTGCCCAGAGGTGTTGTGGCTGCCCCATCCCTGGAAGTGTTCAAGGCCAGGTTGGATGGGGCTTTGAGCAACCTGGTGTAGTGGAGGGTGTCCCTGCCCATGCAGGGGGGTTGGAACTAGATGATCTTTGAGGTCCCTTCCAACCCAAACCATTCTATGATTCTATGACAAGGGGAAACTGCCACACCACCAAAGACCCCCTCAGTCATAGTACCTACACACAGTCATGTAAATCAGTGGATAAAAACCCTAAGATTTTGGTGTGGAACTGGGAGTCACTTCTCCAACTACAAAGCTGGCCTGTGAGGAGATTCTTCTCCCCTTGATCAGGACACCAGACAAGGTAACTTCCCTGGGACTGAGAGCCCTTACCTGGAGGGGTAAGTGAATATAATGCATGCTTTAAGTCTAGTGCACTTGTGTATTGTCTCTCTTGTGTGCTGCAATAGTGTGCTGTAATACTGTACTTTTTGTATTTAAACTCTTGTGTGTTGCAATAGTGTATTGCAATAGTATATTTTTCGTTTTTAAATTGTGCTAGTGCATTCCTCCTTGTATCTATAAAACCTACAGTAGTGGCATATTGAATCTGCCAGTGCAGTTCAAATAAATCGTTTGCTTGAACCTTGTAGTCAAGTCTCTTTTCACCACATCCCCCCATCAGGCTGAAAGCAGTAGCTTAAAGGAAAGGAGTGAATGGAGGCAAGTCCATGCTCGGAGCAGCAAGAGAACGCCCTCCTTGCCTACCTCACCTTTCCAGGTGCCTCTGTACAACATGTATGAGACTCTGGATGTGGAAGGCCCATCCATGGATGATGTCGATGACAGTTCATCTACACCAGAGGTGTTGCCATGGTCAGAAAGGCCTACCCCCTTGTTGTGGGTTAGGCTGCTCCAGCAACTGAACCCCACACACAGCCGGTCACTCCCCCTCCCCCATCCCCAGGAATGAGGGAGAGAATTAAAGGATAAACGTGAAACCCGTGGGTTGAGATAAGAACAATTTAATACAGATTATTTAATACACAGTGTAGATGCTCACCACCCCCTCGTATGTGAAGCCCGTCTCGTCCCAAAGCTGCAAATCCCGGACGAACGCAAGGCCCCGAAATAGAGAGGGGCAGAGAGAGAGATAGTACTCCGAGAGTGGGAGTACTGGAAGAGAGAGAAAAAAAAAAGCAATAGAGTAAAAGCGCAGCAAGCGCAAAAGAGCAAAAGCGGCGAAAGAGCCAAAGCGCAAAAGCCCTTCTTTCCGGCTGACCTTCACTTTTATACTGGGCATGACGCTGCATGATATGGAATACTAATTGGCCAGTTTGGCCCTCAATCTTAAGTTCCACCACAAATCACAAGGGGAATCGTGTCCCCCTTGTCCCAGCTATGCTCCCCCCTTATCCCGCCGTGTTTCTGCACTCCGGCACACTGAAAAGTCCTTGGAGTATCACGTCCAACCACAAACATCAACTTGCTATCAGCATTCTTCTCAGAGCGAGCCTCTGAGTAAAACCAAAACACGGAGCTCTTCTAGCTGCTAAAAAGAAGAGCTAACACTGTCCCAGCTAAAACCAGGACACCCCTGTATCACAACCACCTCCATGAAGAAGAAAAAACATGTTATAGTTGTAGACGACTCCCTTCTGAGGGGAACAGAGGGTCCAATATGCCAGGCAGACCCTCCTCTTAGGGAAGTCTGTTGACTCCCTGGCACCTGGGTTAAGGACATTGCTGGGAAACTTCCTAGCCTGGTATGGCCCTCAGACTATTATCCGTTACTGCTCTTCCATGTGGATGGTGATGAAGTCACAGCACGTAGTCCAAGGGCGACCAAAAGAGACTTCAGGGCCCTGGGATGGTTGGTAAGAGAATCTGGAGCACAGGTTATTTTTTCCTCTCTCCTTCCTGTTGTGAGCAGCAACACTGGAAGAAGCAGACAGGCCCAGTCTATTAATACATGACTCTGTGGCTGGTGTCACCACCACAATTTTGAGTTTTTTGATAATGGGATGGCCTACACAGCACCAGACTTGCTGGCGCCAGATGAGATTAAGATTGAGGGCCAAACTGGCCAATTAGTATTTCATATCATGCAGTGTCATGCCCAGTATAAAAGTGAGGGTCAGCCGGAAAGAAGGGCTTTTGCGCTTTGGCTGCTTTTGCTCTTTTGCGCTTGCTGCGCTTTTGCTCTATTGCCTTTTTTTTCCCCTCTTCCAGTACTCCCACTCTCGGAGTACTATCTCTCTCTGCCCCTCTCTATTTTGGGGCCTCGCGTTCGTCCGGGATTGCAGCTTCGGGATGAGACGGGCTGCAGATAAGAGGGGGTGGTGAGCATCTACACTGTGTATTAAATAATCTGTATTAAATTGTTCTTATCTCAACCTACGGGTATCCCATTCATCCTTTAATTCTCTCCCTCATTCCTGGGGCTGGGGGAGGGTGAGTCAATGACTGTGGGGGGGCAGTTCAGTTGCTGGAGCGGCCTAACCCACAACAGACATCAAGGAAGGGATGTCACATACAGATGGGCTCGTGATCGAGGGGTGGACTTAACCATGGACACTAATGCACAGGTTATCCATGGGCATGAGATGTGCTGCGATCAAGCAGGCCAAGTGGTTAAAACCTTTCTGGTATGGAGGCCGATGGTCAAAATATAAGTATGGGGAGGCCTGGCAGATTCATTATATTGCACTCCCGCAAACTCGTCAAGGCAAGCGCCATGTGCTCACAATGGTGGAAGCAAAGACTGGATAGCTGGAAACCTATGCCGTGCCCCATACCACTGCCCAGAACACTATCCTGGGCCTCGAGAAACAAGTTGCATGGCACCCCAGAAAGAATTGAGTCAGACAATGGGACTCATTTCCTCAACAATCTCATAGACACTTGGGCCAAAGAACATGACATTGAGTGGGTATATCACATCCCCTACCATGCGCCAGCCTCTGGGAAAACTGAAAGATACAATGGACTACTAAAGACAACACTAAGGGCAATGGATGGTGGAACTTTAAAACATTGGGATAATCATTTAGCAATAGCCACCTGGTTAGTCAACACTAGAGGATCTGCCAATCGAGCTGGTCCTGCCCAATCAGAACTGCCACGTACTTTAGAAGGGGATAGTCGCTATACTGCGCATGAAGAATATGTTAGGGAAGGCAGTCTGGGTTAGTCCTGCCTCAGGCCAAGGCAAATCTACCCGTGGGATTGCTTTTGCCCAAGGACCTGGGTGCAGTTAGTGGGTGATGCAAAAGGAAGGAGAAGTCCGATGTGTACCCCAAGGGGCTTTGATTTTGGGAGAGAATAGCCAGTGAATGAAATTGTATTATGTTAGTTGCTAAATAACCCTGTTACTGTGTGTCATCATTACTGATGTTGCTGTATGCTGTATTAATGGTATTACAGTAAGAATCACCCAAATTAACAAAGGATGGACTTTGATGAAACTGAGCAAAGCGCAGCAATGATGGAGCTAGAACTGGCTTCAGCAACTGGTGTCCAGCGACTTCCCCGGATTGACATCTTGAACCCACAAACATGAATGGTGCCAGATACACCAGCCACGAGCTCTGGATGCAGCATGCAACAACCTTAACACCGCACACCATCTCTCCTGGCCTAAGAGACTGTTATGACAGATGGAGCCTCGAAGTCATGGATTAAATGAACTCAATGGACATGTTAGAGGGATGGCCCATAGACTAAGAGGATGATATCTGCATATATGTATATATATATATGTAAAAGACAGGAGCAGTGGTGGTGATTAACGGGAAAATATATGATCTAAGCATCACGCAAATGGTATAGAATAAGGGGTGCATAATGTCCTGGGTTTGGCTGGGATAGATTTAACCTTCCACAGGAAGTGGGAGGGGGCACAGTGTGGACACAGCTGGGGCAACTGGTCAGAATTAGTTAGAGGGCAACTCGGGCAACTGACTGGAATTAGTCAGAGGGCTATTCAATACCATATGTGTCATGCCCCAAGACTATATATTGAGGGAGATAGGCAAGGGTGGGCCTTTTTTGCATCTTCGCTGATTGCCAGTGAGCTGGGCTGCGCAGGGGTTGAGCATTTGTACCACTTGTTTTGTATTTCTCTCTTTTTATCAATAATTTTGTCATTGCTCTTTTCTCGTTTTTTTTCACTGTTCTATTAAATCATCCTTATCCCAACCCATGTGCTTTACTCTTTTCTTCCGATTTTCTCCTCCCATCCCACCGAGGGGGAGGAGTGAGTGAGCAACGGTGCGGTTGCTTAGCTACCAGCTAGGCTAAACCACTACAGAAGGCTGTGGTTTTACCTGCGTGATCATGGAGAAGACATGAGAAGGTGGGATGGAAAATCTGCCTTGGTCCTAGAGGCACAGGTACGCACGTTGCAAGGAAAACCAACCACAAATAGGGATTTTTTTCTAGTTCTTCCAGGAAAGTTGTTGCTCCTGTCTCCAGTGAGCAGTTTCCCAGACTGAGTAGGAGAGCTAATCCTACCTTCAATCCTTTCCTTAATCCTAATCCTTTTGATTTTCCTGCACAAGAAATGAGTGATGGATATGATGACTAGTATTAGAGGGGCCCTGCCTCCAGCCAGGTGGAGGAAAGGGACAATCGAGTTTACTGGACTGTGTGAATTCACTGGCCTGGCACATCAGACCCCCAGAAGTATAAGGCTTTTGTGGACATTGGTGCTCAATGCACCCTGATTCTCTTCCTCATCCCCCAGGGATGGGGGAGGATGAGCAATGGCTGCGTGGTGTTTGGTTGCCAGTCAGGTTAAATGACAACAGCATTATAGATGGTACATGATGGTTTGGTTTATGTGCTGGTTTTGGCTGGGATAGAGTTAATTTTCTTCATAGTAGCTAGTATGGGGCTATGTTTTGGATTTGTGCTGAAAATAGTCTTGATAGCACAGGGATGTTTCAGTTACTGCTGAGCAGTGCTTACACAGGGTCAAGGCCTTTTCTGCATCTCACACCACCCCACCAGTGAGTAGGCTGGGAGTGCACAAGAAGTTGAGCGGGGACACAACTGGGACAGTTGACCCCAGCTTACCAAAGGGATATTCCATACCATATGACATCATGCTCAGCATATAAAGCAGGGGGGAAGAAGGGAGAGAGGATGTTCAAAGTTATGGCGTTTTGTCTTCCCAAGTAACCATTATGTGTGATGGAGCCCTGCTTTCCTGGAGATGGCTGAACACCTGCCTGTCGATAGGAAGTAGTGAACTAATTCTTTGTTTTGCTTTGCTTGTGTGCATGGCTCTTGCTTTGCCTATTAAACTGACTTTATCTCAACACACGAGTTTTCTCACTTTTACTCTTCTGATTCTTTCTTCCATCCCGCTGGGTGGGGGAGTGAGCGAGTGGCTGTGTGGTGCTTAGTTTCCATCTGGGGTTAAACCATGACAGTTTACAAGTAAACTTGTCTCAGAATAATGGTTTTTATACTTCAGAAATATATTAATACAAAGGTGACCGGCAGCTAAATAATACCTTTGTGGCTTTTAATTTATAGTGAAATGTGGGCCAGTGAATACAATTCAGTTGCTGCTTCTGTTGCTAAATAACTCCATTATCAGACTGCTGAGCAGAAACAGAGAAAAGAGAATTTATATTCTGATAATTTAATATACTAGGCATTTCACAGAAAAAAATAAACCCTTTCCTTATTTTGAAATGCTGATTATTTAATGGTAATAAGTGAAAGTTAGAAATAATAAAGAGGTGGAAAGGATATGTGAGGGAAAAGTTAAGCTAATATTGCAGGACTAATTTAGGAATGGAAGATTGTGTGCATAATTGTTTATATCCCTTTGAAACATGTTTATCTTTTTTCCCATCTGTCCTTTGCATGGAAGATTAATTATATGCAAAGCCTCATTTCTGTTGCATACTGTCCAAGTTGAGAAACTAGTGAAAATAAATAAATTTGCAGGTCTTCTGAGGTGTGTCAACATGTTGAGTTGTCTTTCCATATCTTTTCCCAAGCAGTGTGATATACTCTAACCATATCACAGTGTCGTGGTTTAACCTGGCTGGCAACTAAACAACACACAGCTGCTCGTTCACAGTCCCCCATCCCCAGGGAATGGGGAAGAGAATTAAAGGGGAAAAGGGAAGGAGACTCATGGGTTGAGATAACAACAATTTAGTAATAAGAATATATGAATATATATGTATAATGGCAATAATATATACAAACAAGTGGTGCACAGTGTAATTTGTCACCACCCGGTGACCAACACCTGTCCCATCCTGGTAAACAATTCCGAAACAGATAAGTTCTGACAGTGCAATCCTGGACGAGTGAGAGGCCCAAAAAGAGAAAGAGAGCGAGAGAGAGCACTCCGAGAGCCCGAGAGTGAGAGTCCCTGGAAGAGCAAAAGCCCATCTTTCCAGTCAACCCTCATCTATATACTGGGCATGATGTTGCATGATATGGAATACTTCATTGGCCTATTTAGCCCTCAGTCCTAAATCTAAGTTCAAATCACAAGGGGAGTTGTGGACCCTTTGCCCCATCTATGCTCTCCCCCCCCCCAGTCTGTTGTGCTCCTGCACACTGGCAAAAACATGGCAAGCTGAAGGGTCCTTGTTGTCTCAATACCAACCATAAACATCAGTGTGCTATCAACATTCTTCTCATAACAAATCCCATAGTAAATTTAAAACACAAAGCTCTTCTAACTGAACTGAGACATAAAAAGGAAGTGTACAAGAGGT
Source organism: Tauraco erythrolophus (assembly GCF_009769465.1). NCBI lineage: Eukaryota > Metazoa > Chordata > Aves > Musophagiformes > Musophagidae > Tauraco > Tauraco erythrolophus. The sequence goes on from NC_141497.1 coordinate 21,314,169, forward strand.
GGAAGCAATGGCAGGTGACCCAGGAGGAGTATAGAGATGCTATTGAGTAATGTAGAAATGGGATTAGGAAAGTCAAGGTCAAGCTGGAGTTGAATTTGGCAAGGGATGTGAAGGGCAACAAGAAAGGATTCTACAGATACATAAAGAGCAAAAGGAAGACTAGGGAAAATGTGGATCCACTGTTGAATGGGGCAGGGACCCTGGTGACAAAGGATACAGTTAAGGTCAAGGTACTTAATGCCTTCATTGCCTCAATCTTTACTGGTAAGATCGATGTTCAGGAATCCCAGGCCCCTGACACTAGGAAGACTTGGTGGAGGAGGACCAGATTAGGGAGCACTTAAACAAGCTGGACATTCATAAGTCCATGAGGCCTAATGAATTGCACCCACAAGTGCTGAGGAAGCTGACTGATGTCACTGCAAGGCCACTCCCAGTTATCTTTGAAAGGTCAAGGCGATTGGAAGAGGTTCCTGAAGACTGGAAAAGAGCAAATGTAACTCCTGTCTTCAAGAAGGGTAAGGAGTAAGACCTGGGGAACTACAGGCTAGTCAGCCTCACCTCAATCCCTGAGAAGGTGATGGAGGATATTGTCCTGGAAACCATTTCCAGGCATGTGAAGGACAAGAAGGTGATTGGGAGTAGTCAGCATGGATTTATGAAGGGAAATCATGCTTGACCATCCTGGCAGCCTTCTGCAATGAGGTGTCTAGATTGGTGGATGAGGGGAGAGCAGTGGATATTGTTTACCTTGACTGCAGGAAGACTTTTGACACTGTCTCCCATAACATACTCATACACAAGCTGACAAAGTTTGGATTATGTAAGTGGACAGTGAGGTGGATCAAAAATTGGCTGAATGACCAGGCCCAGAGGGTTGTGATCAGTGGCACAAAGTCCAGTTGGAGGCAAGTCACTAGTGGTGTACCCCAGGGGTTGATATTGGGGCCAATGCTGTTTAACATCTTCATTAATGACCTGGATGCTGGGACAGAGTGCACTCTCAGCAAGTTCACAAATGATACAAAACTGGGAGGAGGGGCTGATATACCAGATGGTCATGCTGTCATCCAGAGGGACCTCGACAGGATGGAGAAATGGACAGAGAGGAATCTCATGCAGTTCAACAAATGCCAAGTCCTGCACCTGGAGAGGAATAACCCCATGCACCAGAACATGCTGGAGGCTGACTGGCTGGAAAGAAGCTCTGTAGAGGGTCATTGGGGTTCTGGTGGACACTAAGTTAACCAGGAGCAATCCACCCTCATGGCAAAAAAAGTCAACAGTATCCTGGGCTGCATTAGGAAGAGCATTGCCAGCAGGTCACCAGCTAGGACATGATCCTCTCCCTCTACTCAGCACTGGTGAGGCCCCATCTGGAGTACTGTGTCCAGTTCTGGACTCTGGAGTACAAGAAAGATATGGGTGTACTGGAGAGAGTCCAGCAAAGGGCCATGAAGATGGTCAAGGGACTGGAGCATCTTCCATATGAGGAAAGGCTGAGAGAGCTGGGACTGTTTAGCCTGGAGAAGAGAAGGCTCAGGGACGATTTTATGGTAAAGCCCAATGTCATGTTCCATCAAGCTTGCTCAGTGTTTCTTCGCTTGATTCACAACTTAGCATGGTATGAATCAGCCCTGTAGTATAACTCTTAATCTCTTTTTAACCTGACTAATGTAGAGTTTTTTTATTTATGGTGTGTGTCATCAGCTAATTATGTAAACCTACCCAAAGAAATATCAAACTAAATATTTCCTGAAAAATTCTTTTCATCTATTGATCAGTGCAGGAGACAAAGTTTCTTTATTGTATATAGGCAGCTAAGACAGAAAATTATCAGTAACTCACAAATACTTAGATCTGTACTCAACCAAGATTTGGCACCACTGGGGCATGGACTAAAGGGGAATTGACTGGTAGGGCAGTTTCTGCTTAGAAACACAACTGTTGCCCAACAATAAAGGGGTTAAAGTTTTTGTGTAAGAGTTTCATGAAGGGTTTAGTAGGCAGTAGGTGATTTACGCATACCTAAAGAAACTAACAAGATGACCATCCTTGAAGCTGCCAGGAGTGATTAAAACGGAGACTCTTTATCAAGAACCATCTGCCCTTGGAGGGAACATCCCAGAAACTGCATAAACTTTGTTCTCATGTTTTTCTCAACTGTGAACATGCAGTGACTTGGGGGAAAAGGTAATTCTGGCAGGGGGAGATCGCGACCACCGACTCACAGACCACCTACCCTAAATACACCCCAGACCCAAAAGAAAGGGGTGGAGGAAGAGAACTGAACATGTGAAGTAATTTACATGTAAAGTGAGAGAAAACTAACCAATTGTTTAAGAATATGTAAATATGTTATGAATTATGCATGATTGTAGTGTATAACTAATTTTCTGTCCAGAAGCCGGTGTGCACGCTAGGAGGAGATATCCCCTGTGCACCCAGCGCTGCAATAAAGAATACCTGCTTTCTAAAACTCCAAAACGAGTCTTGGAAAGTTCAATTTCCTTTTCAGGTATCACAACATATCTCTTCAATTAGAGTGAGAGGCTTGAAGAGAAGGAAAGTTCCCTTTGTTTTTCATTGACTTAGTTTTCTGCATGCATTGGTTAAAACTGAATCGACAGGAAGTGCTTACGCCCTTGTTTGTCTTCCACAGGGTGAAGTGAAGTCTCCCAGATGAACTACTATGATGTCAGAAGCCTTGGTTGCAATATTTCACACTGCTACACTTTTTTTGGGCTGGTTTCTCAGAAGACTCTGAGCCAATCAGTATTTTGCATGGCAACTGTAAATATAAGAGGCCAGAGGACTTAATTTGCTTGATACTGATCAGTGAACTTCAAATCAGCAATTTTTTATTACAGTTGCAATGAATATAGTTGTTTTTCCTGATCTCTCCAAGATCAGCCAGTTTATATTCTCAAATATTAGTATAAGAGCAAGACTTTCTCACGTACATTGACTTATGATTACTGGGTGGTGAGCTGCTTGTTCCTCCAAAACCATAGCCTTTCTTCTCCTCAGACAGAAGCTTTGGTAGCATAATCAAGTTCAATTTCTTGCTTTATCCAGCAGCAAATAAGGGAAGTTTTTTTTCCATGATCAGAGTTCTCACCTTATTTGTGGGGGAAAAAAAAAAAAAAAGTTCCAGATAACCAGCCAAGCACCTCAGCAAGCACAGAACACTAATGAAACTGAGCTGTGAAAACATAATTAATTGATCTAATACAAATAAACAAACTTACTTTTTTAAGCTCTGATGGATTTCACTTTAGCATTTGATTTTTGAATATGATTTTGAAGTGAATCTCTTGATTGTCCTTGCTTACTATGCTTTGGGGTGGTCTTGGAGCCCATAATCTTCTCCTTTTGTATAAAACTAAACTGAAAGACAGACTTCAGGAGCACATTTAATGTGCTCTAACTACTAATAGGCATCCAGTCTATAGAACCAGGCTAGAACTGCTTTGATGCTCACTGAAACATGTCTAGTGTGACCATTGGGTCTTCAGCACCAACTTTTTCACCCTCCAAGAAAGGTGATGTTAATCACCCTTGCTAATATAGCCAGTCTTAATCCATTTGGAGAAATGGGAACATGGGATAACTTCTTCCTCTCCATTATGGAATGCTGAAATGTGCATGCATGTACAGGGTCCTGCTTATGTTAGATCACAGAGTTAGAATTGTATTTGATTTGTATTATGGGAATAGGCTCAGGCATGGCTAGATGCTAGTCAACTGTATAATGCTCACATGCAGCAGTTCTGCATTGATGATGCTGCTCATCAGAGGTTTATGCTCCTCCTGTTTTCTAATTGTCTTTTTGTTTACTTAACTTGCTCCCTAGTTTGAGCATCTAGAAGTCATGATCATGTACACATATGAAACTTAACGGCAAGGTGACTCCAAGTAAAAAATGTTCACTGTTATTATAGGCTGTACACACAAATCATCTAGGGAGCACCAGTGCACCCTGTATATGCTGAAGTCTCACCAAAATAAAAAATGGGAAAAGATTGAATAAATACTCTTGCTGACTGGTAGAGTGGGATGTGCTGGGTTTATGTGCTGGGGTTTTGGTAGCAGGGGAGGGGCTGCAGAGGTAGTCCCTATACAAGAAGCTTCCCTGGCTCCAAAAACCAGTCAGATCTGTCTCTGGCCAGGTTGGACCTGCCTCAGGCCAGGGCCAAGCCAATCAGCACCTCTGCAAATGCCATATTTAAGAAGGGGACAAAGGAACCTGAGCCAGGAGAGACCTGCAGTGAAGAGAGGGGGAGATGAGGGGGTGGCCCCTCCCCAGCCTCCTGGGCAGGTGGCTGCCTGGACTGAACCACCACCACTCAACTGGAGATGGCTGTGGCAGCGCGACTTGGAGAGCTTCAAAGCATCCCACTCCTGGGGCATCCACTGGGTGGAGTTTGTTCCTGCTGGGACTGTTGAGGTTCGTTGGGCTGGTTGGGCCCGGCACTGCTGCAGCAGAGAGAGGACTGAGAGCTGAGAGAAACAACTATGCAGACACCAAGGTCAGTGAAGATGGAACGGGAGGAGGTATGTAGGAGCTGAGATTCCCCTACAGCCTGTGGTGAGATGACAGGCTTTCTCCCTGCAGCTCATGAGAGAAACGGTGGAGCAGAGATCCACCTGCAGCCCATGGACAATCCCACGCTGGAGCAGAGATGCCTGTGCCTAAGTGAGTTTGTAGAGAATTGTCTCTGTGGGAAGGACCTACCATGCTGTTGGAGACTGATGGTGAAGCAGAGATCCATCTGCAGTCCATGAGAAGGGACTCCATGCCAGAGTGGGTGGATGCACCCTAAGAAGCCATAACTCCATGGGAAAAGTCCGCGCTGAAGCAATCTGATGGGTAAAGATTGCATCCTGCGGGAAGGACTCACATTGGAGAAGTTTGTGGACTATTTTCCCGTGAGGAGGGGCCTCATGTTGGAGCGGGGAAAGAATGTAAGGAGTCCTCCCCCTGAGGAGGAAGGAGCAGAAGAAATGATGTGTGACAAACTGACCTGCAACCCACATTCCCTGTCCCCCTGCACAGCTGGGGAAAGAAGGAAGAAGGGAGGGGTGAGGGGAAGGTGTTTTTAAGATCTGGCTTTGTTTCTTGTTATCCTCTCAAGTAACTGTTAACGAATTAAATTGATTTGTCCCCAGATTTTTGAGTCTGTTTTGTCCGGGGCCATGGTTGGTGGATGATCCCTCCCTGTTCTTATCTCAATCCTCAAGCCTTCTGTTACATTTTTCTCCTCTCCACCCCACTGGGAGGGAGGACTGAGTGAGCAGCTGTGAGGTAGCTTAGCTTCCAGCTGGGCTAAACCACAACATGGGGGAAAAAGCTGATTTGTTCATTACTTGAATACAATATAGGGCTTCCAGTCAGCATTGTCTGGTTGCCAGAAGAGTTGCAGTATCAGACTGGTTGCCAAAATAATGTGCAGTGACTTTCATTTTACACAGTTCAAGTAATGATTACCAAAGGGCCATTGTAACAAGGCAGAAAACATCTACGCCCAGAGAAGAGGAAGATGTCATTCTTCCTTTCCCCCACAAAGTGGCTCTCAGAGAAGAGGAGAAAGATGTCATTGTTAATTGCCTCCACAAGATGGTTCCTGGAGTACTGGGATGGCAGCAACACAGGGCCCAAATATCAGATTAGGCTCAAGGCCAGTGCTTTTATTATAGCTCTCCCAGGCAAAACAAAACAGAGTGCTAAACAACACAGCAAACAGTAAAAGTCAAAAGTAGACATTAACAAGCCCTGAAGTTTGATGTAGAGGAAGAGCATGAACATGCCACGGAGGAGGTGAGAGAATAAATGAACCAGTATCAGTAACAACATTATTACTTATAAGTATACTTATTCTTCTCCAATATATCATCCAACAGCTTCCCATCTTTCAGCCTGCTGAGTTAATGCTGAAAATATGCATTAGGTATGAAGTACTCAGTTCATGAAGAGGATTTCATTTAAACTGATAAAAAGTAAGTACATTTTCTGCAGTTAATGGAACCATCTTGTCCTTAATTTTTCATTTAGTCTTGCAGGTTTCAGAACAATGTTTTAATTTTTTATATCGCATGCTCTAACATAAAAGTACAATGGAGTTTAAAGTGGCAAATGACAGTACTGACTTTAAGATATCCTATTTTTTTCTAAGTTAAAGCCATTGCCAAAGACAATGTCTTTGTTTCACATCTGATGATGTCAATGGAGATACTGCACATACTCCGAGGAAATCACAGGTTCCATCACAAGAGTATAACATAGTATTTTATGGAGTATCCCACCTTTGTCTTAAAAGATAATCTGTCTAGTTAGCATGAATCTCCTTTTTACTCAGTGGTTCCTCTGTTTCTTCCCAGCTGCATCATACAATCACAGAAACCACCTTTCTTTATCCTCTGAATCTGTGAGACCTGAAGAGCAGAGCTGTAACTGACATGGTTGCAGTGCTGGGGCCATTCTGACAGTGCTCTCAGAAAGAAGACCTGATGCTGGAACACATCCTCCATCTCTTCTCACCTTGCGTTGGTCACACTGAAAATCCAATATCCTTTCCAATATACAAACTCACTATTTTCCAGGCTATTCAGTGAGTATTGAGAAGAGTTGCGCTAAAGGGGGCCTACAAGCAAGCTGGAGAGGGACTTTTTACAAGGGTGTGTAGTGATAGGACAAGGGGAAATGGCTTTAAACTGAAAGAGGGAAGATTTAGATTAGATCTAAGGAAGAAATTTTTTACAGTGAGGGTAGTGAAGCACTGGAACAGGTTGCCCAGAGAAGTTTGTGGATCCCCCATCCCTGGAAGTGTTCAAGGCCAGGTTGGATGAGGCTTTGAGCAACATTCTAGTGGAAGGTGTCCCTGCCCATGGCAGGGGGGTTGGAACTAGATGATCTTTAAGGTCCCTTCCAACCCAAACCATTCTATGATTCTACATAAGAGTTTGAGACAGATATCTAGAGAGTCTGTGATTTCTACTGAGAAAAACTGGAGGTGTTCAGTCTTAACTTCTCCAAACCCAAAGAGCTATTAGCTAGCACGAAGTATAAATCTAAAACAAATGCCTGGGCTGAAAAGTCTAGTTTACCAGTAGGTAACAGGTGTGACTGGAGCAATCACGCAACATCCTTATTTGCAGATGAATTTTCCCTGCCCTAACGCATCACCTTCATGGCATACCCAGGAAGAGAAAACTTGGAGGTTTTCATAAATCCCTTGGCACATTTGATTTATTTATGTATGCATTTGAGCTGTTCCTGTTCTGTGTCTCACCATTTTAGCCACGACACATTCCAAACATACACAATTCATTTTCTGTTAAAAAAAAAAAAAAGTGAGATCTTATCAGATGAGACTAAAGAACTGAGGGATTCTTTGTGAATATATCTCCTTCCTTCTATGCAAAAGGCCAGTTGTTTTGATGTGTGGAAACAGACTCCACAACTTGGAAAGTTGTAAAGTAGGTATGTTTATTGCAGCGCTGGGTGCACGGGGGATCGCTCCACCACAAACGTGCACACCCGCCGTAGCAGTTTTTCTTGTATTTATACAGACATACTCATCACCCCCCCCCCAAAAAAGGGCAGTCTCTCCCAGGAGATCATTTCCATAGCCCCCACCTCAAGATCTGCCTCAGGCTCCTCCTTGACACGCCTCCTGGTGGTCGTGGGCAGGGGTCTTTGGGATGAAGGCCGTAGGTCTTCCTCGCTGTGTGTTTTCACTTCTTCCCTAAAATTCCTGTTTTGGCTGGGCTTGCAGAGACAAACCGTTTCCCAGCCTGGCCTGGCCTTGAGTGGACACCTGGTTGTCTCCTACTTGTTATTGTTTGAAGACAAATGTTAGTTCTTGTTAGTCCTTATCTCTCCTCTTTGTCTGTTTTTCCCCCTATGGGTCACGAGTTACAACCTTGCCATCATTTATTTTGTCTTTCTTACCAGCCTTCTTTTCGGGTAGTTAGTGTTACAAAGCAGGGATTAGTAGTTGATAACTTCTAACAATTCACAGAGCTATTTCACAGAGCTATGTATTTCCCAGAGTCTTATGCTGTCTTATGCCTGTTCTTATACCTATCCATAGAAATAATAGCTAATATAGTCTTATGTAGTCTTATGCCTACTCCTATACCTATCCCCATATCAGTCCCCCCTTTTCTATTAAATCAAGTAAATTCTTTTACTTGCCTAAGTTTCCCGATTGATATAACGCTTTGTGCATTGAAGATACCCTTCGAAACACACACCAAATCCATACATATAGCAGTGTTAGTAACAACATCAAGGCAGCTGTAGCTATTAACAGTATTATAACAGGATGTATTAGATGATTGAAAAATCCTGACCATCCAAAAAGTGCTTCTCACCATTTATGTTCTCCATCCTTCTCTACTCTCTTTTTACAATTTTCTTTATCTTGTTTGCATCATAATGAACTGTCCCCAGAGTTTTCTGTCCGCTCTTTCTAATTTGCCCAGTATTTGCATTAAACCAGGATGCTGTAGCAATTTCTTTATCAAAGTTAGATTTGTTCCTATAGGTGTGGGTATTAACTCGTAGATCAATGTATAGTCTGATTTTAGAATATGATGGGATGTGATGGGAGCAGAATAATGGAAGTCACATCCCGTGATTCGAGTGAAATTACAGATGCAGAAGTTTGAATGATTTTTAGTGCCTACTTCCGTTTCTTCTACAAATATGGAGCTACATTTTGTTCGTACACATGCACAACCTTTCACCGCATATATTATGATTGTCTTTGAGCCAACATCAGGGCGAATTTCAAAATGACACACTGTTGGAGTGTGGATCTTTGAAGAGCAGAGTCACACGGCAGCAACGCCATGTCAGTATCCTTTTTTTTCATAGACTCTGTTGAGGGTGAAAAGAGATGGCTCAGAGCGGAGCTGAGGGAGGCTGCAGAGCACACTGTGTGGATAAACAGGGGACGCCCTGAAGGTGCTGTGCCCCCCTCCTTTCTCCACAACGACCCTGACAATTGACACCCTCCTGCTCAGTGGAATCTTGGGTATAGTTGAAATAGTAAGGCCCTCGGTAAGGGAAGTAGTATGCTAGAAACTGCTTTGCAAGGCTGTACCAAAACAATATGCTAGTAACTGGCATTGCCAGCCTCGTACACAGGGTTTTATTCGTGCAAGAAAAGAAAGGGGGAATTTGTTGGAGTGTGGATCTTTGAAGAGACTGCACGAAGAAAACCCTGTGTGAATAAAGACGGGAGCTGGGAAGTTAGGCCTCAGGGGCGGAATGCCCTTGAAGTAAAGGATAAGAAAACTATGCTGTATGATAAGGGAGTAGTGTTTGCTTAGAGCAGAGCTTCGCTAGGCGGGTGTTTTTTGAAATAGTCTGTTAAACACGACAAGCATTATGTATCATCCAATAATGGTGTAGAAAAGGTGTGGTCTCAGGATGACTGGCAAAAGTTGTCTATATAAGCAATAAGAACTGCGCAATAAACGAGATTCCTGCAGCTAACTCATATTGAGTCGTCTCTGGAGTCTTCAAATCCCGCTTCCACAACACACCTTTTGATCAGTATCAGGACAGATATCTTGTGCTCGTATGGTATTACTTTCACTTAGAAATCCTTGTTGTTCTCGCACAATGCCTTTGGGCCCATGTTCTATGTTCGAAAGGATAAAGCAGGGTTCTGTCATGGTATATCCCTAAAGCTATGATGGGATGGATCACAGTTATTAGAGCATTACCAATGGTTAGTACAAGGCCGTAACTGTGTGCGTGGTGGGGTTACAAGTAAAATTTACCATATTCCACCAGGATTGAAGCTCTCTTTCTTTACTTGTGGCACCATCCCAGACTACCTTTCGGATTTCAGTGGGAAATATCCCTTCTTCTCCTTCTCTTATAATAGAGGCGATACTATAGTATCTGATTGCATCCATAGTTGGGCCTGAACACAACTCAGGGCTAGTGAGATATTGGCTTGTAGCCCGTCGATCACATCTACAATTATATTGTGGTCTCTTATGTTTGTTTGTTCCCAATCTGGTAAGATTTGTGATGCTAACCACTGGTGAGCTCCTAAAGTCAATAACGAGGATTGTAAGGGCCATTGCAGTTTTGACAGATCTCTAGTGACAGCGGCCAGCTTGTTCATTATTACTTCTGAGTCTATGGTACTCAGAACTCTCAACCCTGTTCCTAATAGCCCCGTCAGGTCTCTTGGTTTTTGTCTTTGAGAAATACCTTTCCTCTTTCTTAGCCAAGTAGTCCATCCTTCATAAGAGGTTTGTAAGAAAGGAGAACACAATGGTTGGATTTCTGATACATTAATCTGCATTGATAACTCAACCCTTTTGAGAGACCATTCTGGGTTGAATAACACTTGCTGCTGTCCTGTGTTTCTTATCACACATGGACCAATTTCATAAATTTTGGGTTCTAGCTTAGGTACTGGCATAGGTCGTGTGGTAGACATATCTCTTTACGATGTGTAACTATCGCAGCGGGCATTGTTGTAACTGGCCCAGTTTTTATTTTAAATTTAAATGAAAGTCCAATAGCACTATTGGCCCATAGACAAACCACTTCAGTGGTTTGCACTAGTGTGAAATTATGCCAACAATCTAATTCTTTAGAAGCACATTATTTGTGGGAGTAATTGAGATAGTAATTTTAGTAATTTGGGATGCCTTTTTATGGGTAGGGCAATTAATAATTTGGCATCCTACTTTGATTTTTTTTTTCCCTACATTTCCCTGAAGTTGGTGAATTCCCTTTGTATCCTTACTCCATTCTTGTTTTAAATATTCTTGATTTTCATACATAACCACAGTAGATAGATTTAAACCTTCTCGAGCAGAGTATTTCCCCATGGATCCAATATACCTACCAAGGCCACTCAGTATCATTCTGGCTACAAGTGCTTTCCCACCTCTGAATTATAATTATGACTGTGAGAAAAGTAATTTCCCTGATTGGACTTGCATGACCTTCCATGGAGATCTATGGACTTTTTACTCTGGTGTGATGAATTCAGGCATTCTGCTCCTTGATCTTGATTGCTGTGTAGGAGGTGAGGAGTACTTGGAATGGTCCTTCCCACTGTGGTTCCAAAGTTCTTCCTGCAAGAGACTTGACATATACAAAATCTCCAGGTTGTATATTATGTACAGGTCCATCTAGACCTCTGCTCCGAGTTCTAAATACATGTTTTTCGATTTCTCTGAGTTGTTTGCTTAATGCCACCATATAGGAAGTCATAATTTCTTCACCAATTTGTGAAGACACCCCCTTTTGTACTCCATAAGGCCGCCCATATAAAATCTCAAATGGGCTCAGCCCTTCTTTTGCTCTGGGTTTGGTTCGTATTCATAAAAATGCCAGAGGCAGAGATTGGGGCTAAGCCAAATTAGTTTCCTGTCCCAATTTAACAATTTGTTGTTTAATCAAATGATTCATTTTCTCTACTTGGCCACTCAGTTGTGGCCAATATGGAGTATGTAATTGCCAATCTATTCCTAGATGGTGACTAATTTGATGCACTACCTTAGAGATGAAGTGTGGTTCCTCTGTCTGAGGATATTACTGCTGGGACTCCAAACCTGGGTATTATTTCTTGGAGTAATGCTTTGGTTATTTCTCGAGCTTTAGCTGTTCTACATGGAAAGGTTTCTGGCCAGCCTGAAAAGGTATCAGTTAGTACAAGCAAATATTGATACTCCCCTTTTCTAGGAAGTTCCGAGAAATCAATTTGCCAATGTTGTCCTGGAGCATTCCCTTTCCCAATTTGGCCCATTTCTGGCTGTGCAATGGTCTTTGGACTAGTCTGGAGGCAGAGATCACGTTGCTGAGTTACTTGTCTGACAGCGGTATACAGATTTCGAGCCACTATACTTTTGATAAGATATTTGTATAATGCTTCCGCCCCCCAATGGCCTTTCTTGTGTTCTTCTCAGGCTAATGGCCAAACCATATAAGAAGGAACTATAAGTTTTTTGTGTGGTGTCATGGCCCACCCATCCTCATTATATGATCCCTCAAGATCTGTAATGAGTTTACGGTCATCTTTTGTATACTCTGGCTTACCTTCTAAAGATATGCATCCATCGGGAATTAGTGCCCCTTCTACCTGTATCTCTTTTCTAGCAGCCTGTTTTGCCTCTCTGTCCACCAGTTCATTCCCTCTTTCCAATTCTGTTCTCACCTTCTGGTGTGCCGATGTGCACAATTGCCACTCTTTCAGGAAGTTGTACTGCATTAAAAGTTTTAAAGTCTCTTCTGCATGCTTGATAGCTTTTCCTTCAGCTCTTTCTAGAGCTCGAGTCAGGTTTATGATTTCAGCTTTCTGTGCCAAGGTGTCAGTTGGTAATTGTCCTAGTTTTAGCTGGGCCAGAGGTTTTTTTTTTAACAGCTAGAAGAGCTCCGTGTTTTGGTTTTACTCAGAGGCTCACTCTGAGAAGAATGCTGATAGCAAGCTGCCAAGGACTTTTCAGTGTGCCGGAGTGCAGAAACATGGCGGGATAAGGGGGGAGCATAGCTGGGACAAGGGGGACACGATTCCCCTTGTGATTTGTGGTGGAACTTAAGATTGAGGGCCAAACTGGCCAATTAGTATTCCATATCATGCAGCGTCATGCCCAGTATAAAAGTGAGGGTCAGCCGGGAAGAAGGGCTTTTGCGCTTTGGCGCTTTTGCACTTTTGCACTTGCTGCGCTGTTGCTCTGCTGTTTTTCTTTCTTTTCTCTCTCTCTCTCTGCCCCTCTCTATTTCGGGGCCTCGCGTTTGTCCGGGATTGCAGCTTCGGGACGAGACGGGCTTCGCATACGAGGGGGTGGTGAGCACCTACACTGTATTAAATCATCTGTATTAAATCATTCTTATCTCAACCCACGGGTTTCCTGTTTATCCTTTAATTCTCTCCCTCATTGCTGGGGGTGGGGGAGGGGGAGTGACCGGCTGTGTGTGGGGGGCGGTTCAACCTAACTCACGACAGTAATGGTCCCGATTCTATTACCTTTTCAGAAGTGGTGACGGCGTATCCCGAATGTCGCATTCCACTCATAACATAACTGCTTCCGTCTGTGAACCAGTGTTCTACCCCCTTCATGGGGGCATCTTTGAAGTCAGCGCAGCTGGAGTGCGTCACCTCAATTGTTTCGAGACAGTCACGATCCACTCGTTCTCCAGTGTTCCCACTGAGAAATCAAGCTGGGTTAACAATGTTAGTAGTTATAATTTCAACATCATCCTGTTTGGCCATGATGGCTCGATACCTCAGGAACCTCTGCGGGAGAGCCAATGTCCCCCTTTTGCTTCAAGGACTGTGGACACCGTGTGGGACACGAAAACAGTCATTTTCTGGCCTAAGGTAAACTTCCGGGCCTCTTGGATATTCAGGATGACTGCTGCCACTGCCCTCAGACAACTGGGCCATCCTTTTGCAGCAACATCCAGTTGTTTGGAAAAGTACGCCACAGCTCGTCTGCATGGTCCCAGGTCCCGTGCCAGTATCCCTAATGCTATTCTCTGAGAAAAATGGTTTACTCACATCAGGAAGTCCCAATGCTGGCGCTGACATCAGGGCCTTTTCAGCTGGTGGAATGCTCCGTATCCCACTGGAGGTATTTTTGGCTGGATGTTACTAAAGAATACAGCGGTTTAACAAGCAAGCCATAGTTTCATTTCATTTCATAGATTTCATAGATTTCTAGGTTGGAAAAGACCTTAGAGATCATCGAGTCCAACCATCCCTAATCCCCATTAAACCATATCCTCAAGTAGATCATCCACCCTATTCTTAAACACATCCAGGGATGGGGACTCAACCACCTCCCTGGGCAGCCTATTCCAGTGGCTGACAACCCTTTCAGAGAAGAAATACTTTCTAACATCCAACCTGAATCTCCCCTGACTAAGCTTATACCCATTTCCTCTTGTTCTATCACCCATCACTAATGTAAAGAGCCCTTCCCCTACCTCCCCACCATCTTTTCTCAAGTATTTATAGGCCATAATCAGGTCTCCCCTCAGCCTCCTCTTCTCCAGGCTAAACAGCCCCAACTCCCTCAGCCTCTCCTCATAAGTTTTATTTTCCAGCCCCTTGACCAGTTTAGTTGCCCTTCTTTGGACTCGCTCCAGGAGCTCAATATCTCTCTTAAAGCGAGGGGCCCAAAACTGGACACAATATTCCAGGTGCGGCCTCACCAGTGCCGAGTACAGGGGCAGGATCACTTCCCTGCTCCTGCTGGTCACACTATTCTTGATACACGCCAGTATCCCATTGGCCTTTTTGGCCACCTGGGCACACTGCTGGCTCATATCAAGCCGGTAGTCGACCAACACCCCCAGGTCCTTCTCCGCCAGGCAGCTCTCCAGCCACTCTTCCCCGAGCCTATAGCGATGCTTGGGGTTTTTATACCCCAAGTGAAGGACTCTGCACTTGGCCTTATTAAAGCTCATGCCATTGGCCTCGGCCCAACGATCCAGTCTGTTCAAATCCCTCTGAAGGGCCTCCCTACCCTCGAGCAGATCGACACAGCCTCCCAACTTGGTGTCGTCCACAAATTTACTGAGGGTACATTCGATTCCCTCATCCAGGTCATTGATAAAGATGTTAAACAGAACTGGACCCAGCACTGAGCCCTGGGGAACCCCACTGGTGACCAGCCTCCAGCCGGATTTAGCCCCATTTACCACCACTCTTTGGGCCCGGCCATCCAGCCAGTTTTTAACCCAAAGGAGGGTGTGCCTATCCAGGCCAGCAGTTATCAGTTTCTCAACCAGAACACTATGAGAAACTGTATCAAAGGCTTTACTGAGGTCAAGGAAAACTACATCCACAGCCCTTCCCTCGTCAACCAGGCGGGTCACCCTGTCATAGAAGGTGATCAGGTTTGATTGGCAAGACCTGCCTTTCATAAACCCATGTTGACTGGGCCTGATCACCCGGTTAACCTGTATGTGCTCATTAATAGCACTCAAGATAACCTGTTCCATGACTTTGCCCGTCACCGAGGTCAAACTGACAGGCCTGTAGTTCCCCGGATCCTCCTTCCGCCCTTTTTTGTAAATGGGGGTAACATCCGCCAGCCTCCAGTCCAGCGGAACTTCCCCAGTGAGCCAAGACTGCCCAAAGATAATGGACAGGGGTTTGGCAATGACATCCGCCAGCTCTCTCAGGACTCTCGGGTGGATACCATCAGGCCCCATAGACTTGTGGGCATCCAGCCGGAGGAGCAGTTCCTTGACCCGTTCCTCTGGGATCACAGGAGCTTCGATTTGCTCTCCCTCCCTGCTCTCAGACACCGAAGGCCAGCTCACCTGGGAACTACTAACCTTATTATTAAAGACTGAGGCAAAGAAGGCATTAAGGACCTCAGCCTTGTCCTCATCACTAGTGACTAACGCACCCCCTGAGTCCAGTAGGGGCTGGAGGTGATCTTTAGCCCTCCTTTTGTTATTAATATATTTATAGAAAGACTTTTTGTTGTCCCTTACAGAGCTGGCTAGTCTAAGTTCCAATTGGGCTTTTGCCCCCCTGATTATCTCCCTACATGCCCTAACTTCCTCCCTGTATTGATTCCTGGATGCCTGCCCATTCTTCCAAGACTTATAGACATCCCTTTTTCTTTTGAGATGTTCCCAAATCTCCTTTGTCATCCAAGCTGGTTTTCTACCCCGGCGGCTCGACTTCCGGCACACAGGGACAGCTCGCTCCTGTGCCTCCAGAATTTCCTTTTTGAATAGTAACCAACCCTCCTGCGCCCCCTTACCCTTGAGAGCTATCTCCCATTGGACTTTGTTAATCAGACTTCTAAACAGCCCAAAGTCAGCTCTCCCAAAGTCCAGCTTGGCCGTTTTAGTGTTCCCCCTTCTAACTTCCCCTAGAATTGAGAATTCTATTATCTCGTGGTCACTATGCCCCAGGCGTCCTCCAACCTTCACATCTCCCATAAGACCTTCTCTGTTCACAAACAGCAGGTCTAGGGGATAGTTGTATATCCAGAGCCGACACCACTCCATTATTCCTAAGAAAGTTCGTAGCTCTTTCACGGTCTGTGGTTGGGGGGTCTGGCATATGGCTTCTTTCCGGGCTTGACCCAGGAAACGCTGACCAGCACTGATTTCATACCCAAGATATGTAACTTGTTGCAATGTTACTTGTGCCTTTCTCTGAGAAACCCAGTACCCCTGGAGCCCAAGAAAATTTAGTAATCTTACAGTCCAGATGACACAGGATTCTCTGGTCTTTGTCGCGGTAAGGAGATCGTCTACATATTGTAATACTTTTCTTTCTTCTTGTGGTGGTTCCCGTGACTCTAGGTCTTTTGCTGGCTGGTTTCTGAAAATCGTAGGGCTGTACTTAAAACCTTGTGGCAACACCGTCCAGGTGAGCTGGGTCTTTCGACCACTCTTGGGATTTTTCCATTCAAAAGTAAAGATTTTCTCACTGGCTTCATGGAGAGGGAGGCAAAAGAAGGCATCTTTTAAATCTAGAACTGTAAACCAAGTCAAATCAGGAGTCAGAGTGGTTAACAGGGTATATGGATTAGCAACCACAGGGTATTGATCCTCTGTTATTTTGTTTCTATGATTGGACGAATCCCTTCCCTATCTTCCTTTTTAGTGGGTATTGTTTAATTCTTACCACTCTGTGTTCGCTTTTCAAATTTATTACCACTGGCTGGGCATTTGTGGCACATCCTGGAACATCAGTTGCCCAAACTCCTGGATACACCCGGTCAGTGATTTCCGTGTCGATTTTTCCTTCTGTGGGAATATTAACTAAAAGCAAGCTCATTATTTGTACATACTGATGATCATTTACCTCCAGAGTAATGTCACCCTTCTTGAATTTTATCGTGGCTCCCAATTGTTCTAATAGATCTCTTCCCAAAAGGGCTTTTGGGGAGTTTGGCATATACAAGAATTTATGAATGCCCACTTGCTTACCCAGTTTATATTTTAAAGGTTCAAAAAGTAAGCCTTTTCACTCTGGCCAGTTGCTCCTTTTACTACAATGTAATAATTTCCTAAAGGCATTAAGGCTTGATTTAAAATGGAATATGTTGCCACCGTATCTAGTAAAAATTCCATTTCCTTTTGTTCCTCCCCTAGCCTCATAGTAATCTTTTGCAAGATCCTTGGCAGTTTTTATGACTAATTGTTTCTTTGTCTCAGTTAACATTCTAGCAATAATTGCATATCATTCCAATCAGGGTTGTGCTTACTGGATCGCTGCAATATTCCTGATCAGCTGTCTTCCATTCCCTTAAATCATTAGAGGAAAATGGTACCTTAATTCTTATTGTCCCACCATCCGGCCCTACTGCTTCCCGGAGGGGTGCCTGCAGAATTGTTGCTGTTGGCTGCTCTGTTGCTGACGGCTGTTTTTTCTTAGTGCGAGAGGATATCGGGCTGTCTGGAGAAATAGGGGTCTCGTTTGAGTCCTCATTTTGCTCCTGAGACTGAGGGGAGGCTTGAAAATATCAGTTAGATCTTGTTCTGAGCCCTGGCAGGTTTTACTTATTCTAGTACACCTTTGTCCAATGCTGCAGGCTGAGCAGCATCTTTTTAATTTATTTTTGTTCTCCCTCTTGTTTTCTTTTTCTAATGCGAGGACTATAGGATCTCGTGGAGGCATTAGTCCGCAATCTCTCTGTCATTCAGGGTTATTTTGGAGAACAAAGAGCATATCTGCGTATTTAACTTTATCCCATTTTTCTTCCCTTCTTAGGAACAACACATTAATTGTAAAAGCGTGTCATGGTTTAGTGTTCCACCCTCACTGGGCCATTTAGCTTCATTTTCTAGCTTATAAAGCAGCCACCATTGGTTACAATATTTGATTAGTTTCTTTGTATTCTCTGTGCCTCCTTGTCCCACTATATCTTTCCAGTGTGTTAATATACAT
>NC_141497.1:21367841-21458513 GCF_009769465.1 Tauraco erythrolophus
CATGAACAGGGAGGGAGCACCCACCGACCATGGTCCCGGGCAAAACAGACTCGGCTTGTGTCACTGTCGTGCCGGGGACAGAGAGAAGAACGACACAGAATTCAGGTCCAGGAGAAAATGCCAACACCAACAGCAGCCAGCAGCAGGAGCGGCATTTATTTAATTACAAATCCATATATATAACATGGTTCACAAGGATGGCCAAGGCTATTGGTCGCTTGACCATCCACCTCCCAGAGTGATTGGCTAAATGCTACAACACCCATTTCAAAACAACTTTCCCAGTGTGCCATAAACAAGACTGCATAACAAGCTACAGGTGCAAGATAAAGTCTTAGTTTACAAAAACCTCAAACTGTTTCTCAGCTAGCCTGCATGGGAAAAAGAACTTTCACAGGATGCTGCAGTAGCTGGAAAATTTCTGCTTCTAGCTTTTTGGTATCCACAATTCCCCCTTTTTGTTTAAGACTAATTTAAAGTGGGCAGAGAGATACTCCAGCAATGCCATAAGAGATACACATCTAGCAAACCCAGTTATATGTCCAGTCATTAACTCTAAATAGCCTTAAGGGCTCTACATTCTGACTCCATAACATAAGAAACTTAAAGTTCGGTCTCTGCTTGTAGAAGGACCAGGCTGATGGTCGATGTCTTGGTCGTCATCAGGAGGATCATCAATCGAATGATCCGCATTCTGGCCGTCATTTCAAGGTTGCCTTGGAGTTTGCCTGTTCTGCTTCTGGTGCCGCAGGTCAGGGTGAACGCATCTTGCAGGTAGCCATCGTACCCCAGTATCTGTGGAAACGCAAGCATACCCACGACCCCAAGCAATAAGCTCAAACGGGCCGTCCCACTACTTAGTGAGTAGGTCCCATACCCAGACTTTCACTCGGGGCAGGTGCGTCTCGCCTGAAGACTGAAACGAAAGAAAATGATTCAGAATAACAGGATTATTTGAATTTGGTGGCACTGTAAGATGATTAATTGTATGTAATGCTTTTTCTAGTCGACTCTGTGGGGTTTATACATGCATTCCCCCTTTTTGTTTATTTAAAACACACTTCAAAGTGCCATGAGCGCGTTCAACAATGGCTGGGCCAGTAGGAGAATGCGGAATACCCAAAGTATGATTTACACCCCATAGGTGTAAAAACTGCCGTGTCTTCTGTGAGACAAAGGCCGGGCCATTATCGTTTTTCACAGAAAAAGGCACGCCCAAGATTGCGAAAGCGAGTTTCCAATGGGCAATGACATCGCGACCTTTCTCCCCAGTATGAGCAGACGCCCACATAGCTGAGGAGAAAGTGTCAATAGACACATGCACATACTTAAATCTGCCAAATTCAGGAATATGCGCTACATCCGTCTGCCAAAGCTGCAAGGCTTTTAGGCCTCTGGGGTTTGCCCCCGATGGCAGAGGTGCAGCGATTCCGTGGCAGTCAGGGCAAGCGCTGACAATGTCCCGAGCCTCAGTGGGCGTTAAGTGGAACTGCTTCTGCAGGGTGTGCGCACTTTGATGGAAAAAACTGTGCGATGCCTTGGCTTGTGCAATTTTGTCAGGCTGAGGCACTACCCACGCAGGGTTAGCTAGCATGTCAGCCCTGGCATTGCCTTCTGTTATAAAACCTGGCAAGTTGGTGTGACTTCGAATATGCAAAATGTAATATGGATGAACTCGAGCTTGAATTGCACACCACAAAGTTTTCAATAGTGAAAACAGAGCTGCATTATTTACTTCTTCAGAAGTGAACAATCTAAGCGTTGGGTTATGTCTGCTATGTAAGCAGAATCAGTGACCAAATTCAAAGGTACCTGAGAGAACCGCTGAAAAGCCATGGCAACAGCCCTCAGTTCAACCAACTGGGCTGAGCCTGACTCATGACCTTCCAGCATCTGCCACTCAGATTGCTCCTTCCAGGTAACAATAGCTTTCCCAGTTTTCCCGGACCCGTCGGTGAAGACGGTGGGTCCTTGCACTGGCACCCGACTATTTTTTGGCTGCAAGGTAAAGCTTGTCGATCTTGCCAATTGCAGTAATTTATGGCTGGGCAGATGATAAGCAATCTGTCCTGAAAAGTTTTGCAGCGCACTTTGCAAAGGAGCCCTGTTAGTAAGGCTCCACTCAAAGTGTTCCTGCTGTACTGGAAGAACAATTGTTGCAGGATCCGCTGCCATTAATTGCAAACACTGTTGGTGGCATTTGATTATCAGACAAGTGATCAATTCAAACAATGTGGATGCTTTTTTTTTTGGCTGATGTGGCAAAAAGACCCATTCCAGAATATGCAAGGGGTCAGGCCACTGTTTATTCCACTGGCCAATGATACCTGTAGGATGAAAATCTGGAGTGGTAATGAAAACAGTGATATCAATGGAGGGATCCACTCGATAAACCTGACAAGCAGAAACAGCCTGTCGAACCTCCTCCAGCGCTCGTCGCGCTTCAGGAGTCAATTTGAGGTGAATTCAACTCGGGGTCCCCCTTTAAAATATTAAAAAGCAGGGAAAGTTGCACCGTGGTTAGCCCTAGATAAGGACGTAACCAACTGATGATACCCAGCAATTTCTGAGCATCGTTCAAGGTCTTAATAGAACCCGAGAATTGCACCTCTTGGTGTTGTATAGTTTGGTCCAGAATTTTGACTCCTAAATATTTCCAAGGAGGATGCTTTTGAACTTTCTCCGGAGCCACTTGCAATCCATAAGAATGCAGAGCAGCAAGCAGCCGAGGCTGTATCCTCAGCAGCTCGTCCTGGGTGGATGCTGCCACCAGGATATCATCCATGTAATGGTAGCAGTATGCCTCAGGAAACTGCTCGTGGACTCCGGACAAAGCTTGAGCAACATACCATTGGCAGATAGTCGGGCTGTTCTTCATGCCCTGAGGCAGAACCTTCCATTGATACCTCTTTGCAGGTTCGGCATTGTTAACTGCAGGCACAGTAAAAGCAAATTTTGGCTTGTCATCAGGATATAAAGGAATAGTGAAAAAGCAATCCTTCAAATCAATGATCAGGATTTCCCACCCTGCTGGAATCATGGTGGGTGAGGGCATACCAGGCTGCAATGCTCCCATACTTTCCATCACTGCATTGATTTTCCGGAGATCCTGCAACAATCTCCATTTTCCTGATTTTTTCTTAATTACAAAACCAGGAGTATTCCAGGGACTAGTGGAAGGCTCAAGGTGTCCCTGTTGTAATTGTTCCTGAACTAACTGATGAAGGGCGACTAGTTTCTCTTTTGGTAGGGGCCACCGGGGTTGCCAGATGGGTTTGTTTGCTATCCACCGCAAAGGCAACGTAGGATACTGTGCGCCCTTCAGCACAGTGGCCCCCATCAAAAATTTGTCCCAATCCATACCCCCCAAGTCGCCAATACATCCCGCCCCCAGAGGTTAGGTGGAGTTGCAGTGACATAGGGCCGAACCGTAGCTGTTTGCCCCTCTGCATTTTTCACCATCACAGGTCATTCGCTTAAATAGCTCTGTGTGGTTCCCCACAACCCTGCAATGGCTGACCCCACAGGGGCTAAAGGCCACGTAGGAGGCCACGCAGAGAAGGAGATGATTGTCACGTCAGCGCCCGTGTCGATCAAACCTCAGAGCCGAATCCTGGACGGCTGGGCATTTGGCAGGATTAGGGTACACGTCATCTGTGGCTTTTGGCTAGAGATGCCTGCAGTCCAGAAGACCTGCGGAAGTGCCGTAGATCCAAAGCCACCATCTCCATGACTTCGTTGTTCTGTCCTGGGAACACACGACTTGAAAGGCACAAGTTGAGCAATTCGAGTCTTTTCAGGAATAGTGACGGGGGGGTGGATGTGGAAATCATAGCACAAATCTGGCCTGTAAAGTCAGCATCAATAACTCCTGGGTGTACAAAGATCCCTTGAGAGGTGACACTAGATCTTCCCACCAGCAATGCACTCAGTCCCTCTCCTAGGGGCCTGAATGCATCCAAGGGAACCTTATAAACATGACAGGATTCTAAGATGACTGTTGCTGCGGTGTGCACATCCACTCCGATTGATCCCTGGGTGCTGGCTCCAAACTGGCTGAATAGGCCTGTGTCGGTGCCATGCCCTGGGGAAGTATTTGTGTCTGAGCGCACATCCCCTTTGCGCTCCTGGTCGAGTTTCCCGAGCGTGTCAAGGGTCGACCATTGCCATGATATATAGATTGACAGTATTTTGCAAAATGACCTGGCCTATCGCATCTCTCACAGCGAGCAACTCCCCTGTTCTCTTTATTTTTCTTCTTTTGTTTAATCTGTTTCTGCTTGCTCTCAACCTTAGGTTGCCTTTTCAGTTCACGATCAGAATTTGATTGAATAGGCTGCAGAACTGCAGCCAGAGCAGACTTATGATTCTCAGATCCCACTTTGGAACAGGCTTCAATCATCTCTGTTAGTGTGAGTTCCCCTGGCAAAGCATCTATGATCTTTCTACACTCATCATTGGCATTATCTCTTGCTAGTTGTCTGCACAACAGCTGCCACAAGGTCTCATCTTCGACCTGCTTCTCGAGGGCTGCAGCAATCTTTTCCATGAAAGATAAAAAATGCTCTTTCTGCCCCCGAGTTATTTTCACATATCGTGTTTTAGGAGCAGCCATGTCCATGCCTTTTAATAGGGCTCCCGTACTAATCTTCTGAGCCTGCTCAAGGACCTGAGGATGCCAGGTGGCTTGAAGATCAGGATCAGAAAAGGCATTAGCTCCCATAAGAGCATCTGCTGGAACTCCATATCTAGGATCAGTTGGAGGTAGTTGCATATTCCCAGTCGCAGCTTTTTCAGCCATCCTTCTCCAATTGGCCTCAAAAACTGAATATTGTACAGGTTGAAATAATACCTGACCTAAATGCTTAATATCAAATGGAGGGAGCAGCTCAGTATTCAGCACTCTAATAATCTGCATGACTTCAGGAGACCCTAGCCCATATTGTGCCACTTTAGATTGTAAATCTTGGACCACTTTCCAAGCGATAACTTCATGTGTGTCAGACTGACCTGAGTTAGGAAGAGCTTTCTGTACAGGAAAGTCTTGGATGATAACCTCTGTGGGTTCACTACCACCTTGATCTACCTGCACAGCACTTTGAGGCACTATAACAACCCGATCAGGTCCCTTTTCATCTTTAGGCATCCCGACTTTCTTTATTAAACCCCAGTCCCCAACCACCAGAGCCCACCTCTTGACCGATTCCCAAAACCGCTTTGAATTTTTTGGACGCACAGTCACACTACATTCAGGAAGCATCCAAGGACAGTTGTAGGCCAGCCGTGTTACTGGTTGCTGGCGTCTGACCACTGCCACAGTTTCCCGCAGTGTAGTAAGCGTGTCCGTAGTAACACTGCTTGCATCGTCGGGCCTCACGGATGAGGAAGGCTGGCAGGGTACAGGCGCCGGTCCAGCAGGCAGCGTAGCGGCGGAGGCTGTGGACGGTTGCGGAGCTACGCATGGCAATGCAGCTTGGGGAATTGCGGCTTGCGGCGGCACCACTGTCCGTGCAGGCGCCGCCACCAGGGCTGCCGGCTCCGCACTCGGTGCCCGCCGCACTGCCTCTGTCAGCACCACTAGTTGCTGTAATATTTCTCGCAAAAGCGCCGTACGCTGGTGTGCCGAGAAATCCGCCACCAGCCTCTGCGCCGGGAAATGCCCGGATGCTGGCGAGGGACACAAAGGCGCCAGAGCCGACGCCGCCGTGATACCTCCTACCCCTCCTGGTTGCGGTAAAACCCCGGCTGCCATGCCTGACTTCTGCAATGGCGGAGCCATAGGAAGGACAGATCCCGCTGAGTAACTGAAGTAGCTGGCTGTATGGGCGGCCGTAGTGCGGAGGAGGAGTGGGGGGCCGCTGGGGCGGAGGCTGGGGGACGCTCCAACGCTTTGCTTTGACCGGTTAGTTTTGCTAATTGTTCCACTGGTGAGGGGTACTCAGGTGGAACATAATCCCGCGGGGAGGGGTAGGACCCTCACGAGTCTCTCAGTCCCCAAGGGCAGCGGAGACGCAGCGAGTACGCTGCCCGTGCTGTCCGGGGTCAGTGTTCCCTCAAATAACTCATCGTCCCCTTGAGAGCCTTCAGCCTCAGATTCGTCAGAGCCCGGTAATTCTTTCCCTTCTCTTCCTGCTGTCCACTTTCGCATTATACCACATATAGCGACCACCACGTACATAGCAGGTCAAGTACGCTCTTATCTCCAAACACGGTCTCATGAAATAACTTATCCCCTAACAGTTCCCAAGCTTCTGGGTTAAGGGCAGTGTTAGGATCAGCTACAAACTCATGTTCTGCTGCCCAATTTAGCAATTCACAGAGAGCTTCATCACTTATGTCAGCTCCCGCGATCGTTATCACATTTTTGAAGGCAGAAAATATCGTGCTTTCTTTCACGGAGCTTTGCCCCATCTTTTCAGACTGGAGTTTCGTCCCTGGAGCCTCGGGGGGAGCACGTACCTTCTAAATTCAGTTGCAGTTGTATCACGTCGGGGTCACCAAGTGTCGCTGTTGTGCTGGGGACGGAGAGAAGAACGACACAGAATTCAGGTCCAGGAGAAAATGCCAATGCCAACAGCAGCCAGCAGCAGCGGCGTTTAATTAATTACAAATCCATATATATAACATGGTTCACAAGGACGGCCAAGGCTATTGGCTGCTTGACCATTCACCTCCCAGAGTGATTGGCTAAATGCTACAACACCCATTTCAAAACAACTTTCCCAGTGTGCCATTGTTGTGGGTTAGGCTGACCCTCCCACACAGCCGGTCACTCCCCCTCCCCCACCCCCAGGAATGAGGGAGAGAATTAAAGGAGAAACGGGAAATCCGTGGGTTGAGATAAGAACAATTTAATACAGATGATTTAATACACAGTGTAGATGCTCACCGCCCCCTCGTATGCGAAGCCCGTCTCGTCCCGAAGCTGCAATCCCGGACAAATGCGAGGCCCCGAAATAGAGGTGGGGGGGAAGAGAGAGATAGTACTCCGAGAGTGGGAGTACTGGGAGAGAGAAGGGAAAGAAAAAGGCAATAGAGCAAAAGCGCAGCAAGCGCAAAAGAGCAAAAGCAGCGAAAGAGCCAAAGCGCAAAAGCCCTTCTTTCCGGCTGTCCCTCACTTTTATACTGGGCATGACGCTGCATGATATGGAATACTAATTGGCCAGTTTGGCCCTCAATCTTAAGTTCCACCACAAATCACAAGGGGAATCGTGTCCCCCTTGTCCCAGCTATGCTCCCCCCTTATCCCGCTGTGCTTCTGCACTCCGGCACACTGAAAAGTCCTTGGAGTTTCACGTCCAACCACAAACATCAACTTGCTATCAGCATTCTTCTCAGAGCGAGCCTCTGAGTAAAACCAAAACACGGAGCTCTTCTAGCTGCTAAAAAGAAGAGCTAACCCGGTCCCAGCTAAAACTGGGACAGCCATAAACAAGACTGCATAACAAGCTACAGGTGCAAGTCTTAGTTTACAAAAACCTCAAACTGTTTCTTAGCCAGCCTGCATGGGAAAAAGAACTTTCACAGGATGATGCAGTAGCTGGAAAATTTCTGCTTCTAGCTTTTTGGTATCCACAGGCTTGGGGACAAATCAATTCAATTTATTAACAGTTACTTGAAAGGATAATAAGAAACAAAGCCAGATCTTAAAAACAACACCTCCTCCACCCCTTTCCTTTCTTCCCAGCTCTACGGAATGGGGGTTTGCAGGTTAATTCATCACGTTGTTTCTGCTGCTCCTCTTTCTTAAAGGAGGAGGACTCCTTACACTCTTTTCTCCTGCTCCAGTGGATCCCCTACTCACAGGACAGTCCACAGACTTCTCCAATGTTGAGTCCTTCCCACAGGATGCAATCCTTACCCATCGGATTGCTCCAGCGTGGGCTTCTTCCCCACAGAGTCATGGCTTCTTAGGGACCTGCCACTCGCTCCAGCGTGGGTCTTTCCACGTACTTCAGAAGGGTCTCTACTTCGTCGTGAGTCTCACTCTCTACGACCTCCTTCAGGCTCAGGCATCTCTGCTCCAGCGTGGGCTTCTCCATGGGCTGTGAGTGGGTCTCTGCTCCACCGAGTCTGTCCTGGCTGCAGGGGGGACGCCTGCTGTCTCACCACTGGTTGCAGGGGAATCTCAGCTCCGGCACACCTCCTCCATCTTCACTGACCTAGTGTCTGTGTGGCCGTTTCTCTCAGATCTCAGTCCTCTCTGGGTGAACTCAGCCCAGTGGGCACCCCGGGAGCGGGGCACTCTCCAAGTTCCCCAAGTGGCGCTGCCTTGGCCATCTTCAGCCGGGTGGCACCGGCCCAGTGCGGGCAGCCGCCCGCCCAGGAAGCTGGGGAGAGGGGCAGCCCCCGTCTCACCCCTCTCTTCACTGCAGGTTCGAAGCACGTTTTCAGCTCCTTTGTCCCTGTCCTGGTTTTAGCTGGGACAGAGTTAGCTCTTCTTTTTAGCAGCTAGAAGAGCTCTGTGTTTTGGTTTTACTCAGAGGCTCGCTCTGAGAAGAATTTTGATAGCACACTGATGTTTATAGTTGGCACTGAGGTCTCCAAGGACTTTTCAGCTTGCCATGTTCTTGCCAGTGTGCAGGAGCAAAACAGGATAAGGGGGAAGCATAGAGCATAGCCGAGACAAGGGGGACACGATTCCCCTTGTGATTTGTGGTGGAACTTAAGATTGAGGGCCAAACTGGCCAATTAGTATTCCATATCATGCAGCGTCATGCCCAGTGAGGGTCAGCTGGAAAGAAGGGCTTTTGCACTTTGGCTCTTTCACCGCTTCTGCTCTTTTGCGCTTGCTGCGCTTTTGCTCTATTGCCTTTTTTTCCCCTCTCTCTTCCAGTACTCCCACTCTCGGAGTACTATTCTCTCTCCCTCACTCTGTTTCGGGGCCTCGCGTTCGTACGGGATTTGCAGCTTCGAGACGAGACAGGCTTCGCATAAGAGGGGGTGGTGAGCATCTACACTGTGTATTAAATCATCTGTATTAAATTGTTCTTATCTCAACCCATGGGTATCCCATTTATCCTTTAATTCTCTCCCTCATCCCTGGGGCTGAGGGAGGATGAGTGAACGACTGGGGAGGGGACGGTTTGGTTTCCGGAGTGGCCTAACCCACGACAGTCCCCAACTTAAATAGGGCATTTGCAGAGGCGCTGATTGGCTTGACCCTGGCCTGAGGGGAACAGGGGGGTCCAACTTGGCCAGAGATTGGTCCGAACGGTTTTGGAGCCGGGGAAGTTACAGGGGGTGAATCTCCTCTCCCGCTACCAGAACCCTTTCACATAAACCCAGCACAACATCATAACCCATGTGTTTTCATATTGTGGTGTGATTGGCTGACAGCAATTTCTTGACACTGTCATACCCATGTGTTCTCAGGCTGCCCTTTGATTTGCTGCCCATTTCCTTTGATCCAGGAAGTGCTCAGTTCTAGAGTATACACATTTCTAATACATTTTCAACGTTTCCAATAGTTCCAGATGACTGACTGAGGAGGGAGAACTCAGAAGCATGCCATCTGGGCCTGCAGCAACCAAAGAAAGGAGAATAGGTGTAGAAGTTACAACAGCTTTCAAGGAAGAAAAGGAAAAATCCTGGAAAAGTCTGTCTGGCAAGCAACTCCCCTCAGATCCTGTTAATAAAGTTTCCCTGTGAGTTAAATTGCTTGACCAGTGTCTCATTTCATACACATATGAAGTAGCAGCATGTTGGTAGGCATGTCTATGCTGCCACTTCTGTTAGAAGAGATTTACTATGCTCCTGGTGAGGTGGGAAGCTTTGGGGTTATAAATCCCTTTTTGAAGCTGCTAAAAGAAGAATTTCTGAGCTGAACAGAAGCCAAGTGGCAAACTGGCTTGCAAGCCAGGATGTTTACAGCATACACAAGGCTGCAAGAAAGCACTTGAAAAGAAACAAGGTGGTTTGCACAAGGAGATGCTCGTTTGTTGTGATCCCAGTAAGAGAGGCACTCAGATACTGTAAGGTATCATTTAAAATGCTGTTTATTAGAACTAACACTATAAGAAGAAAATAACATAGATAATCTTACATCCTTTTAGATGCTGGAAGCCCCAAGTGATGTAGCATGGAAAAGGATTCCAACCCATGTGCAGCATGCTATGCAGATCTTGTCCATAGCAGAGATTCTCCCCTTTTGGTCTTCCAAGCAATAATATGTTTTTCTTACAAGGAAACAATTCTATTTATTGTTTCTACAGTTAAACAGAAATGATGTTCATATGAGAACTTCCTGCTGCACTGTTAGATAAAGACAAGGCCAGGCAGGTGGCGTAATCGCCAGTAACAAGTAGGCATATCAGATGGGAGTTGCCTATAATTATTACCCATCTTTTCTTCCTTGTGGAGGTGGTCGTGATACAGCGGGTAGGCCTTTCTGATCCTGGCAACACCTTTGGTGTAAATAGACCATCATCCACATTATCCATCGATGGGCCTTCCACATCCAGAGCCTCATACCTGTTGCACAGAGGGACCTGGGAAGGTGAGGTGGGCAAGGAGGGGATTTGCCTGCTGCCCCGAGCACAGACTTGCCTCTGTTACCCGAAAATAAATAAATATTGCGCTTTATTGCACTGCGATAAAGAATACCTGCTTTCTAAAACTCCAGAATAAGTCTTGGAAAGTTCAATTTCCTTTTCAGGTATCAGATTTGGCACCCCAGATGAGACCCTCTCTGTTCGGCTGCAGGACCCCCTGAGAACAGGACTCCCTTGGGTGCCCCCGGGGATTTCTCCGGAGGGACTCCTCGCCTCAGTCGGATCACTGCGGGAACAGATAAGGACCATCTTAGAAAAGGTATTCTTTTTGATTCTTTTTGGGTTGGGGACTGGTCCATTAGGGTAGCTCTCCGTAAGCCGTAAGGTGAGACTTGCGCAGGACAGCATATACCAGGCAGCTAGCGCCTCAAAGGTATACTTTGGTTATTTAAGCGACTACAATTGTGGGTTCCAGTCCCACCAGAGTCGGTAAAAGCGATTACAATTGTGGGTTTGAGTCCCACTGGAGTCGGTAACTATCTGGAAGCTGAAATATTAATGATTGAATCCTATGTGATTGTTTATGTGATTCTAAGAGTTGTATTAATTGTTTGTATGGTTAGATATTTTCGTGGTTGTAAAACTTGGTTTTGTCCTGTTTGTGCGTGACTGAGACGTACTTTTAGTACAAAGCGAGTGTGGAGTCTTGATCCGCGGTTCTGTCCTCCTGCGAGGGAAACAGCCGGAGATAGATGAAGCGATTGAAAAATAAGAGTGAACGAGATATTTTAATGATAATTAGTTATATCTAGGAGGTGTGATTTTAATTTTAGTCATTTGATTGGTAACAACAGGATTGGGATAATAATAATAATCCAGTAAATAATGGGTGGTCAACAGAGTGGGGGAATTTTGAAAAAGAGACCGCTAAGATGTGTCCTGGCACATTGGAAAGATATTGGGGGTCCCCCGGGAGGAAACGTAAATAAGAAAACTTTAGTCAAATACTGTAATTGGTGGTGGCTGTTGTATAAATTGGAAGATGAGGAAAAATGGCTGAATAATAATACTTAGAATAATGCTTATAATACTTATAATGAAATAGTAATACTTTATTGCAATTGATGCTGTTTCTCAGAAGAAATTATAAATGGAATGAGGTGGTATATGCTGATATGTTTTTCACTTTAAGAAATCATCCTGAGTGGCAAAAGGAATGTGCTATAAATTTGCGCCCCCTCCCCTGTTTTGGCATTGGTTTGAATTAATACTTAAAAATCAAGACGCAGACTAGAAAGATATAGACATAATGTTAGATGCAATGACTAAAACTGAGAAACAGTTAAAAACCATCTGAACTCATGTGCAGGCTCAATGACAGCTGGAACGTTGGCAGGGGGAGTCGATTGGCATGTTCCCCTGACTGACTCACAATGGGATCTGGATGATAATACAGACCATCTGTGATAGTTCGATGTGGGGGAGGGAGTTCTGGTGGTAGGAGAGGGGATTTGCTCCCTGTGCCACCAGATCGGACTCCCATCCCCCTCGGGGTTGAGCCAATCAGCGCCTCTGCAAATTGCCCTATTCAAGTTGGGACAAAGGAACCAGAAAGGTGGGCCTTTTCCCCAGGAGCGAGGAGAGGGGAGGAGGGCGCTGCCCTTGCTCCCTGGCCCCGGCCGGGTGGCTGCCCACGCCGGGCCGGCGCCACGTGCTCAAGATGACGGTGACGGAGCCACTTGGGGAACTCAGGGAGCACTCCGTTCCCGGGGTGCCCTCTGGGCCGAGTTCACCCAGAGAGGACTGAGATCTGAGAGAAACGACCACACAGACACCAGGTCAGTGCAGATGGAGCGGGAGGAGGTGTGCTGGAGCTGAGTTTTCCCTTGCAACTGGTGGCGAGATGGCAGGTGGCCCCCCTGCAGCCAAGATGGGCTCGGCGGAGCAGAGACCCACTCGCGGCCCATGGAGAAACCCATGTCGGGGAAGAGATGCCTGAGCCTTAGAGAGGTCATGGAGCACGGGATGCACGACGAGTAACTGCTAATAATGGAGCTTGGGATGCATGACGAGGTCGTGAGGCATCTAGAGTCTGTGGGATGATCCACGCCGAAGCGAGTGGCCACAACTCCCTAAGAATCCGAGACTGTGGCAAAGCCCGCACTGGAGCAATGCGATGGGGAAGGATTGCGTCCTGCGGGTAGGATTCACACTGGAGAAGTTTGTGCAGTTTTCCTCGGGAGTAGGGGATCCATTGGAGCAAGGGAAAATGGTGTAAGGACTCCTCCTCGTTTAAGAAAGGAGCGGCAGTAACAACATGGATGAACTGACCTGTACTCCCCCATTCCCTGTCCCCCTGCGCCGCTGGGGGGAAGGCAGAGCCGGGAACAAAAGGAAAGGGGGGTGGGGAGGTGTTTTTTAAGATCTGGCCTTGTTTTCTCTTTATCCTCTCAAGTAACTGGTTTTGTTTCCCTTTGTCCTTTTAAGCAACTGTTAATAAATTGTTTTGCTTTAAGAAAGCTGAGTCTGTTTTGCCCGGGACCATGGTTGGTGGGTGCTCCCTCTCTGTTTTTGTCTCGACCCTCAGTCCTTTTATTATAAAACCACGACACCATCGCATATATCAAAATTGGATAAAATTTGGATTAGAAAACGCGATCCCAAAAGCTGTAAATTGGTCAGCACTCTATGCTGTAAAGCAAGGGCAAACCAAAACCCCCATGGAATTCTTAGATTACGATTGACGATGGGTAAATATGCCACCTTAGACCCCTCATCTGATGCAGGGCAGCAACAATTGGTATCGTTGTTTTTGGCCCAGTCATCAGAAGATATTAGAAGAAAATTCCAAAAACTAAAAGAGCCTGAAGTGCGGGATTTAGAAAAATTAATTGAAGAAGCATGGAAGGTATACAGGAACAGAGAAATCAATGAAAGGAGAAAATTAGGTAGAACAATAGCCACAGCAACAATCTCAGCATTAGAACAACAAAGTGCAGGACCCTGAGGACCCCCTGGAGGCAGAGGCAGAGGTAGAGGAGGGCCTCCTAGGGGATCTGGAGGGGATTTCCGAACAACATTATGATCAGATCAGTATGCCTACTGTGGAAAACGAGGGCATTGGAAAAAGGAATGCCCTAAATTAAAGCCTGAGGTGGTTACTGAAGCTAAATGACAGGGACCTGGGGAATCTACCCTGGCGGATCCACTGGTTAAATTAAAGCTAGGGAACCAGAATGAAGAAATAGAATTTTTAATAGATACGGGTCCATCATATTCTGTGTTAAATCAAGAACTAATACCTGTAGATCATGATTTCGTAATTGTAATAGGAGCCACTGGCCAGAAGAAAAAGGCTTTCTTTCTACAGCCAATTAAATTTTAGATTGGAAAACAAATAAGGATTCACCAATTCCTTTATTTACCAGAATCTCCAAAACCTTTACTTGGACAGGACCTATTAGAGCAATTGGAGGCACAAATAATTTTTGAAAAAGGTAAAGTAGAATTCAAAGTAAAAGATGATCGATTAATCAAAGTCTTAAGTTTGGCTATGATCCAAATTGAAAAACAAACTGAAGGTACTTCAGAGATTGAAGAAATCCTAGATGAAGTGTATCCAGGGGTATGGGCTTCTGAGATTCCAGGTAAAGCAAAGAACGCTGTACCAATAAAGGTGGAAGTAAAACCTTGTTCTGGTACGGTTAGAACAAAACAATATCCTTTAAGGTTGGAAGACCAAAGGGTCATAAAAGAAACAATTGAAAAATTCCAAAAGTTTGGGTTACTGGTTGAATGTGAATCAGAATACAATACCCCAATTTTACCAGTAAAGAAACCGGATGGGAAATATAGAATAGCACAAGATTTAAGGGCAGTAAACAGAATTGTGGAGGATCTGTATCCAGTAGTAGCAAACCCGTACACCTTATTAACTAGCCTGAAAGAAACAAATGAATAGTTCACAGTATTGGATTTAAAGGATGCATTTTTTTTGCCTCATCTTGGCCCCTGAAAGCTGTAATTTGAATAGGAAAACCCTGATTTTGGACGCAAAACTTGACTCACTTGGACAGTGTTACCCCAAGAATTTAAAAACAACCCTACAATTTTTGGAAACCAATTAGCAAGGGAATTGGAACTTTGGGAAAGGCCTCCAGGCAATGGCATTCTTTTACAATATGTGGATGATATTTTGATAGCTACAGAAAAGAGAGAAGAGTGTAAAGAATGGACTGTGAGTTTATTAAACTTCCTTGGATTAAGTGGTTATCGAGTGTCATTACTGAAAGCCCAAATCCTGCAGAAGGAAGTGATCTACTTGGGATACCTGATTTCCAAAGGACAACGGCAGCTCAGAAATGAAAGGAAGGAGGGCATCTGCAAGACTCCAGAACCATCTACAGTAAAGGAACTTCAAACTTTTCTAGGAATGACAGGTTGGTGTCGCCTATGGATTCATAATTATGGACTGTCATACGAACTACTAAAAGACAAGCAGAAACAATTAATCTGGACTGACAAGGCCAAAAGAGCATTCAAAAAATTAAAATTAGAACTGATGAGAGCCCCTGCTTTGGGCTTGCCAGATGTGACTAAAATTTTTTGACTGTTTGCATATGAAAAACGAGGAGTGGCCCTGGGAATTTTAGCCCAAAGGCTGGGACCCTACAAGAGAGCAGTAGCATATTTTTCCAAACAATTGGACGAAGTCAGCAAAGGATGGCCAGGATGCCTCTGGGCAGTGGCGGCTGTCGTCATAATCATTCAAGAGGCTCACAAGTTTACCCTGGGGCAGAAAGTGATCGTTTATATTTCCCATGCAGTAATTTCTGGTTTAGAACAGAAAGGTGGACATTAGTTATCATCAAGATTTTTAAAATATCAGGCGGTCCTGATGGAGCAGGACGATGTGGAAATTGTTACATCTACAATAGTTAACCCTGCGTCTTTCCTGAGTGATAAACAGGAAACTGACCCCATCGTACATGACTGCATAGAGACGATTGAAACTGTCTATGCGAGCAGACCGGACCTTAAAGAAGAACCATTGGAAGAGGCCAATCATTCCCGATATACGGACGGGAGCAGCTTTGTGAAGAATGGAGTCCGAATGGTCGGGTATGCAGTGACAACAACAGATCAGGTAATAGAAGCAAGATCTCTCCCAAAAGGTATATCGTCACAGAGGGCAGAGATAATTGCCTTGGTGAGAGCGCTGGAGCTTGCTGAAGGACTGCGAGTAAATATATGGACAGATTCAAAGTATGCCTTTGGTGTAGTAGATGGTCATGGAGCGATCTGGAAAGAATGAGGACTTTTAACCACGCAAGGAAAAGGTATTAAACATGATTTTTAGAAACAGTTCAGCTTTCGACAGCTGTGGCCATCATGCATTGTAAAGGACATCAAAAAGGTAACACTGACAAGGAGGTGGGTAACAAATTGGCTGATTATAAGGTGAAGCCAGCGGTGGAAAAACGTGAGGTATTAAGTTTGATCCCTGAAAAATCTTTATCACTACCTGAAAAGGTAGAATATGATGAAAAAGATAAAAAGCTTATCAAAGATTTAAAAACTAAGGTTAATCCATCAGGATGGGCAACAGTAGAGGACAACCGAGTAATAGTTCCTTTTAGAATACTATGGATGCTGATAAAAACTGAGCATGGCAAAACTCATTGGGGAACAGAAGCTTTAGAGAATTCTCTCTAAGCAAATAACAGCCCGAAGTTTATTTCAAACTGCGAAAAATGTGGTTAGTAGATGTGAAACCTGTTTACAGAATAACACAAAGGTAGACAACTGGGTAAAGTTTGGAAACATTGGCAAAGGACGTGTTCCAGGTCAAAATTGGCATAGACTTCTTGGAATTGCCTAGAAAAGGGGGGTATAGATATCTGTTAGTATTAACAGACACCTGTTCCGGGTGGCCTGAAGCATTTCCCTGTGGACTAACAAAGCCCGAGAAGTGACTAAAGTTTTGTTAAGGGAAATCATCCCTCAGTTTGGAGTCCCGGAAGCAATCTCTTCAGACAGAGGACCACACTTTGTGTCGCAAATAGTACAATCTATTAGTAAATTTTTAGAAATAGACTGGAAATTGCATACACCTTATCGCCCCCAAGCAAGCAGGCAGGTGGAGAAAATGAATCACTTAATAAAAACACAATTAAGCAAAATTTGTCAAGAAACCAACTTGAAATGAGATCGAGCCCTTCCAATTGCCTCATTAAGGCTTCAAACTAAAAAAAAATTGATTCCCTTTGAAATCTTATATGGGAAACCATTTCAAACTAGATATCAAGGGCAAGATCTCAGTCAAGTTGGAGAAATGGGCTTACAACAATATTTTATAGCATTAGTAAAACAATTGGAAGAAGTAAACAAAGTAGTGATGTCTACCAGGGCACAGGGATTAGATTCTAGTGCATGCATTCAAATCTGGAGATTGGGTTTATGTTAAAACCATTTCAGGTCACCCCCCTTGAGGAAAAGTGGAATGGACCGTTCCAGATACTGCTGACAACCTACACGGCGATCAAGACAGAGAACGACCTGCTTGGATTCATTACTCCTGGGTGAAGAAAGCGCCTGAGGAACAATGGACAGCAGAAGCCACAGGACCAACTACAATAAGACTGACTCGGTGTTGATTGTCGCAATTCTGATAAGTACGATGAACAATATGAACTTTTGCGAAAGAATTCGCAAGGATAAAGAAAAGGGAGGAATTGTTACCCAACAATAAAGGGGTTAAAGTTTTTGTGTAAATTTCATGAAGGGTTTAGTAGGCAGTAGGCGATTTACACATACCTAAAGAAACTAACAAGATGACCATCCTTGAAGCTGTCAGGAGTCATTAAAATGGAGACTCTTTATCAAGAACCATCTGCCCTTGGAGGGAACATCCCAGAAACTGCATAAACTTTGTTCTCATGTTTTTTCTGAACTGTGAACGTGCAGTGACTTGGGGGAAAAGGTAATTCCAACAGGGGGAGATCATGACCACCGACTCACGGACCACCTACCCTAAATACACCCCAGACCCAAAAGAAAGGGGCGGAAGAAGAGAACTGAGCATGGGAAGTAATTTACATGTAAAGTGAGAGAAAATTAGCCAATTGTTTAAGAATATGTAAATATGTTATGAATTATGCATGATTGTAGTGTATAACTAATTTTCTGTCCAGAAGCCGGGTGTGCACACTAGGAGGAGATATCCCCCCATGCACCCAGCGCTGCAATAAAGAATACCTGCTTTCTAAAACTCTAGAATGAGTCTTGGAAAGTTCAATTTCCTTTTCAGGTATCAACTTGGTATTTATCACTCAGAGAAACTTTGTGTATCAAACAAATCACATTGTTTAGTACAAACCACGTTGCTAGGTGGTCTGCTATTCACTTTTCTGTTCTAGGTAAACTATTAACTTGTTCTAAAGGATGGGGCTTTACAGATGTCGAAAAAGTAAGCACAAACTTAAAGCTTCCATTGTGTCAGCAATCAGGGTCTTGGTTTTAGGCAACACTTCCCATGAATTAGGGCCATTAAATACTATTTTATCAAGGTGTTGTCCCAAATCTGGGGTTCATTTACCCAGTGTGCGAAATGCCAATATACACACAGAGTCAAGGTATTCATTATATTTTTGCACAAAGATGGGTGCCTGTCCCAAGACCCTTTCAAAACTTGAAGAGCATTTATACAGTATGTATTAGAATATTTACATATTCAGTGTTATTCTCTTAAAGAATTGGTTAATTTTCTCTCATCTAGCATGTAAATTAGTTCACATGCTCAGTCCTTTGCCTCTGCCTCTTTCTTTTGGGTCTGGGGTACATTTAGGGAAGGTGGTCCATGAGTTGGTGGTCGCGATCTTTCCCTGCTGGAATTACCTTTCCCTCAGTTACTGCTGCACACGCTGACAATCCAAAACATGATAACAAAGTTTATACATTTTCTGGGATGTTCCCCTTTCAAGGATAGCCAACTCTTGATAAGGAGTTTCTCAGCTAATCGCTCTTGACAGTTTCAAGGATGGTCATCCTGTTCTCAGATCTTGTGGGCATGTTGGTCTTTAGATATGTGCAAACAGCCTACTAATCTCTTCATGCAATTCTTTCACAAAATTTAACTTCTTAATTGTTGGATAACAAAGAAAATTTCTTGTGCATTATAACCTTAATGTGAGGTTCACTCTTTAGTATACTTTGTAAGAAGTTTCTGAGCCTTTAGCGGTATGTTTGGGGCATGGAAAAGGGATCCGGGTGCTGGTCACTTCCAGCCTTCTGACTTCATTGAAAGAGAGATTTGCCTACAGTGTTTACATTCACTTCTGCACTTAAGCAATTGAAACAGCAATAAAACTTCCTACTTCAAATGCTTCTCCAGGTGAGAGGAGATATTTTTTCCACCATGGTATGCAGCTTGGTATATAGTGTGGGTTCCTCCCTGCTTTCTCTGTGGCTTTAGGTGAGCTAGAGCTAGAAATGGGTTGAGCTGAGGTGCTGAGTTTATGAGTTGAGCTGAGGTGCTGCAGACTTTTCTCAGCATCTACAAGGGCTTAAGGCAGCCCTGCTGAGCTATACATGCAAATGAGGTTAATGTGTATATAAATATATAGTTAACCTCCTTACAATTCATTGCAAGATGCATTTACTTGATTTGCACAGACATCTGTAGCCAATAGACTGGTGCAATTACATGGTTATGAATTTTTTTGCATTTACTGTATTTTTAAGTTCAAACATGTTAACATGTTCTGTCTGTGATGTGATTTGGGTTAGTTGGGGGAGAGAAACAAAACAAATTTGTCAAAGTGCGCATAGGAAGCTTTCTACTGTAGCATGTTTTCCTGCATGGGCTGATCGTGACTAAAGCAAGCTGTATATGTACCCACGACACTGAGCAACAGGATCCGATTTGATGCATTTGTTGCTCTTGCTATTGAAGAGTAGCCAGGATCCTGCACCATCCTCTTCTATTGGAGGAAGGAATAGTTAGTTTCCTGCCTGCATCAGTTGCGCCTACCCGAAAAAAAAAGTTCATCCTGCACTCTTTTTTCTCGGTGTGTTAGAGGCTGGAGAGAGAAAGCTGGTCACGTGGAAGGAGGCGGGGTAAGAGAGGAGTAGGCAGGAGCAGGCTCCGCTGGTGATTGTCGGAGTAGGAGGAGAAAGAAGATGGTGGAGTTGGAAATAGCAGCAGTTGATGGGAACGCTTCGGAGTAGAAGGAGAAAGAAGATGGTGGAGTTGGAAATAGCAGCAGTTGACGGGAACGCTTGTTTCTTAGGCTTCCTGTCGTTATTTGTGCTGTCAGTTTCACTGGTATCATACTTGCTGTCCTGTGTGCTGAGGTAGTCCGCACGGAATCAAGTCAAGGTATAAGGCGGGTGCTCTTTTTAGAGCTGAACTAGATAGGGGGAGGATTGGACTAGGAATAAGATGCACGGGGGAGGGGAATCTCTGTCGGTTACAAATGTATTTGCATGTTGTACTGGTGATAGTTGCTAAGCTTTACTGAGGAAGGATAGGGCTCATTTGGAGTAACAGTAGGAGAGTCTGGATGGCTACATTGTGCTAGGGGTATATTATAATCAGTGATGTGCATAAACCATGTAATGTAGGAGTATGCTCTTTGCTTCACAGGATTTCGTTTCAGTTAAGGATGCTGCAACTGAAAAAAAAAAAAGAGGCAATGGCAGCCATTAGCATTAGGAGTGCAGTGCTGGGACAGGTACTTGGTGTGTGAATCATGTACCAGTGAGAACATGGGAATGGACGACAGTAGGTTGTAAGACTCTGAGTGTGTATGAGAGAAATTTGCATCTGATTTTTAAGCTGCAGTGAAAGATATAAAGATATATTAATGCCCTAGGTCCAGCTACAAATAGTGTCTTCAACAAATAACTGTGCACTGGGTTATTTTAATAATATTGAGAGATGCATGAAATATTATTGTACAGAACTATTTATACTCTACCACAATTTTTTTTATCCCTCCTCTGGTTAAAAGGAGAAATGGAGGTCAAGAGGAAACTATTTGCTGAGCAAGCAGAACATGGTTGCAATAGGACAGGGAGGGAAGACTTGTTCTGACGGAGTCCTGTTAGATTGCTGGCTTGTAGGAGAGGCTCAAGGGAGAGGAGACCTTTCCACCCCTATTTGTAAGCTTGCCTTCATCTTTGAGCTGACAGAGTGAGCTAATCAGCTGTTAGTATCAAATACTAATTTTAGGAAAGGGAGACCTCTTGATTCTTCCTGGAGGAGCATCTGTATAGGTTCTGGTGCAATTAGGGTGTGGATTGCTTAAGTTATATTCCTGGTTGGTGTAGACATACATATTTTACCTTTTATTCTGGGAAGTTTAGTCTTAACGGAAGCCATTTACTGCAGCTTGTTTCACTATCATCACATGTAGAGCTGCATTTGGAAAGAGACTGAGGACTTGAGCCTGGGATGAAAGAAATTTTTTTTTATTTCCCTTTTTTTGGCCTTATTGGACTGTAGAATTGTAGTTTATCTTAGCATGCCCTATGGATCTAACTGTCATAGCCACTAATAAACTAAAGTAGAAAGGCTGGAAGGCATAGATTTTTCCCAAACTGCATGTTATTAAGGATGAGCTAATGTGGATGTGGGGCAGATCAGACATGTAGTTACTATTACTAATTCTTATCTTTACTATGCATTACCTTATGTCGGGTGATAAGAATACATCTATATGGCAAGGATTTTGATTATTCTTTTTAAACATGGCTCACAGGCTCCTGACCAACTTGCTCCCTAAAATATTCCACTTGCAATGGTTTAAATTCTGCTGCATTGCATTCAAAATCTGAACTGACTGTCCTTATCTCTGCAGCCTGTACCTGTTATACTTCCAGAAATGGATGTGTAATATATTTTTTTTACAGATGTTGAAAATAGCAAAGAATGTTTATTTTCTAGATATTACAGTTGTGATATGCAACTAATAAAAAATGAGGTGCATGTTTACCTTTTGAGGCAAAAAAGCCCACCACTGTGAGTGCCCAAAAGTCTGCTTACCTATCATTTTTAATTGCAGTAATTTCTAATGGTGCATGTAGCTCTTCTGTCCCGCTAGTTCAAAGCAGTTTTTATATTTTTCTGTTTGTTTCAGCTTTTTTCTCTCCAATTCTTAATTTAAGATAGGATATTATAAAATTTTTCAATAACTAACTCTGTAAGAGTTCAAGATTGTATGCCTGTGTACTTCAAATCTTGTTCTTGTTAGTTCTATGGAACCACAGTCTAAATAGAAGAAGAAACAGTTGTTTCTTTTAAAAACTATTCCTTACTACTTGCGAGTGACTGCCACTACTTCTAAGGACAGTTATTGAGTGATTCTGCTCTGTCAGTGTATTTATGTATATTTACACTGAAAAGTTAAGTCTCCAGTAAGTATTAGTGCAAGACTGTGGAGAAAACTGTACAAAATCAGTAAATCCAGCATTCTGATACACTTTAAGAAGGATTTTATGTATGTCTAATGGGTGAAATGCGAAACGATTTGTTTGGAAGAAGAAAAGCAGCCTATGTTCATTGAGGGGAGAGTGGAGAATGTAATTTGGTTGTGGTGGGGTTGGGGGAGGTTTGTGGGTTTTTGTTTTTCTTTTTTTTGAGGGGTTTGGGTGGGGGTTTTTGTTGGTTTTTTTTTGTTGTTGTTGTTGTTTGTTGTTTGGTGTTTGTGGTTTATGTTTTGCTTTGTTTTGTTTAAAAAAAGGTTTATGACCTTCAAGGCAAAACCGTTTTACCAAGTAATGGCTGACTGAGGCTAGCTGTATAATGTAAATGCTCTAATTCATGGTCTAGGTTTATTGGACCTTTTTAGATGTTGTTCAGTGATATGCTTATCTTATATTCATTGTCCTCACTTAAAATACCAGTATTGTTTTTCTGACTCTTCTGTCTTCTAACAGATACAAGGCCAGTCTTTTATAAGGCTATTATAGATGGTGTTCATAGATTGGCCTTTCGGTTAAAAAAAAAAAAAAAAAAGAAAGAATGCCAGGGAAAGTAAATTTAGTACAGCTAGTTATCAAGAAAAGATAGCTGTGGTATATTGGAGGGGAGAGATGTCCTGTTTAGAATTACTCTTTCAGTTTTATATTTACTTTAATACAGTATCCATAAGTCCTTTTGTTATAGAATAGACTATTTCAGTTAGAAGGGACCTACGATGGTCATCTAGTCCAACTGCCTGACCACCTCAGATCTGACCAAAAGTTACAGCATGTTAAGGGCATTGTCCAAATGCCTCTTAAACACTGACAGGCTTGGGGCATCGACCACCTCTCTAGGAAGCCTGTTCCAGTGTTTGACCACCCTCTCAGTAAAGAAATGCTTCCTAATGTCTGGTCTGAACCTCCCCTGGCGCAGCTTCGAACCATTCCCACGCATCCTATCACTGGATCCCAGGCAGAAGAGCTCAGCACCTCCCTCTCCACTTCCCCTCCTCAGGAAGCTGCATCAGCCTCCTTGTCTCTTAGCTAGACAAACCCAGAGTCCTCAGCTACTCCTCATAGGACAGTCATACCAGCTCTGTTGCCCTCCTCTAGGCACATTCAAGGACCTTCACATCCTTCTTAATTGTGGGGCCCAGAACTGCACACAATACTCAAGGTGAGGCTGCACTAACAGTAAATACAGCAGGATAATCACCTCTTTTGACTGCCTGGTTATGCTATGTTTGATGCACCCCAGAATGCAGTTTGTCCTCTTGGCTGCCAGGGCATGCTGCTGACTCATATTGAGCCTGCTGTTGACCAGCACCCCCAGATCCCTTTCTACAGGGCTGCTCTCCAGTCACTCCTCTCCCAACCTGTACTTGTGCCCAGCATTACTCCATCTCAGGTACAGAATCTGGCATTTGTTCTTGTTAAATTTCATGCCATTGATGATTGCCCAATTCTCCAATCTAACCATATCACTTTGCATGGCCTCTTGTCCCTCAAGAGAGTCAACAGCACCTCCCAGTTTGGTATCACAGCAAACTTGATGTTATCTCCAAATGTGTAGTTAAAGGTTTGTAATTCCTTATATCTTTGGCAAGAATGGGAACACTTCTCATTTTTGTGTTTTGTAGCTGTCCCGATGTATATTTAGATAATAGGAAGTGTGGAGAAATCTTTTGGCTGCTGCAGCATCCTGTGAAAGTTCTTTCCCTATGCAGGCTAACTAAGAAACACCTGTGGCTTGTTACACTGGGAAAGTAACCTTGAAACAGGTGCTGTAGCATTCAGCCAATCACTCTGGGAGATGGATGGTCAAGTGACCAATAGCCTTGACCCATCTAGTAAACCATGTGACTTCAGACTAATTAAGGTGGGGTGTTTACTCCTAAGAGTGAGGCATTTCCTCCTGAGCTTTGGAGGAGTGTGGGCTTGCTTTAGAGTAGAGCCTGAAGCCTTCCCATTGCATTGGAACATTGGTCTGCTTGGAGCTGCCTGAAGCTTTCCCGTTGTGACATCTGGTGACCCTGATGTGGTCTGGCCGCAACTAATATCAGAAGGTGTGTGCTTCTGTACATGGGGCTCCAAGGGATGAACTCTAGATCAGAAAGATGGGACAAAACTCTGCAAAAGAAAGCACGATGTTTTCCATCCTTAAATTTGCAATGATAGTCGCAGGTGCTAAAATAAGTGATGAAGCTCTCTGTGAGCTACTAAATTGGGCGACAGAACATGAATGCCTGGCTGATCTTAACGCCTCCTTTAGCTAGAAGCATGGAAGCAGCTAGGGGATAAGTTAATTTATGGAACTGTGCTTGGACAAAAGAACCTGACTGGCCCGTTATGTATTTGGGGGACTGCATATGATATAATGCAGAGGTGGACAACAGAAAGAAAGGAAAAAGAATCCTCAGATTCTGATGAATCTGCAAGTGAAGTTTCTGAAGGGGATGATGAGTTATCCGAAGGGGGACTGACCCCGGACAGCATGGGCAATGCACCAGTTGTGCCCCTGCTGTCCTCAGGTACTGCGAAAGTTGTGGGGACTGCATGGAGGCTTTACCCCTCCCTGTGAGAATATGTCCCACCCAAGTATCCTCCTCCTTGTGATTTTACGATGCTGGAATACTCCTCTGGACAAGACAAAGTGTCAGAGCGTCCCCCCACCCTTTGCCCCAACAGCCCCCCCTTCCTCTTCTGCATCACAGCTGGTTACTTCGGCTAATATAGCAGAACCTGTTCTTCCTACTGCTCCGCCATTTGCCCCTCAACTGGGCCAGGCACCACAAGGACCGTTCCCGGGCATGGCACCCTGGTCTTCCGCAACTTCATGTCCTGTGCCATCGCTCATAGCGCCTGGCTATCTACCACAGGCACAGATGGAGCAACCCCCAACAATGCATTTCATAATACACCAGGTTATGGCAGTATTGCAAGGAATGTCACAACAACTAACAGCATTAATGGAGATGTTGCGGCAGGTTACTGCTGCTGGATCCGTGCCAGGACAACCTGGGCTGGCCGTGCCAACCGGCCCAGCAACAGCTCCGGCAGTGGCACCTTCACAGATAGTGGTGCCGCCACAAGCTTCTACAACCCGAACTGCATCTCTGTGGACTGCTCCACAA
Source organism: Tauraco erythrolophus (assembly GCF_009769465.1). Classification (NCBI taxonomy): domain Eukaryota; kingdom Metazoa; phylum Chordata; class Aves; order Musophagiformes; family Musophagidae; genus Tauraco; species Tauraco erythrolophus. The sequence continues at coordinate 21,392,935 of NC_141497.1, forward strand.
CTGACCACAGCCTCCGCCTCCACACTACCCATTGGCTCAGCGTCTGCACCCTGTCAGAAAGCATCAGACACACCCCTGCCTGACAATGTTTCGACACTGCAGGAAGCCGTGGCGACGGTCAGATGACAGCAAACATGGCCGGCCCACAACTGTCCCTGGACGCTTCCCGAATGTAAGGTGACCGTGCGTCCAAAAAATTCAAAATGGTTCTGGGAAGAAGTCAAGAGGCGGGCTCTGGAGGCTGGGGATTGGGATCTAATAGAAAAAGTCGGGTTGCCTGAAAAGGGGCCTGAACAGGTTGTTCAGGGAAGTAATGAACCAACAGAGGATATTATCCAAGCCTTTCCGGTGCAAAAAGCGCTTCCCAACTCAGGCCAAATTGACAAACACGAAACTATTGCCTGGAAAGTATTCCAAGACCTGCAAACCAAAGTAGCGCAATATAGACTAGACTCTCCTCAGGTCATGCAGATTATCAGGATATTGAATACTGACCTACTCTCCCCATTCGACATTAAGCATCTAGATCAGGTATTATTTAAACCAGTACAATATACCGTCTTCAAGGCCAATTGGAGAAGAATGGCTGAGAGAGCTGCAGCCGGGAATATGCAGTTACCTCCAACTGACCCTAGATACAGAGCTCCAGCAGATGCTCTACTGGGAGCTAATGCTTTTGCCGACCCTGATTTCCAAGCTGCATGGCATCCTCAAGTTCTTGAGCAAGCTCAAAAGATCGGCATGGGAGCCCTATTAAAAGGCATAGATATGGCTGCCCCGAAAACACGATATATGAAGATATATCGGGGGCAGAAAGAACATTTTTTGTCCTTCGTAGAGGAAATTGCTGCAGCCCTCGAAAAACAGGTTGAAGATGAAAACTTGAGACAGCTATTATGCAAGCAGCTGGCAAAAGACAAGGCCAATGAAGAATGTAGAAAAAGCATAAATTCTATGCCAGGGGAACCTACACTGACAGAAATGATTGAAGCATGTTCTAAGCTGGAATCTGAAAGTTATAAATCTGCTCTGGCTACAATTCTATGGCCTATTCAACTCAAAAACTCTGATCCGGAACCGAAAAGACAACCTAAGAGGGACAATAGACAAAGACAGACCAGACAAAAAAGAAGAAACAAGGATAACAGGAGACCTGCTCGCTGTATAAGATGCGATAAGCCAGGCCATTCTGCAAGATACTGTGAATCCTTGTACCATGCCAATGGTCGACCCCTGACACGTTCGGGAAACTTCCCCAGGAGCGCAATGGGGATGTGCACTCAGACAGAAATGTTTCCCCAGGGCATGGTACCAACTCAGGCCTACTCAGCCAGCTTACAGCCAGCACCAAGGGATCAGCCGGGGTGGATGTGCTCACCGCAACAACAGTCGTCTTAGAATCCTGTTGTGTCTATAAGGTTCCCTTGGATGCATTTGGGCCTCTAGGGCACAGGCTGAGTGCATTGTTGGTGGGAAGATCTAGTACCACCATTCAAGTGATCTTTGTGCACCCAGGAATTATTGACGCTGACTTCACAGGACAGATTTGTGCCATGGTTTCCACACCCACCCCCCCTCTGTCACTATTCTGGAAAAAACTCGAATCGCTCAACTTGTGCCTTTCAAATCATGTGTTCCTAAGGCAAAATGACAGAGTTGTGAAGGTGGTGGCTTTGGTTCTACAGGACTTCCGCAAGTTTATTGGACTGCAGATATCTCTAGCCAAAAGCCACAGATGACCTGCACCTTAATATTGCCAAATGCCCAGCCGTCCAGGATTTGGCTCTGAGGTTTGATTGACACGGGTGCTGATGGGACAATCATCTCCTTCTCTGTGTGGCCTCCTACGTGGCCTTTAGCCCCCGTGGGGTCAGCCATTGCAGGACTGGGAGGAACCGCACAGAGTTATCTAAGCGAACGACCTGTGGTGGTGAAGAATGCAGAGGGTCAAACAGCTATGATTCGGCCCTATGTCACTACAGCTCCACTTAACCTCTGGGGATGGGATGTCTCGGTGGCCTGGGGAGTACGAATTGGGACAAATTTTTGATGGGGGCCACTGTACTGAAGGGCGCACAGTATCCTATGTTGCCTTTACGGTGGATAGCAAACAAACCCATCTGGCAACCCCAGTGGCCCCTACCGAAAGAAAAATTAGTTGCCCTTCATCAACTAGTTAAGGAACAATTACAACAGGGACACCTTGAACCTTCTACTAGTCCCTGGAATACTCCTGTCTTTGTAATTAAGAAGAAATCAGGAAAATGGAGATTGCTGCAAGATCTCCGAAAAATCAATGCAGTGATGGAAAGCATGGGGGCATTGCAGCCTGGTATGCCCTCACCCACCATGATTCCAGCAGGGTGGGAAATCTTGATCATTGATTTGAAGGACTGTTTTTTCACGATCCCCTTACATCCTGATGACAAACCAAAGTTCGCCTTTACTGTACCTGCGGTTAACAACGCTGAACCTGCAAAGAGATATCAATGGAAGGTCCTACCTCAGGGCATGAAGAACAGCCCGACTATCTGTCAATGGTACGTTGCTCAAGCTTTGTCTGGAATCCGTGAGCAGTTTCCTGAGGCATACTGCTACCATTACATGGATGATATCCTGGTGGCAGCATCCACCCAGGACGAGCTGCTGAGGATACAGCCTCGGCTGCTCGCTGCTCTGCATTCTTATGGATTGCAAGTGGCTCCGGAGAAAGTTCAACAGCATCCTCCTTGGAAATATTTAGGAGTCAAAATTCTGGACCAAACTATACAACACCAAGAGGTGCAATTCTTGAGTTCTATTAAGACCTTGAATGATGCTCAGAAATTGCTGGGTATCATCAATTGGTTACGTCCCTATCTAGGGCTAACCATGGTGCAACTTGCGCTGCTCTTTAATATTTTAAAGGGGGACCCTGAGTTGAATTCACCTCAAATTGACTCCTGAAGTGTGATGAGTGCTAGAGGAGGTTCAACAGGCCATTTCTGCTGTGTCAGGTTTACCGAGTGGATCCCTCCATTGATATTACTGTTTTTATTACCACTCCAGATTCTCATCCTACAGGTATCATTGGCCAATGGAACAAACAGTGGTCTGACCCCTTGCATATTCTGGAATGGGTATTTTTGCCACATCAACCAAAAAAGACAGCATCTACATTATTTGAATTAATTGCTTGTCTGATAATCAAATGCTGTCAGCGGTGTTTACAATTGATGGCAGCAGATCCTGCAGCAATTGTTCTGCCAGTACAGCAGGAATACTTTGAGTGGAGCCTTACTAACAGTGCTCCTCTCTAACGTGCGCTGGAAAATTTTGCAGGACAAATTGCATATCATCTGCCTAGCCATAAATTCTTGCAATTGGCAAGTTTGACGAGCTTTACCTTGCAGCCAAAAAATAGCTGAGTGCCAGTGCAAGGACCCACTGTCTTCACTGATGGGTCTGGGAAAACTGGGAAAGCTATTGTTACCTGGAAGGAGGAATCTGAGTGGCAGGTGCTGGAAGGCCATGAGTCAGGCTCAGCCCAGTTGGTTGAACTAAGGGCTGTTGCCATGGCCTTTCAAGGATTCTTGCAGGTACCTTTGAATTTAGTCACTGATTCTGCTTATGTGGCAGATATAACGCAACGCTTAGATTGTTTGCTTCTGAATGAAGTAAATAATGCGGCTCTGTTTTCTCTATTAAAAACTTTATGGTGTGCAATTGAAGCTCGAGTTCACCCATATTACATTCTGCATATCCATAGTCATACCAACTTGCCAGGTTTTATAACAGAAGGCAATGCCAGGGCTGACATGCTAGCTAACCCTGCATGGGTAGCACCTCAGCCTGATAAAATTGCACAAGCCAAGGCATTGCATAGTTTCTTCCATCAAAGTGCACATACCCTGCAGAAACAGTTCCACTTAACGCCCACTGAGGCTCGGGACATTGTCCGTGCTTGCGCTGACTGTCACGGACTTGCTGCACCTCTGCCATCGGGAGTAAACCCCAGAGGCCTAAAAGCCCTGCAGCTTTGGCAGACGGATGTAACGCATGTTCCTGAATTTGGCAGGTTTAAGTATGTGCACGTGTCTATTGACACTTTCTCCTCAGCTATGTGGGCGTCTGCTCATACTGGGGAGAAAGGTCGCGATGTCATTGCCCATTGGAAACTCGCTTTTGTGGTCTTGGGCATGCCTTTTTCTGTGAAAAACGATAATGTCCCGGCCTATGTCTCACAGAAGACGCGGCAGTTTTTACAACTATGGGGTGTAGATCATACTTTGGGTATTCCGCATTCTCCTACTGGCCAAGCCATTGTTGAACGCGCTCATGGCACCTTGAAGTGTGTTTTAGAAAAACAAAAAGGGGGAATGCATGTATAAACCCCACAGAGTCGCCTAGAAAAAGCATTATATACAATTAACCATCTTACGGTGCCACCAAATTCAAATAATCCTGTTATTCTGAATCATTTTCTTTCGTTTCAGTCTTCAGGCGAGACGCACCTGCCCTGAGCGAAAGTCTGGGTACGGGACCTACTCACTAAGATGTGGGAAGGCCCGTATGAGCTTATTGCTTGGGGTCGTGGGTATGCTTGCATTTCCACAGATACTGGGATACAATGGCTACCTGCAAGATGCGTTCGCCCTGACCTGAGGCATCAGAAGCAGAACAGGCAACGTTCAAACGATGGCCAGAACGCAGATCATTAATCGAATGATCCTTCTAATGGAAATAATGACATTGGCCATCAACCTGTTCCTTCTATGAGCAGAGACTAAATTTCAAGTCTCCGTTGGAGTCAGAATGTTAGAGCCCTTCAGGCTATTTCGAATTAATAACTGAATGTATAACTGGTTTGCTAGATGTATCTCCCATGGTATTGCTGAAAAATCTCCCTGCCCGATTTAAATTAGTCTTAAACAAAAGGGGGAACTGTGGAGAAATCTTTTGGCTGCTGCAGCATCCTGTGAAAGTTCTTTCCCTATGCACGCTAACTAAGAAACACCTGTGGCTCATTACACTGGGAAAGTAACCTTGAAACAGGTGCTGTAGCATTCAGCCAATCACTCTGGGAGATGGATGGTCAAGTGACCAATAGCCTTGACCCATCTAGTAAGCCATGTGACTTCAGACTAATTAAGGTGGGGTGTTTACTCCTAAGAGTGAGGCATTTCCTCCTGAGCTTTGGAGGAGTGTGGGCTTGCTTTAGAGTAGAGCCTGAAGCCTTCCCATTGCATTGGAACATTGGTCTGCTTGGAGCCGCCTGAAGCCTTCCTGTTGCGACAAGGAAGTAGTGCTTTGGCGGAGGTTCTGTGATGCTGAATGTGATGGACTAGTGATGCTAGAGCTGAGAATTCTGGTGTAGACAGTTGTGCCCGTTTTCATTTTTCCAGGATGGATAAAGTGGGTATGGATTTTCTAAAGTAAATATGAAAGTATTGTTTGCTATGTGTGGACATTAAAAATCCATAATGCTTTTAATTAAGAGAAATTTTGCTGCTAATTTCTAGGGTAAGCTTTGTGAGAATCTAACCAAGGAATAACTATTAAAATCGTGATTTATCTGAATGGATTTTAATGGAATGAGGGATTGACTTTTTCTTTCTTAGTTTAAGCCATAGGCTTATAATTCTTATTCTTAATTTAAGAAAAATAAAGTTATAAAAGCCTGCAACATGAGAATTATGTTTGCCTATGAAACATTCTTAACTTTCTGTTATTACAAGTAGCACTTATTAGTATTAGAGTGGAGATGAAAGATGAGTGTGATTCAAAGGAATCGACTCACAGATGGACTGTAAGCCAAAGCACCTTTATTTTCTCTAGCGGGGAGAGCATAGGGTCCGCACCCTACAAAACGTACCTCTGCTGAGATAAAATTTCAGTCAGCTTATATAGTATTTTTATCAAACATTCTATACATTCTGTGGTTAATCTTCATTAAGAAAGCAGTTATAGCTAATTTCATGGTTTCCTAGATAGTGGGGTATATGTGCCTAAAAACAACTGTCTCGGTACCTATCGCACCTCTGCAGACAGGTGGGCCCCTGTTTGCAGTTAGCCATATTTTGTTAAAAAAAAAACCTTCTGTTTTACTAACTCATCCTTATGCCAAAAGGTGGTCTAGTTATGTCAAGCAAGCATACTAAACTCCATTCCTTAATTCAATCCCCCCTTTTCTTTAAGCTATTGCAAATTCTTTTGCAAAACTTTATTTACAGTCCATAGTACGTGTATTTGTTGAGCAACAGACCATATCTTCCAACACATCCAGAGATTAAGAATAGTCAGTATTATGACCACGATGATCAGCATCAGTACAGGATGTACCAGAAAGTTGAAAAACTGTGCAGCAGTTGAAATTTTTAATGATGTGTTCACAAAAATGTCACAGCAATGGTGTTATCTGTTTTTTCAATGGCTGCGATGATATTCCTTATTTCCAGAGTATTGTGCTGGACTTGCCATAGTGTTCATTCAGAGGTTTCTTTTTACCTTTTTTAACAGTGCTTCAGTGTCCGGGTGGGATAACATTTTCTTAAAAACGTTAATGTCCATCCCGATCTGTAGTTTAGGTGCATCATTGTACAACATATAACTGTCAGAGATCAACTGAGAGGTGGTTATAGGAACAGAATAGTTAAAATCACAACCTTGTATCTTTGTAAAATTACAAACACAAAAGTTAGTTCCATTGGTCTCTTCTTCACAATCATCAATACTAACATTGACACAATTAGTTCTTATACAGGCACATCCTTTCCCCACATAATATACATGTGATTGAGCATGTCCTGAGGAAAGCATCTCAAAAGTACATGTGCTGTCTTCTGTGTCTAAGCACAGATCTTCATTTTCAGTTACCGCATTTTCACAAACATATCCTAGCTGTCCCTTTGGGATGCAGGCTTCAGTACCAACGGTCTGCCAATTTTCTGTATTGTTGTTATATCTTGCCTAAACATTGTGTCCTATTGGTCTGACTACTATATCCTGATGGATTGTACCTAATGCTAAAATAGGGAAAATATCCCACACTTCTGCCTTTTGAATTGTGAAAACATAGGCTTCAATTTCTTCCTTCGTATCATCATAGGTGAAATTAACTAGTTGCCACCAAGCCTGATGTTTTAATTTGAATGGGGTGGTAGTATGGTTGCTAGTGATAATTTCTTTAATTTCTTGTGGCAAGTTTCCTGACATCCCTTCCCTGATGATATCAGAAACCACAGATTGTATCCAGAGCTGGGATTGTACACATTGAATAGCAATGGATACGTTCCCCTGTAGTCCTCCTATAAAGGTTGTTACTGCTTGGAAATCCTCGGTAGTGTGATTGGCTAATAATGATATAAGGTCAGCAGTTAACTTTTGAGACTCAGCTAGGGAGATCAATGATGATCTTAATGGTACCTCTAGCTTTCCTAAATCGGAGGTAACTGTACTAAGTTTGTTAATCAGTACCTCCTGATCAATGGAGTTTAAAACTCCTAATCCAGATCCAAACCATCCTGTTAAATCTCTTTGTTTTCTTGAGTGGTGAACTCTGGAATGTAACCATGCTTTCCATCCTTTAAGACTTTGTGAGACAAAAGGTAAACATTCTGATTTTATCTGGGATATATCAACTTGTACTTTTACCTGTACCTTTTTTAAAGAATATGTGGGATCTAGAAATCATTTATACTCATTGGATTGTCTCACTACATAAGGACCTGCAAATGAGAGGTTATGATATTTCACGGCACGATTAGCTGGTTCAAAAGGAGGGATAGTGATTGGACTTGGAGTGGTTATGCTCCTCTGAGTCATTATAAGCAAAAAGGGAAATACTCCTGAAAGGTTTTCCAGGCTCCATAGTGCACTCAGTTTGCGTTGTTCTTTGCCATCATTTACTCTAGTAAAGCTACATTGGTGTTGCTGACATGTAACACTTAAAGTGGCTGTTGGTAATTCCCATATGGTAAGATTCCCTTTTTCGGTGCTGTTGTATTTTATATTTAGAGTGACATTTTCAGCATTCTTAAATGCTGTACAAGTGGCCATACTCCTAAAGGTAAATGGTTGGGTGAAATGTTGTGTCTTATTTTTGCAGATTACATTTTCCCCATTTATTGTATATTTCCTATATGTTGTAGTATTTAATAGTTCATCCTCCTCCCCAAGTGAACGTTCCACTCTCCTAGTGGAGCTCAGGAATGGGCTCAGGAGAAAGGGTGGGTGAATTGGTGGCTTGTACTTCCCTTAAACTATCTGCAGTTGTTATACCTGTTAGGGTAGGTATTGAAATCAGAGCCACCTGCCAATATGATTTTGTCATTACCCTTCCATCGTGTATAACTCCTATGCATAGAATCATTGAACTAGCTTTAGGCTGAACCTACACCCGACAGTATTCTTGATAGAATGTACATACTGCTGAGAATAGGCACTTTTGCGGTTCCTCCAAATTGTATATGTAAATACCAGTCATCAATATAGTAGTCATGTACACTTGCTTCACTTCAAATTTACATGCCATGTTAACCAAACTGTTTTCCTTTATTAAAAAGGATGGGATTCTTCCCGACTCTCCCCAGTGTCTCATAATTTGGCCATCAGTTTTCAAGACTGTATATACCTTACTTATTTCATCTGTAGTATTCAGTCCTATGTTACCCGAGTATCCGTTTCTGGTCCAGTCTCCAGGATCAGAGACATAATCTAAATCTTGATGGGTGGTGCAGTCCTGTGCCTGTCTGGCTGCGATGCAGAAGATCATGACGATTTCCAGAATCGCAATTTTACTGGTCTGGTACGTTCGGAGGTCCATTTTTGCTCAGGTAGAGGATCCTCCTCACACTTTGTAGCTTTCTTAGTTCTAGAATAGTGTATCCAAGCAGTTATACCTTTTACCTCTACAGTGGTTGTCATGGTTTGATGTGGAGGGGGGGGTGGTTCTGGTGGCAGGAGAGGGATTTTGCTCCCTGCGACCTCCCCGGTTTTGGATCCGGGTTAGGCTTAGTTCTGGCCACCGGATCAGACTGCCATCCCCCTCGGGGTTGAGCCAATAGGGCGCCTCTGCGAATTGCCCTATTTAAGTCAGGACAAGGGAACCGGAAAAGGTGCTTCGCCCAGGATCGACCAGAGAAGGGAGGAGGGCACTGCCCCCGCTCCCTGGCTCCCGGCCGGGCGGCTGCCTGCGTCGGGCCGGCGCCGCCCACGGAGAATGGCGGCGGCGGAGCCAGCTGGGGAACTCGGGGGCACCCCACTCCCAGGGTGCCCACTGGGCTGAGTTCACCTGGAGAGGACTGAGATCTGAGAGAAACAGCTGCATCGACAGCAGGTCAGTGAGGATGGAGCGGGAGGAGGTGTGCCGGAGCTGAGTTTCCCCTGCGGCTGATGGTGAGATAGCAGGCTGCCCCCCTGCAACCAGGACGGCCTCGGTGGAGCAGCGACCCACTCGCAGCCCGTGGGGAGAAGATGCCTGAGCCCGAGGATGGTCGTGTTGGGGGCACGGCAAGGCAGAAAGGCATCTGGAGTCTTCGTGACGACCCACGCCGGAGCGAGTGGCTACAGCTCCCTAAGTACCCGAGACTGTGGTAAAGCCCACACCGGAGCAATCTGTGGGGAAGGATTGTTTCCAGTGGGCTGGACTCACGTTGGAGAAATTTGTGGATTTTTTCCTCGTGGGTAGGGGATCCATTGGAGCAGGGGAAAAGGGTGTAAGGACTCCTTCTCCTTTAAGAAAGAAGCAGCAGTAACAGCACGGAATGAACTGACCTGCACTCCCCCAGTCCCTGCCCCCTGTGCTGCTGGGGGGAGGAGGTAGAGCCGGGAGGAAAAGGAAGGTGGGGGGGGGAAGGTGTCGGTTTTAAGATCTGGTTTTGTTTCTTTCTGTCCTCTCAAGTAATCGGTTTTTATTTCCCTTTGTCCTTCTAAGTAATCATTAATAAACTGTTTTGCTTTGAGAAAACCGCTGCCTGTTTTGCCCAGGACCATGGTTGGTGGGTGCTCCCTCTGTTCTTGCCTCAACCCTCAGTCCTTTTGTTTTTTTTTTTTCTCTCCTCTCTACTTTATTGGAGAAGGAGAGACTGTGTGAGTTTTAGTTGCTGGATCAGCCTAAAACCACGACAGTGGTATATGTGATCAATAATACTTGATAGGGTCCCTTCCATTTCTTCTGAAAAGGGTCTCCCATTATTGTTTTTATATTCACATAGTTTCCAGGTTGTATATCATGTAAGGGGCCATCTAATCCCCTTGACCGAGTGCTTATTACATACTTATTAATCTGAGGCAATTGTTTAGATAACGCCATTAGGTAGTTCTGAACATAGCCCTCTCCCAATTGGCTTATATCTTCTCCTCTGTATGTAAGCCCATAGGGTCTCCCATACAACATTTCAAAGGGGCTCAGCATCTCTTTACTTTTAGGTTTTACTCTGATTCTCAATAAAGCCAAGGGTAATGCTTGAGGCCATTGTAAATTGGCCTCCTGTCCAATCTTAACATTCTGTTGCTTGAGTAGATGATTCATTTTTTCTACTTGACCACTTGCTTGTGGTCTATAAGGAGTGTGAAGGTGCCAGTTAATTTGTAGCACTTTACTAACTCCTTGTACCACCTTGGCTACAAAATGAGAGCCTCTATCTGAGGACATATCAGCAGGTACCCCAAATCTGGGTATTATTTCATTAAGTAATGCTTTGACCCCTTCCCTGGCTTTATTGGTCCTCATTGGGAAGGTCTTGAGCCACCCAGAGAAGGTATCTGTTAAGACCAAAAGGTACTGATACCCCCTTTTTCTTGAGAGTTCAGAAAAATCAATTTGCCACTGTTGTCCAGGATAATTTGCTCTATCTATTGCCCCAAACTTTACTTTATAAGTTGTCTGGGGATTATTTTGGAGGCAAACAGGGCACCGTTGAGTAACTTGCTAGGCTGTAGCATAAAGGTTTCTACCTATTATCCTTTTCCGGAGGTATATGTATAGGGCATCTCCTCCCCAATGTGTTTTCTCATGTTCCTTTAACACTACCTGCCACAAAACCTTTTCAGGTATTCAGATATTACTATCTGTCCTTGAGGAGTCACGTAATTTTCACCTTTTAAGGTGGCTTTTAAATTTTGAATCAGTTCCTGGTCTTTCTTAGAATATGAGTCTTTAGAATCAAATTTGACCTTATCTTCAGGAATGGGGGGACTGTATGGTTACTGTACCTTGTCCTTGTTCTGCTACCTTTTTTGCCTCCTGATCAGCCAACCTGTTTCCTCTTTCTTGTTCTGTTACTCCTTTCTGGTGTCCCCTGCAGTGCATTACGGCTACTTACGTAGCCATTACGTGGACAGTGGCATGGAGTGCACCCTCAGCAAGTTCGCTGATGACACCAAGCTGTGTGGTGCCGTCGACACGCTGGAAGGGAGGGATGCCATCCAGAGGGACCTCGACAGGCTGGAGAGGTGGGCCTGTGCCAACCTCATGAAGTTCAACCAGGCCAAGTGCAAGGTCCTACATCTGGGTCATGGCAATCCCAGGCACAAATACAGACTGGGCGGAGAATGGATCGAGAGCAGCCCTGAGGAGAAGGACTTGGGAGTACTGGTGGATGAGAAGCTCAATATGAGCCGGCAATGTGCTCTTGCGGCCCAGAAGGCCAACCGCATCTTGGGCTGCATCAAGAGGAGCGTGGCCAGCAGGTCGAGGGAGGTGATTCTCCCCCTCTACTCTGCCCTCGTGAGACCTCACTTGGAGTATTGCATCCAGTTCTGGAGCCCCCAACACAAGAAGGACATGGACCAGCTGGAGAGGGTCCAGAGGAGGGCCACGAATATGATAAGAGGGCTGGAGCACCTTTCCTATGAGGACAGGCTGAAAGAGTTGGGGCTCCGGGGTGACCTTATAGCGGTCTTCCAGTACCTCAAGGGGGCCTACAAGAAAGATGGGGAGAGGCTGTTCAGGAGGGCCTGTTGTGATAGGACAAGGGGTAATGGTTTTAAAATAGAGGGAGGTAGATTCAGGTTGGATATTAGGAAAAAATTTTTTACCATGAGAGTGGTAGAACACTGGAACAGGTTGCCCAGAGAGGTGGTGGATGCTCCATCCCTGGAGACATTCAAGGCCAGGTTGGACGAGGCCCTGAGCAACCTGATCTAGTTGGAGATATCCCTGTTTGTTGCAGGGGGGTTGGACTAGATGACCTTTGAAGGTCCCTTCCAGCCCTAACCATTCTATGATTCTATGATTCTACTTCTTGAGGCAATTTGACAGCCCCCAATAGCTCTAGGATTTCCTTAGAGTGATTAATCTGCTTGCCTTGGGAGGTTAATAATCCTCTTTCCTTCCATACTGCTCCATGGGCGTGCACCACCTCAAAGGCATATTTAGAGTCTGTACATATGTTAATTCGCTTTCCTTGAGCCTGTTGCAACACTCTGAATGCGATAATTTTTGCCTTTTGAGCTGAAGTCCCAGGCGGTAATGGTTTTGATTCTCTGACAAAGTCAAGAATGGTTATTGCATATCCAGGCTTACATTCTCCGTTCTTCACGAAACTGCTGCCATCTGTATACCAAGTCTCAGCATCTGGGAGAGGTTCCTCTTTCAAGTCAAGCCTGCTGGAATATGTGCTCTCAATTGCTTCCAAACAGTCATGGTGGAGGGTTTCCGAATCCTTCTGGGCTAATGACAGAAATGCTGCAGGATTAATTAGGTTAGTGTTGAGGATCTCCAGATCATCCTGCTCCACCAGGATGGCCTGGTATTTGAGAAACCTTGAGGGAGATAACCAGTGGCTCCCTTTTAGTTCCAGCACAGCGGCTACTGTATGGGATACAAACACAGTTATTTTCTGACCCAAGGTGAATTTGCGAGCTTCTTGACTATTGATAATCACGGCCGATACTGCCCTTAAACAGCTCAGCCATCCTTTACTTACTTCATCCAACTGTTTTGAGAAGTAAGCCACAGCTCTTCTGTAGGGGCCAATATTTGGTGCCAACACTCCCAAAGCCATCCCCTGCTTCTCATATGGTAAAAGCAAGAATGGCTTTGAGACATCGAGAGGAATAGAATATTTTTTATTGACTTTTTTTTTTAATTCCTGTAGTTAACTTACAGCCATTTGTAGTGCTTTAGTTGGTTTTAGGTTGTGGGATTTAATATCCTGCATTGATCTGGCTAAGTCATTGAATTTTTCTAATTATTTTCTCTTTTGTAGGTAGCAAAATAAGGTGGTTTCTATTCTTTCCACTTTTGCCTTTCTAGAATCAATAAGTGTTTCATCAAAATCTTATTTGAGAAGAAACTCAAATAGAGAGAAGTAGGAAGAATAGGAGAGATGCCTGAGGACTGGAGGAAAGCAAATGTCACTCCGGTCTTCAAAAAGGGCAAGAAGGAAGACCCAGGTAACTATAGACCGGTCAGCCTCACCTCCATCCCTGGAAAGATGATGGAACAACTTATCCTTGGTGCTGTCTCTAGGCATATCAAGGATAAGAGGGTCATTAGGGTCATTAGGGGCAGTCAACATGGCTTCACTAAGGGGAAGTCGTGCTTGACAAACCTGATAGCCTTTTATGAGGACATCACCCAGTGCGTGGATGATGGTAGAGCAGTGGATGTGGTCTATCTTGACTTCAGTAAAGCATTTGACACAGTCTCCCACGGCATCCTCACAGCTAAACTGAGGAAGTGTGGTCTGGATGATCGGGTAGTGAGGTGGATTGTGAACTGGCTGAAGGATAGAAGCCAGAGAGTAGTGGTCAATGGGACAGAGTCCAGTTGGAGGCCTGTATCCAGTGGAGTCCCTCAAGGGTCGGTACTGGGACCAGTATGTTCAACATATCGATGACTTGGATGAGGGAATAGAGTGCATGGTCAGCAAGTTTGCTGATGACACTAAACTGGGAGGAGTGGCTGACACACCTGAAGGCTGTGCTGCCATTCAGAGAGACCTGGACAGGCTGGAGAGTTGGGCGGGAAGAAATGTAATGAAATACAACGAGGGCAAGTGTAGAGTCTTGCATCTGGGTAAGAACAACCCCATGTACCAGTACAAGTTGGGGACTGAACTGTTGGGGAACAGCACAGGGGAAAGGGACCTGGGGGTCCTGGTGGACAGCAGGATGACCATGAGCCAGCAATGTGCCCTTGTGGCCAAGAAGGCCAATGGCATCCTGGGGTGTATTAAAAGGGGTGTGATTAGTAGGTCGAGAGAGGTTCTCCTCCCCCTCTACTCTGCCCTGGTGAGGCCGCATCTGGAATATTGTGTCCAGTTCTGGGCCCCTCAGTTCAAGAAGGACAAGGAACTGCTTGAGAGAGTCCAGCGCAGGGCCACAAAGATGATGAAGGGAGTGGAGCATCTCCCTTATGAGGAAAGGCTGAGGGAGCTGTGTCTCTTTAGCTTGGAGAAGAGGAGACTGAGGGGGGACCTCATTAATGTTTATAAATATGGAAAGGGTGACTGTCATGAGGATGGAGCCAGGCTCTTCTCACTGGCATCCAATGATAGGACAAGGGGAAATGGATACAAGCTGGAACATAGGAGGCTCTGCTTAAACATGAGGACGAACTTCTTCCCAGTAAAGGTAACAGAACACTGGAACAGGCTTCTCAGAGAGGTTGTGGAGTCTCCTTCTCTGGAGATGTTCAAATCCTGCCTGGATGCGTTCTTGTGTGATCTAATCTAGGTGGTCCTGCTCCGGCAGGGGTATTGGACTAGATGATCCTTTGAGGTCCCTTCCAATCCCTAAATTTCTGTGATTCTGTGATTTTATTCCTAAGACCTGGATCTCCTGTGCAGTTCCCTTGACCTTATTTCGTTTTATGGTGAAACCAGCCTCCAGAAGGATTTGAATTATTTTCTCCCCTTTCTCAAAAGCTTCTTCTGCTATGCTGCCCCATACAATGATGTCATCGATGTATTGCAGATGCTCTGGAGCTTCACCCTGTTCCAGTGCAGTCTGGATCAATCCATGGCAAATGGTAGGATTGTGTTTCCACCCCTGGGGCAGTCGATTCCAGAGGTACTGGACAGTCCTCCAAGTGAAAGCAAACTGGCCTGCACTCTGCTGCTAAAGGGATCGAGAAAAACACATTAGCGATATAAATTGTGGCATACCACTTGGCTGCCTCTGATTCCAGTTTGTATTGAAGTTATAGCATGTCCAGCAAGGCAGCACTCAATGGTGGTGTGACTTCATTCAGGCCATGATAGTCTACTGTCAGTCTCCACTCTCCATTGGACTTACGCACAGGCCATATGGGCCTTTTAAAGATTGACTGAGTCTTGCTGATCACTCCTTGGGTCTCCAGTTGATGGATCAACTTATTGATAGGAATCATGGAGTCTTGGTTGGTGCGATATTGCCATCAGTGCACTGTTATAGTAGCGATCGGCACCTGTTGTTCTTCAACCCTCAGCAGTCCCACAACAGAAGGGTCCTTTGAGAGACCAGGCAAAGTAGACAACTGCTTGATTTCTTCTGTCTCTAAGGCAGCTATGCCAAAAGCCCATGGATACACTTTTGGGTCCTTGAAATACCCTCTCCTAAGGTAATCTATGCCCAGGATGTACGGAGCCTCTGGGCCAGTCACAAGGGGGTGCTTTTGCCACTCCTTCCCAGTTAGGCTCACTTCCGCCTCCAACACAGTCAACTGTTGGGACCTCTCTGTCACTCCAGAGCTCCACTTTTTTCCTCACTCCTCACTCTGCTGTGCAACGTTTTGCCCTTTCTTAAATACGTTTTCACAAAGGCACTATCAGCTTCATTGATTGGCTCAGCTTTGGCCTACTGTAGACCTGTTGGCGAGCTGGCTGAAACCAATTGTGAACTGTCATGGGGCAGCCTCTGGCCTCTTCTTATAGAGGTGTTCGGGAATATTTATGGTACCCCTTAAAGTGAATTAAACATGTTTGTGCTTAAATATATATACAAAAAAAAAATAATGAGCAATGCACTGGACTACTGCCATAAGCAGTTCTACAAGGAGTCTGCAAAGATGCATCGTGAGCTGATTCCATATATACACTTGCACTAGCGCCAATCCCATGAGCGGTGAGTTAGGCTCACTTTGGCCTCCAACACAGTCAGCTGTTGGGACCTCCCTATCACTCCAGAAATGTAGATGGGTTCTGCCTCTCTACAGTTCGATGGCATCAGGGTGCATTGGGCACCAGTGTCCACTATAGCCTTATATTTCTGAGAGTCTGATGTGCCAGGCCAGCGAATCATAGAATCGTCTGGTTGGAAGAGACCCTCAAGATCATCAAGTCCAACCATTCACCCTGCACTGTCAGGGTCCCTAAACCATGTTCCTCAACACCAAATCCACATGTTTTTTAAACACCTCCAGGGATGGGGACTCCACCACCTCCCTGGGCAGCCTGTTCCTATACTTCACAACCCTCTCTGTAAAGAAATTTTTCCTGATATCTAACCTAAAAATCCCCTGGCGTAACTTGAGGCCATTCCCTCTCGTCCTGTCATTCATAACATGGGAGAAGAGACTGACCCCCATCTCCCTACAACTTCCTTTCAGGCAATTGTAGAGAGCGATAAGGTCCCCCCTGAGCCTCCTCTTCTCCAGACTAAACAGTCCCAGTTCCTTCAGCCACTCCTCATAGGACAAGTTCTCTAAACCCTTCACTAGTTTTGTTGCTCTTCTCTGAACCTGCTCCAGAACCTCAACGTCCTTCTTGAAGTGAGGGGCCTAAAACTGGACACAGTACTCAAGGTGTGGCCTCACCAGTGCAGAGTATAGGAGGACAATCACTTCCCTGCTCCTGCTGGCCACACTGTTTCTGATACATGCCAGGATTCCGTTGGCTTTCTTGGCTGCTTGGGCACACTGCTGGCTCATGTTGAATCGGCTGTCGACCAGCACCCCCAGGTCCTTCTCTGCTGTGCAGCTTTCCAGCCACACTTCCCCAAGCCTGTAACGCTGCAGGGGGTTGTTGTGGCCCAAGTGCAGGACCCGGCACTTGGTCTCGTTGAATTTCATACAGTTAGCCTCAGCCCATCGATCCAGTCTGTCCAGGTCCCTCTGTAGAGCCTCCCGACCCTCAGGCAGATCAACACTACCTCCCAATTTAGTGTCATCTGCAAGCTTGCTGAGGGTGCACTCGATCCCCTCATCCAGATCATTGATAAAGATGTTAAAGAGAACAGGCCTCAACACTGAGCCCTGTGGAACACCACTGGTGACCGGCCACCAGCTAGATTTAACTCCATTCACCACCACTCTCTGGGCCCGGCCATCCAGCCGGTTTTTGATCCAGCGAAGCATACACCCGTCCAAGCCATAGGCAGCCAGCTTCTGCAGAAGAATGTTATGGGAAACAGTGTCAAAGGCTTTGCTAAAATCGAGGTAAACAACTTCCACAGTTCTTCCCTCATCCACTAAATGGGTCATTTTATCATAGAAGGAGATCAGGTTGGTCAAACAAGACCTGCCCTTCATAAATCCATGTTGACTGGGCCTCATCATCTGACTGTCTTGTACATGTCGCATGATAACACTAAGGATGATCTGCTCCATGAGTTTACCTGGCACTGAGGTCAGACTGACAGGCCTGTAGTTCCCTGGGTCTTCCCTCTTACCTTTCTTGTAGATCGGCGTCACGTTTGCCAACCTCCAGTCAGCTGGTACCTCCCCTGTTAGCCAGGATTGTTGGTAAATGATGGAAAGTGGCTTGGTGAGCACTTCCGCCAGCTCCCTCAGAACTCTTGGGTGGATCTCATCCGGCCCCATAGACTTCTGCACATTTAAGCTGTGCAGCAGTTCACTTACTGTTTCCTCTTGAAAGAAACCTTGATAATGCTCTCCATCTCCACCATTTGGTTCTAGAGGCATATCACCCATTGAATGGGTCTGACCATTAAAGCCTGAAGCAAAGAAGGCATTGAGTACCTCAGCCTTTTCTTCATCCCCAGTCACTATGTCTCCCATTGCATTTAGCAAGGGGTGGAGATTCTCCCTAACCCTCCTTTTACTGTTAAGGTATTTGTAGAAACCTTTCTTATTGTCTTTTATGTTAGCTGCCAGATTAAGCTCCAGCTGGGCTTTTGCCTTTCTAATTTTCTCCCTTCATCGTCTCACAGAATCCTTGTAGTTTTCGTGAGTGATTAGCCCCTTCTTCCATAGGTCATAGTCTTTCTTCTTGAGCTCTAGCCAGAGCTCTCTGTTCAGCCAGGCTGGTCTTCTGCCCTTCCGACTCATCTTGCGGTTCACTGGGACAGCCTGCTCCTGGGCTCTGAAGATTTCCCTCTTGAGAATTGTCCAGGCTTCCTGGACCCCTTTGCCTTTCAGGACCAACTCCCAAGGGACCCTTCCAACCAGTCTCCTAAGAAGGTTGAAGTCTGCCCTCCGGAAGTCCAAGGCAGCAGTTCTGCTGACCCCTCTCCCTACTGTTTCTATGACTGAAAATTCTATTATTTCACGGTCACTATGTCCAAGACAGCCTCCAACCTTGACACCGTCAATGAGTCCTTCTCTGTTGGTAAACAGCAGGGAGCCTTCCCTGGTTGGTTCCCTCACCAGCTGTATCAGGAAGTTGTCTTCCAGACACTCTAGGAACCTCCTGGACTGTTTCCTCACTGCTGTATTCAAATTCCAGCAAATATCTGGTAGATTGAAGTCACCCACAAGAACTACTGGTTGTGATCATGAGACTTCCCCTGATTGTTTGTAGAATATTTCATCTACATCTTCTTCCTGGGCGGGTGGTCTATAGCAGACTCCCACTGTGATGCCAGCCCTATTGGCCTTCCCCCTTATTTTGATCCACAAGCATTCTACCCTTCCATCACCATTGCTGATCTCCAGACATTCAAAACCCTCCCTAACGTACAGCGCCACTCCCCCTCCTCTCCTGCCTGGCCTATCTCTCCTGAAGGGCTTGTAGCCATCCAACACAGCACTCCAGTTGTCAGTTGTGTGTATCATCCTACCATGTCTCCATGATGGCAATTATATCAAAGTTTTCCTTTTGCACAATGGCTTCCAGCTCTTCCTGTTTGTTGCCCATGCTGCGTGCATTGGTGTAGAAGCGCTTTAACTGGGCTAGTGATCTCTTTGCCTTTTCCTTGAAGGGAGAAGGCCTGACTCCTGCTTGACCTCTCCCTGTCACTGCCTCGACTCCTGGCAGGCCAGTGACCATTGTGTCTGACCTATCTCCGAACATAGTGCACTCAATCTCTGCTGGTGCAGCATACCCACGTAACTCTCTGGGACATTGTCCGATTAACAATGATGTGCAGCTCTTAGGTTTAGTCCCAGCAAGCCAGACTGTATCCCCTTCCCCCTTCGAATCTAGTTTAAAGCCCTATCAATGAGCTCTGACAACTCCTGTGCAAGGATCCTCCTCCCCTTATGTGTCAGGTGTACCCCATCAGATACCAGCAAGCCTGGTGTGGTATAAAGCAACCCATGATCAAAGAACCCCAAGTCCTGCACAAGACACCAGGCTCGGAGCCAGATGTTGACCTGGTGGGTCTTTCTGTTTATTCCCTCTTCGTTCCCTGCCATTAAAGGGATTGAGGAGAACACCACTTGCACTCCTGATCCCTTAAGCAGTCTCCCAAGGGCCCTGAAATCTCTTTTGATTTTTCTCAGGCTTCTTGCTTGGGGAATTTCATCACTGCCTAGTTGAAATGTTAGTAGTGGGTAATAATCAGTAGGCTGCACAAGAGCTGGAAGCTTCCTCACCACATCTCTCACTTGGACCCCGGGCAGACAACAGACCTCCCTGTGCAGTGGGTCAGGTCTGCATATTGGGCCCTCAGTTCCCTTCAGAAGAGAGTCACCTATGACAACACAGTCCAGTAAACTCAGTTGTCCCTTTCCTCCACCTGGCTGCAGACAAGGCCCCTCTAATACCTGTTATCATGTCCATAATTCACAGGGGATTTAGGTCAGTCCATAACAGTTCCTCTCCGCAACTCCTTCGTCCTCACACTTTTCCCCTGCTCCAGCATGGGGTCTTCCATGGGCTGCTCTGGAGTGGTCTCCTTTACAGGCTGCAGGGAAGTATCTGTTTCACCATGATCTCTTCTAAAACTTCCGCAGAATTCAGAGGAATCAGCACCTGGAGCACCTCCTCCCTCTCCTTCTTCTCTGACCTTGGTGTTTCTCACACTTTTTTCCTCACTCCTCACTCTGCTGTGCAACGTTTTGCCCTTTCTTAAATACATTTTCACAAAGGCACTATCACCTTCATTGATTGGCTCAGCTTTGGCCTACTGTAGACCTGTTGGCGAGCTGGCTGAAACCAATTGTGAACTGTCATGGGGCAGCCTCTGGCCTCTTCTTATAGAGGTGTTCGGGAATATTTATGGTACCCCTTAAAGTGAATTAAACATGTTTGTGCTTAAATATATATATATTTAAAAATATTAATGAGCAATGCACTGGACTACTGCCATAAGCAGTTCTACAAGGAGTCTGCAAAGATGCATCATGAGCTGATTCCATATATACACTTGCACCAGCGCCAATCCCATGAGCGGTGAGTTAGGCTCACTTTGGCCTCCAACACAGTCAGCTGTTGGGACCTCCCTATCACTCCAGAAATGTAGATGGGTTCTGCCTCTCTACAGTTCGATGGCATCAGGGTGCATTGGGCACCAGTGTCCACTGTAGCCTTATATTTCTGAGAGTCTGATGTGCCAGGCTAGCGAATCCACACAGTCCAGTAAACTCGGTTGTCCCTTTCCTCCACCTGGCTGCAGACAAGGCCCCTCTAATACCTGTTATCATGTCCATAATTCACTTCTTGTGCAGGAGGATCAACAGGATTAAGATTAAGGAAAGGATTGTGAGAAGGGTTAGCCCTCCCACTCGCTCTAGGAAACTGCTCAACTTTCCTGGAAGAACCGGAAAAATCCCTATTTCTTGTTGTTTTTCCTGGCAACTGGCAGTACCATTGCCTCTAGGGCCGAGGTAGGTTTTCCATTCCACCTTCTCATGTCTTCTCCATGATCATGCAGGTAAAACCACAGCCTGCCCCGTAGTGTATACCTTCTTTCTTGAGTAGGAGAACGCTTGGTCCTAATAGCTGAAATACTCATCCATGCAGGTGGGGAGTAGGACATTTCTTCTTTAAATTGTCGGAGCTCCTGGGACAGTTTCTCCACAGTCA
Source organism: Tauraco erythrolophus (assembly GCF_009769465.1). Classification (NCBI taxonomy): domain Eukaryota; kingdom Metazoa; phylum Chordata; class Aves; order Musophagiformes; family Musophagidae; genus Tauraco; species Tauraco erythrolophus. The sequence continues at coordinate 21,414,048 of NC_141497.1, forward strand.
CGATGCAGGCCTGTACAGAAGTATTCTCTTCATATTGCCGGAGTTGAGTAACCACATCACCCACGGGTGGTGCGTCTTCTCCAAGATCCATTACTGCCAGTGAGGTAGAATATGATGGTGGTGTGCTTCGTAGAACCTTACGCCACATGAGTCGTGTGCACTGGACTTCATACGGATCTTTGAGTAACCACGTGTTTCTCAGGTCATAATAAATCACCTCTCGCACGGCTAGTTCCCTCGGGTACTGGATACCTCTCTCTATGTTGACCCACTTGCCTGGATTACATGAAATCTCTTCCTTGAAGCGATACCTTTCTCTTACACCTGCCAGAAGTCGTCTCCAGAGGCTGTGGACTTGTGTCTTTTCCAATCGCTTTATCAATGCCTCCATCCCTAGCGAGGGATCTCAGCTGCCTGGCTTCTCTACCATCTAACTCCAGGCTACTGGCCCCCCTGTCCCAGCATCTGAGCAGCCAGGTGACAATATGCTCACCTTGATGACAGCTCTAATCTTTTCAAAGTCTCGCAGCTCCTTCAGGGATAGAGATCAGGTGGTTATCGTCTCGTCTATGAGATCTTCATCTCTCCGCCACCGAGTTCTTCCTCGGGGGAAAGCAGGACGTTCTTCCTCTCTCTCCCATTGTTGTAACAGCCCTCCTTTAGAGTAGCCTGCTTCCTCTTCCTCTTCCATCTCCTCTCTTTTCTGCCAAGTTCCTCCTCGAGAGGAAGCAGAAAGTTCATCCTCTGGTTGTTGTGATGGCCCTGCTTCCTTTTCTCCTTCCTCTTCATCCTTTACTGTATGTGCCGACTTTCGTGTACATTTCCTCTTCCACATGGGGGCAACTGATAACGTTGTGGTCTGAGTAGCCGCAGTACTCGTGCTCGAGGTTTGAGTAGGTGTAGCAGGTGCCAGGGTCTGAGTAGATGCAGTGCTTGTCACAGGGTCTTGAGTACAGCGCCTGCTTTTGCGTCGAGCACCAGAAGCCAAGGTTTGAGTAGCCGCAGTGTTTGTCACGGGGGTTGAGATAGCAAGTAAAGTAACACGAGTAACAAATTGGTAGAAATTTCTAAATGGTCGATTAAATCACAGAATCACAGAATCACAGAATGTTAGGGATTGGAAGGGACCTCAAAGGATCATCTAGTCCAATCTCCCTGCCTGAGCAGGACCACCTAGATTAGATCACACAAGAACGCGTCCAGGCGGGATTCGAACATCTCCAGAGAAGGAGACTCCACAACCTCTCTGAGAAGCCTGTTCCAGTGTTCTGTTACCTTTACTGGGAAGAAGTTCTTCCTCATGTTTAAGCGGAACCTCCTATGTTCCAGCTTGTATCCATTTCCCCTTGTCCTATCATTGGATGCCAGTGAGAAGAGCCTGGCTCCATCCTCATGACAGTCACCCTTTCCATATTTATAAACATTAATGAGGTCCCCCCTCAGTCTCCTCTTCTCCAAGCTAAAGAGACACAGCTCCCTCAGCCTTTCCTCATAAGGGAGATGCTCCACTCCCTTCATCATCTTTGTGGCCCTGCGCTGGACTCTCTCAAGCAGTTCCTTGTCCTTCTTGAACTGAGGGGCCCAGAACTGGACACAATATTCCAGATGCGGCCTCACCAGGGCAGAGTAGAGGGGGAGGAGAACCTCTCTCGACCTACTAATCACACCCCTTTTAATACACCCCAGGATGCCATTGGCCTTCTTGGCCACAAGGGCACATTGCTGGCTCATGGTCATCCTGCTGTCCACCAGGACCCCCAGGTCCCTTTCCCCTGTGCTGTTCCCCAACAGTTCAGTCCCCAACTTGTACTGGTACATGGGGTTGTTCTTACCCAGATGCAAGACTCTACACTTGCCCTCGTTGTATTTCATTACATTTCTTCCCGCCCAACTCTCCAGCCTGTCCAGGTCTCTCTGAATGGCAGCACAGCCTTCAGGTGTGTCAGCCACTCCTCCCAGTTTAGTGTCATCAGCAAACTTGCTGACCGTGCACTCTATTCCCTCATCCAAGTCATCGATGAATATGTTGAACAATACTGGTCCCAGTACCGACCCTTGAGGGACTCCACTGGATACAGGCCTCCAACTGGACTCTGTCCCATTGACCACTACTCTCTGGCTTCTATCCTTCAGCCAGTTCACAATCCACCTCACTACCCGATCATCCAGACCACACTTCCTCAGTTTAGCTGTGAGGATGCCGTGGGAGACTGTGTCAAATGCTTTACTGAAGTCAAGATAGACCACATCCACTGCTCTACCATCATCCACGCACTGGGTGATGTCCTCATAAAAGGCTATCAGGTTTGTCAAGCACGACTTCCCCTTAGTGAAGCCATGTTGACTGCCCCTAATGACCCTAATGACCCTCTTATCCTTGATATGCCTAGAGACAGCACCAAGGATAAGTTGTTCCATCATCTTTCCAGGGATGGAGGTGAGGCTGACCGGTCTATAGTTACCTGGGTCTTCCTTCTTGCCCTTTTTGAAGACCGGAGTGACATTTGCTTTCCTCCAGTCCTCAGGCACCTCTCCCATTCCCCACGATTTAGCAAAGATGATGGTGAGTGGCCTGGCAATGACATCCGCCAGCTCCCTCAGCACCCGCGGGTGCATCCCATCAGGACCCATGGACTTATGGATGGCTAGGTTGCTTAACTGGTCCCTAACCAAGTCCTCATCAACCAGGGTAGACTCCTCCTCTATCCTGACTTCCTCAGGAGCCTCAGGGTTCCGGGGCTCATCAGGGTAGCCTCCAGCAGTATAGACTGAGGCAAAGAAGGCCTAAAATTAACCCTAATTATATATAAAATTAGACATACAATTAGGAGACCATGCAACAGGATTATACTGTTTAGACTATTCCAACGATATTCAATATTCTCAGAATTCTCAAAAGCTTTTGTAAATGGTCTGGAGGGTGAAGGGGAAAGCGAAGGGAGACGTCCCCCTCATGTATCAGCTCTCCAAAGGAAAAAAGTTACTGGTTTAATTGGCAACGATACCTGCCAGGTGGTGCTTAAAATTCATAAATGAGGTCCACATGGCCACTTCCCTCTGCACCGCTGAATACAGGTACAGAACTGGTCCCAACACCCACGATTTTATCAGCATCACACAGCACGACACAGTGATACTCTTAATTAGCAAAAAAATCCCTTTCATCCCAGTCCAACACCCAGAGATAGTAAACCGCGAATAAATATTGACAAACAGCATATATGGCAGATGAGGTGCTAATACAACTCCGAAGACAACTGTGAGAGCACATAAAACAACATTTCAGCCAGCAACATCCAAGGAAACATAATGAACAGTTATAGCAAATTTGCGTTAACACACTCCAGTCAAATCTGTCGTTATCTCAACCCTTTGAGCTCCACGTTGGGCGCCACAAAGGACTGTCGTGGTTTAGGCCAGCCGGCAACTCAAAGCCACACATCCGCTCGCTCACCCTCCCCCACCCCTGGGGAACGGGGAAGAGAATTAAAGGGGCAAAGGGAAAGAGACCCATGGGTTGAGATAAGAACAATTTAATACTACTACTACTAATATATGAATATATACATATGCATAATGATAATAATATATACAAACAAGGGACGCACAGTGTAATTGCTCACCACTCAGTGACCAAGGCCTGTCCCATCCCAAACTAACGATCCCGAAACAGATAAGTCTCGACTCCGCAATCCGGGACGGGCGAGAGGCCTGAAAAGACAGCGAGAGAGAGAGATAGCATTCCAAGAGTCCGAGAGTGAGAGCCCCCAGAAGAGCAAAAGCCCTTCTTCCCGGTCAACCCTCATCTATATAGTGGGCATGACGCTGCATGATATGGAATACTCCATTGGCCAATTTAGCCCTCAATCCTAAATCTAAGTTCAAATCATAAGGGGAGTTGTGGGCCCTTTGCCCCGGCTATGCTCTCCCATATCCTGTTGTGCTCCTGCACACTGGCAAGAACATGGCAAGCTGAAAAGTCCTTGAGGTCTCAGTGCCAACTATAAACGTCAGTGCGCTATCAACATTCTTTTCATAACGAATCCCAGACTAAAACCAAAACACAGAGCTCTTCTAGCTGTTAAAAAGAAGAACTGACTCTGTCCCAGCTGAAACCAGGACAGTGGGTCATCCCACCTCATAAGTTGCTGCAGTTAGCAGGTGGGATACTGTGCGTAACCACATAAGCAGAACTACACAATACATAATTCAGTTAGTATGAACAACACTACAATTGGGTGTAATATTAGGTGTTGCACTCCTGTGGTTGTGTGTGAACATTCAAAGAAAGCATCTCTGCAAACTGTCTAAGGTACTTGGCAGTTGTAAACTTAAACAAATCATCTGTTCTCCGTTATGATAAATGGCAAGGTTAATTGTGCCTTGATGGTTCAGCCCCTTTTTCAATTGGTGGGTTATTTCCCATGCAATCTGCTGCTCATATTCTAGGTGGTCCTGTCCTGAAGTTGTAACACGGGCTTTATCCCATATAATGGGGGTCTCAATTCATAAGTTTGCTGCAATTCTTGCCTTTTTGTTCCATGCACAGTCTTACTACAAAAGTGTCCTGGGTTTAGCTGGGACAGAGTTAGCTCTTCTTTTTAGCAGCTAGAAGAGCTCCGTGTTTTGGTTTTACTCAGAGGCTCACTCTGAGAAGAATGTTGATAGCAAGCTGATGTTTGTAGTTGGAAGTGAGACTCCAAGGACTTTTCAGTGTGCCATGTCCTGGCCGGAGTGCAGAAGCACGGCGGGATAAGGGGGGAGCATAGTTGGGACAAGGGGGCCACGATTCCCCTTGTGATTTGTGGTAGAACTTAAGATTGAGGGCCAAACTGGCCAATTAGTATTCCATATCATGCAGCGTCATGCCCAGTATAAAAGTGAGGGACAGCCGGAAAGAAGGGCTTTTTGCGCTTTGGCTCTTTTGCCGCTTCTGCGCTTTTGCTCTATTGCCTTTTTTTTCCTCTCTCTTCCAGTACTCCCACTCTCGGAGTACTATCTCTCTCTCTCCCTCTCTATTTCGGGGCCTCGCGTTCGTCCGGCATTGCAGCTTCGGGACGAGACGGGCTTCGCATACGAGGGGGTGGTGAGCATCTACACTGTGTATTAAATCATCTGTATTAAATTGTTCTTATCTCAACCCACGGGTTTCCCGTTTATCCTTTAATTCTCTCCCTCATCCCTGGGGCTGGGGGAGGGGGAGTGAACGACTGTAGGGGGGTTCAGTTGCCGGAGCGGCCTAACCCACGACAAAAAGTTTTGCCCATTCTTGCAGTTTGGTTAAGGAACATATGTAAGACTTGTTCCTGTAACACAATAGTTTTTTATAGGTGTTGTCATGGTTTAACCCTGTTAGGCAGCTAAGTCTCACACAGCTGCTCACTCCCCCACCTAGTGGGATGGGGGAGAGAATCAGAAGGGTAACAGTGAGAACACTCGTGGGTTGACAAAAAGGCAATTTAATAATTTTTTTAAAAAAAAAGTAAGAGAGACATAGAAAGCAACAAAGAGAAAAAAAAATTAACACCAAGAAACACAACTGATGCAAAACCAAAAAAATTGCTCACCACCAACTGACCAATGCCCAGTCGGTCCCCAATCAACAGCAGCCCTGCCCAAACTCCACTTCCCCAGTTTATATTGCTGAGTACAATGTCATATGGTATCCCTTTGGTCAGTTGGGGTCAGCTGTCCCAGCTGTGTCCCCTCCCAACTTCTTGTGCACCCCCAGCCTACTTGCTGGCAGGGCAGTCTGAGAAGCAGAAAAGGCCTTGATTCTATGTAAGCACTGCTCAGCAGTAACTAAAACATTCCTGTGTTATCAATGCTGTTTTCATCACCAATCCAAAACATAGCCCATACAAGCTACTATGGAGAAGATTAACTCTACCCCAGCCAAAACCAGCACATTCTCCACCCCTTGTTCCATACCATTTATGTCATGCTCAGGTCCCACACTATCCAATACATCCTCATTAACCACCCCACACCCCCCCACACCCCTTCCTGTCCTTTGATATACATACACAGATATCATTCCCTTAGTCTATGGGCAACCCTTGTGAAAAGTCTGTAAAATGTCCATTGAGTTCATTTAGTCCATGACTTTGGGCTCCATATCTTATGGTGGTCACTCAGGACAGGAGAGGCGGTGTGTTGTGTGGAGTTATTTGGCACCAAAGCCAGCTCAGGCCAGGTCACTGATGCGCTTGCACTGCTTCTTGTGAGGCTTGTCCTCCATTGGTTCAGGTGGTTTCTGCTGTAGTAGTTCCTATAACATGCAACTCAAATCATGGGTTACAACAATTTAAAGGTATATCCATTACATTCCCCACCCCTACTCCCTTTGGACTGGGCCATAGAGTTTAACATTGCAATGAATTCCTCCCCTTGCCTCTAGCCTGGCTAGCAGCAAGGAGTTCCTGCTACAATACCTTTGACATATGGCAGCCACAGCAGTGGTGACATACAGCATCATGTAACACTGGCATCGTACAACTTAAAACATGGGTTATTTTCACCCAGGATTAAATCTCCTTGAGGTACACATTGGACTTCCCCATCCTTACGCATTACCCACCAACTGCACCCAGATCCTTGAGCAAAAGCAATCCCACAAATGCGTTTGCCTTTTCCCAAGGAAGGAATAACCCAGACTGTTTTTCCCAGCTAGTTCCTTATATGTACTATGGGGACCTTATCTCCTTCCACAGTGCGCAGGGGTTTTGATTGTGCAGGGCCAGGTCGACTGGCAGATCCTCTAGTGTTGACTAGCCAAGTGGCTTCTGCTAAATGTCTATCCCAGTGCTTGAATGTCCCAGCACCCATTGCTCTCAGTGTAGTTTTTAGCAGTCCATTGTATCATTCAATTTTCCCAGAGGCTGGTGCATGATAGGGGATGTGATATACCCACTCAGTGCCACGCTGTTTGGCCCAGGTGTCTACGAGGGTGTTTCGGAAATGAGTCCTGTTGTCTGACTCAGTTCTTTCTGGGGTGCCGTGCCACCATAAAACTTGCTTTTCAAGGCCCAGAATAGTATTCTGGGTGGTGGCATGGGGCATGGCATGTTTCCAACTATCCAGTAGTCGCTTCCACCATTGCAAGCACACGATGCTGGCCATGGCAGATTCATGGTAGTGTGATATAACCAATTTGCCAGGCTTCCCCATATTGATATTTCAGCCATCATCCTCTATATCAAAAGGGCTTTAGCTGCTTGGCTTGTTTGACTATGGTACATGTTTTGCATTCATGGATAACCCGTGCAGTGGTGTCAATGGTCAGGTCCACCCTTCAATCACAAGCCTATTTGCATGTTGCATCCCTTCCTAGATGTCCTGATGTGTCATGGGCCCATTGAGCTATAAATAGCTCATCCTTATGTTCCCAGTCCAGATCCACCTGAGCCACTTCAATTCTAGCAGCCTGGTCCACCTGCTTGTTGTTTCAATGTTCTTCAGTGACACAACTCTTGGGTACATGAGCATCTACGTGACGTACTTTTACAACCAGGTTCTCTAACCAAGCAGCAATATCTTGCCACAATTCAACAGCCCAGATGGGTTTACCTCTGCACTGCCAGTTGCTCTGCTTCCATTGCTGTAGCCACCCCCACAGAGCATTAGCCACCATCCATGAGTCAGTATAGAGATAAAGTACCGGTCGTTTTTCTCATTCAGCAATATCTAAAGCCTGCTGGATGGCTTTCACTTCTGCAAACTGACTTGATTCACCTTGTCCTTCAGCAGTTTCTGCAACACATCCTGTAGGACTCCACACAGCAGCTTTCCACCTCCAATGTTTTCCCACAATACGACAGGATCCATCTGTCAACAGGGCATATTGCTTCTCATTTTCTGGTTTTTATTATACAGTGAGGCCTCTTCAGCACAAGTCACCTCTTCTGGCGACACTCCGAAGTTTCTGCCTTCTGGCCAGTCCATGATCACTTCCAGAATTCCTCGGCGGGCAGTTTCCTAATCAAGCCCGTTGCATTATCAGTGTGACCCACTTACTCCATGTAGCATCAGTTGCATGATGCTCTTGCTTTTAGCTAATGGTGCTGCTGCCAGCATACATCAGGCCTTAGCATGAGCTGTGTGTTAGCCAAAAATCTGAGCAGGAGTTGGGTGAACAGTCACACTCCCCCTTTGAACATCCAGCCCAGCACAGGCAATTGAGGTGTCAAGAGGAGCTGTGCTTCAGTACCAACTACTTCTGAATCGGCTCAAACTCCTTGATATGCTGCTAATATTTCTTTTTCAGTTGGAGTGTAATGGGCCTCAGATCCTCTATATCCCTGGCTCCAAAACCCTAGAGGTCGACCTCGAGTCTCTCCAGGTGCTTTCTGCCAGAGGCTCCAGGTGAGACCATGGTCCCTGGCTGCAGTGTAAAGCATGTTTCTCACATTTTGTCCTGTCCGGACTGGCCCAAGGGCTACTGCACAAACTATTTCACATTTAATTTGTTCAAAGGTTTGTTGCTGCTCAGGACTACATTTGAAACCATTCAGCACCTCCCCCTCTGCTGCCTCCCTTGAGGAAGTTGTAGACTGTGATGAGGTTACCCCTCAGCCTTCTCTTCTCCAAGCTGAACAAACCAAGTGACCTCAGCTGCTCCTCATGTCTTGCCCTCAAGACCTTTCATCATCTTGATCGCCCTCCTCTGGACACACTCTAATAGTTTGATGTCCTTCTTATACTGAGGTGCCCAAAACTGCACACAGTACTCGAGGTGGGGCCACACCAGTGCAGTGTAGAGTGAGACAATCACCTCCCTCGACCGGCTAGCTATGCTGTGCTTGATGCACCCAAGGACATGGTTGGCCCTTTTGGCTGCCAGGGCACACTGTTGACTCATATTCAACTTGTGTCGTGGTTTTAGGCTGATCCAGCAACTAAAACTCACACAGTCTCTCCTTCTCCAGTCAAGTAGAGAGGAGAGGAAAAAAAAAAACAAAACCAAAGGGACTGAGGGTTGAGACAAGAACAGAGGGAGCACCCACCAACCATGGTCCCGGGCAAACCAGACAGGGCTTTCTCAAAGCAAAAGAGTTTATTAATGATTACTTAGAAGGACAAAGGGAAACAAAAACCGATTACTCGAGAGGACAGAAAGAAACAGAACCAGATCTTAAAACCGACACCTTCCCCCCCCCCGCTTCCTTTTCCTCCCGGCTCTACCTCCTCCCCCCAGCAGCGCAGGGGGCAGGGACTGGGGGAGTGCAGGTCAGTTCATTCCGTGCTGTTACTGCTGCTTCTTTCTTAAAGGAGGAGGAGTCCTTACACCCTTTTCCCCTGCTCCAATGGATCCCCTACCCACGAGGAAAAATCCACAAACTTCTCCAGCGTGAGTCCAGCCCACTGGAAACAATCCTTCCCCACAGATTGCTCCGGTGTGGGCTTTACCACAGTCTCGGGTACTTAGGGAGCTGTAGCCACTCGCTCCGGCGTGGGTCATCACGCAGACTCCAGATGCCTCTCTGCCTTGCCGTGCACCCCAACACGACCATCCTCAGGCTCAGGCATCTTCTCCCCACGGGCTGCGAGTGGGTCTCTGCTCCACCGAGGCCGTCCTGGTTGCAGGGGGGCCGCCTGCTATCTCACCATCAGCCGCAGGGGAAACTCGGCTCCGGCACACCTCCTCCCGCTCCATCCTCACTGACCTGCTGTCGATGCGGCTGTTTCTCTCAGATCTCAGTCCTCTCCAGGTGAACTCAGCCCAGTGGGCACCCCGGGAGTGGGGTGCCCCCGAGTTCCCCAGCTGGCTCCGCCGCCGCCATCCTCCGTGGGCGGCGCCGGCCCGACGCAGGCAGCTGCCCGGCCGGGAGCCAGGGAGCGGGGGCAGTGCCCTCCTCCCTTCTCTGCTCGATCCTGGGCGAAGCACCTTTTCTGGTTCCCTTGTCCTGACTTAAATAGGGCAATTCGCAGAGGCGCCCTATTGGCTCAACCCCGAGGGGGATGGCAGTCTGATCTGGTGGCCAGAACTAAGCCTAACCCGGTTCCAAAACCGGGGAGGTCGCAGGGAGCAAAATCCCTCTCCTGCCACCAGAACCACCCCCCCCTCCACATCAAATCATGACAACTTGCCATCAACCCAAGCCCCCAGATCTCTTTCCAGGGGGCTGCTCTCCAGCCTCTCGTGCCCCAATTTGTACGTGTAACCAGGATTACCCCATCCCAGGTGGAGAATCCGGCACTTGCTCTTGTTAAATTTCATATGGTTGGTGATTGCCCAGCTCTCTAGTCTATCCAGATCTCTCTGTAAGGCCTCTCTACCCTCCAGGGAGTTCACAGCTCCTCCTAATTTAGTATCATTGGCAAATTTACTTAATGTATATTTGACTTCTGCGTCCAGATCATTTAGAAAAACATTAAAGAGCACTGGCCCTCCAATTGAGCCCTGGGGAACCCCACTGGTGACTGGCTACCAGCCTGATGTCACCCCATTTACTATAACTCTTTGAGTCCGACCCATCAGCTGATTGCTCACCCAATGTATTATGGACTTGTCTAGCTGTATGCTGGACATTTTGTCCAGAAGGATACTGTGAGAGACAGGATCAAAAGCTTTGCTAAAATCCAAAACCACCACATCTACTGGCTTCCCTTGGTCAACTAGCTGGGTGAGCTTGTCATAAAAGGAAATTAAGTTAGTTAAGCAGGACTTTCTCCTCGTGAACCCGTGTTGGCTATGACCAATGACTGTGTTGTCTCTCAAGTGTTTTTCAATAACTCCCAGAATAGCCTTCTCCATAATTTTACCAGGCACTGAAGTGAGACTGACAGGCCTGTAATTACCAGGTTCTTCCTTCTTACCCTTCTTGAAAATTGGGACAACATTTGCCAGCTTCCAGTCGACTGAGACCTCTCCAGACTACCAAGACCATTTAAAAATAATGGAGAGATGACATGGCCAGCTCTTTCAGTACCCTGGGATGAATCCTATCGGGCCTCATAGATTTATGTGCATCCAGCTGGAGCAGCAAGTCTCAAGCAAGTTCAGGCTCGGCTGGGAGTTTATCATTCCCCTAGTCACGGTCTTCCAACACAGGAGCTTCACCCTGTTCCAGTGCAGTCTGGATCAGTCCATGGCAAATGGTAGGGCTGCGTTTCCATCCCTGGGGCAGTTGATTCCAGGTGTACTGGACACTCCTCCAAGTGAAAGCAAACTGTGGCCTGCACTCTGCTGCCAAAGGGATCGAGAAAAATGCATTAGCAATATCAGTTGTTGCGTACCACTTGGCTGCCTTTGAGTCCAGTTTGTATTGGAGGTCTAGCATGTCCAGCATGATAGCACTCAGCTGCTGCGTGACTTTGTTCAGACCATGATAGTCTGCTGTTAGCCTCCACCCTTTGTTAGATTTTTGCACTGGCCATATGGAACTATTAAAGGGTGATTGAATCATACTGATCGTTTCTTGGGTCTCCAGTTGCCAAATCAGCTTATGGATGGGAACCAGGGAGTCTCAGTCGGTGTGATATTGTCGCCGGTGCGCCATCCTGGTAGTAATCGGCACCTGCTGTTCTTTAACTCTCAACAACCCCATAACAGAAGGATTCTCTGAGAGATCAGGCCAGCTAGACAGCTGCTTAATCTTCTCCATACTCAAGGCAGCTATACCAAAAGCCCACCGGTACCCTTTTGTGTCCTTGAAGTACCCTCTCCTGAGGTAGTCTATGTTAAGGATACATGGAGCCTCTGGACCAGTCACAATAGGATGCTTTTTCCACTCATTCCCTGTTAGGCTTACCTCAGCCTCCAACACAGCCAGCTGTTGGGATCCCCCGTCACTCCAGAAATACAGATGGATTCTGCCCCTTTGTAGTCTGATGGTATTAGGGTACACTGTGCACCAGTGTCCACCACAGCTTTATACTCCCGTGGGGCTGATGTGCCAGGCCATTGAACCCACATAGTCCAGTAAACCCGGTTGCCCCTTTGTCCTGGTTTTGACTGGGACAGTTAGTTTTTCTTTTTAGCAGCTAGAAGAGCTCTGTGTTTTGGTTTTAGGCTGAGACTCGTTATGAGAAGAATGTTGATAGCGCACTGATGTTTACAGTTGGCACTGAGACCTCAAGGACTTTTCAGCTTCTCATGTTTTGCCAGTGTGCAGGAGTACAACAGGCTGAGGAGGGAGCATGGCCGGGACAAAGGGCCCACAACTCCCCTTATGATTTGAACTTAGGATTGAGGGCCAAATTGGCCAATGGAGTATTCCATATCATGCAGCGTCATGCCCACTATATAGATGAGGGTTGACTGGAAAGAAGGACCTTTTGCTCTTCTGGGGGCTCTCACTCTCGGACTCTTGGAATGCTATCTCTCTCTCTCGCTGTCTTTTCGGGCCTCTCGCCCATCCGGGATTGCGGTGTCGGGACTTATCTGTTTTGGGATCGTTAGTCCGGGACGGGACAGGCCTTGGTCACCGGGTGGTGAGCAATCGCATTGTGCATCACTTGTTTGTATATATTACTATCATTATGCATATATATATTCATATATTAGTAGTAGTAGTAGTATTAAATTGTTCTTATCTCAACCCATGGGTCTCTTTCCCTTTGCCCCTTTAATTCTCTCCCCCATTCCCCAGGGGTGGGGGAGGGTGAGCGAGCGGCTGTGTGGCCTTTAGTTGCCGGCTGGCCTAAACCACGACACCCTTTCGCCTGCTTGGCCAGAGGCAGGGCCCCTCTATTCCTGGTTGGAGTATTCATTACTTGATTTTTGTAACTGCAAACCAGAAGTTCCTTCATCAGGGTCAAAAGTACGATTGGCCCTTCTACTCTGCCCAACAGACACTGGAGCAGTAATATTCCTGGATGGCTGCCTTTTGGCTGTTGTTTTTTCTTGTAATTCCTGTACTCGAGCTTCTAGTCTCAAGGAAGACTCACCATCTCTCTTCCTCATTTCCTCCCCCTGGTCACACAGATAGAACCACGTAGTGTACGCCACTGGTACTTTTTCCCTTGAGCAGAAAAAGGTTGACTCTTAATAGCTGAGATATTGGTCGATATGAGTGAGGAAGAAGACATATCCTTTTTGAATTGCTGGAACAATTGTTGGGACAGTTTCTCCACAGCTGAGACACAGGTCTGTAGGGAGGAAGTGAGATTCTCTTCAATTTTTCAGAGTTGGATGGCCAATCCATCCACAGTTGGTGCCTCCATGTCTGTCCAGCTCATTATCGCCAGGGTGTTGGTGTATGATGTCGGTGCATTTTGTACAAAATTTCACCACATGGACTGCATGCACCAGATTTCATTCGGGTCTTTGGATGCCTGGTTGTTGTCCAGGTTGCTGTAGATCACTTCCGCCACGGCTAATTCCCTCAGATACTGGATACCACCCTCAATGGTGGACCACTTGCTTCGGGAATTTGCAAGACCTTCCTTGATGGGATACCTTTCCTTCACACTCCACAGGAGTCGCCTCCAGAGGCTGAGGACTGTTGCTCCTTTTCCAAACGCTTTGTCAATGGCCTTATCTTTAGCAAGGGATCGTAGCTGCTAGGCTTCCTTACTATTGGCCCCAGTATCCCAGCATTGGAACAACCAGCTGATAATTTGCTCGCCTGTATGATGGTTGAAATCTTTTCACAGATCTTGCATCTCATTTAGGGATAGGGATTGGGTGGTTTCTGACTAGTTTATGATTTCAGTCTCCTCCCCCTCCTGTTCTTGTGACTGCTCTGCTGCAGAACAGGCTGCCTCTTCTGATTCTCCTTCCTGTTCCCTCTTAGGAGAAGTTTCTTCCTCCCTTACTAAATGAGTTGACCTCCACTTCCATTATTTCTTCTTGGCTATGACTATAGGGGTGTAGGAAAACGACCCAAATTGGGGGAAAATGGAAAAATACTGTTTCGCAAAGTTCAGCTCAAAAGCTGCAATATTAAAGGTAGCCTGAGGCAAGGTGCGGCCGTTGCTTCCAGGAACACAGTGCGGTTGGTATGAACAAAGGCCTGCCCTAGCTGAACAGAACGTGCAATATCCTTGAAGTGGGGAGCAGAGTGGTACGGAGGTATCACGGCTCGTCCCTACGCTCAGGGATCAAAGAACGGCTGGCAAGGTGTCCTGGTTTTAGCTGGGACAGAGTTAGCTCTTCTTTTTAGCAGCTAGAAGAGCTCCGTGTTTTGGTTTTACTCAGAGGCTCGCTCTGAGAAGAATGTTGATAGCAAGCTGATGTTTGTAGTTGGCCAAGGGCTTTTCAGTCTGCCATGTCCTGGCCGGAGTGCAGAAGCAAGGCGGGACAAGGGGGACACGATTCCACTTGTGATTTGTGGTGGAACTTAAGATTGAGGGCCAAACTGGCCAATTAGTATTCCATATCATGCAGCGTCATGCCCAGTATAAAAGTGAGGGTCAGCCGGAAAGAAGGGCTTTTTGCGCTTTGGCTCTTTCGCTGCTTTTGCTCTTTTGCGCTTCTGCGCTTTTGCTCTATTGCCTTTTTCCCCCCTCTCTCTTCCAGTACTCCCACTCTCGGAGTACTATCTCTCTCTCCCCCTCTCTATTTCGGGGACTCGCATTCGTCTGGGATTGCAGCTTCGGGATGAGACGGGCTTCGCATACGAGGGGGTGGTGAGCATCTACACTGTGTATTAAATCATCTGTATTAAATTGTTCTTATCTCAACCCACGGGCTTCCCGTTTCTCCTTTAATTCTCTCCCTCATCCCCGGGGCTGGGGGAGGGTGAGTGAACGACTGTGGGGGGGTTTGGTTGCCGGAGCGGCCTAACCCACGACCCAAGGCAATCAGGCAACTGTCAAGGAAGACGAATCGCAGCACTCGCCTCAATAACAGTGAACCTAGCCAAGCATTCACCTAGGCCATTTGGGCCTGTTAATATTTAACAAGTTGCCAAATGGCTAGCCTTTGGGTGAACTTTGTTCATTATAACGTCATTATAATACTAAAACACACCTCCACCTTGAAGGCTACCCGCCTCTGGGCTGCGACCACCCCTCACTGAGCAGGCGCTCTGAATTTCTTTTTACCTGTACCTTTAAATTGAAGTGAGAGAAATTTACACCAATCCTAACAAAGGTATGTATGACTAGAGTCGGTCAAGCTCCACCTAAAAGTAATGAAATGGTATAAAATGGCAAAAGACAAAAGGGGATGTCAGGGAGAAGACCCCCATCGAAACGTCTGGGATCAGTCGACGGGCTGAACCTCTCTTCTCCCCCCCATAGGGATGCCTATTGGGTAAGAACTCTGGGTTATGCGCATTTAGTTACTAACACCTTGCTGGCTACTTAGTATTATCACTGCAGTATTTTGATCAAAGTTGTTTGTAGTCAGTCACTATCACCGGCTATCTACGAATCTATATTCTGTCACGAATAAAATTATATATACATGTTTCCAGAAACTTTTGAATTATTATAAGGAGTTTGGACCATAGTACTACTGCTGTTAACCTATAGGTGGGCGAATCACCCTCCGACTAACTGAGGCTGCCAAGGGAAGGCAGGGGGAGTCGGACCCAAGGGTCTCATCGGACTTGGGGAAACCGGTATACTAGCCAAAATTATCTCCTGTCTATTGGTGATTGAGTCCCACGCTAAGGGTCTTGCCAGACTTGGGACGCTGATAGACCGGTCTTTTGACCTCTTAATGTGACAAGGGGTGACTGATATAGGTGAGGGTTGGGTCTCTGGTTTAGCCACAGTGTCTGTTTGTATGTCTTTGGATACAGAGACCTTCTCTTCTCCTTGAGGATGCTGAATAGTGCTCTGTAGTCATAGGCCAGGCCTCAGCACAGTGCAATAAGTTGTTGTCTTTGGAATAGCCAGGGCATCCTTTTTTCAAACATTCTATCGCTTCATATCACTTCATTCTATGATTCTATGATTCATCAGGATCCCGTGCTTATTCGGGGGTGAAGTCCCAGACCATTGGAGGTGACAACCTTTCTACGTACCTGCCCATATTCTCTCACATTCCTTGCCACCCATAACCACACTGCCTCAAGGCATATCCCTGGGTGATATTCCTAAATAGTTGGTTAACCTTAGACAAAAATTGAAAAAATATTCTTGAAAAGCACCAATAGGACTATTTTGGTTACTCAAAGATGTTCAAGATACTGAAGAGTTATTGTAATGAGGAGAAAACATCCTCCACACGGGAGAAGGTGATGAAGGTGCCATTCTGTGTTTCCTCCACCGAATGACTCTCGGGGGGAAAAAATGCAAAAAATGCAATCTTTAATTGTCTCCATGAGATGGTTCCCGATGCCAGGGACGGCATCAATGCAGAGCCCAAATATCAGATTAAGCTCAAGGCCAGTGCTTTTGTCATAATTCTCCCAGGCAAAACACCACCAAGTGCTACATGGCGAATTGCAAAAGCCGTCTTTAACATGTGTAGCAAAAAAGGGAGCGTGACACAGATCAGGTAAACCAGCATCGAGAACAGGTAAGTCAATATTGCTACCAGAAACAGTTAAACAGATTAATAATTATAAGTTCCCTCTAATATGCTCTGGTCAAATCTGTTGTTTTCTCAAATCTTTCAAGCTACATGTTTGGCACCAAAAAGGACTGCCATGATTTAACCCTGATAGGGGGCTAAGCCTCACACAGCTGCTCACTCACTCCCTCACCCAGTGGGATGGGGAAAGAATCAGAAGGGTAAAAGTGAGAAAACTCATAGGTCGAGATAAAGACAGATTAATAATTAAAAAAAAAAAAAGATAAAAAGAAAAAGAAAATAACAAAGACAAACAAAAAAAATCCCAAGAAAAAAAAAAACAAACCCAAGAAAAACAAGTGATGCAAAAAAAACCCCACCAAAGTTACTCACCACTAACCAACCAATGCCCAGCCAATCCCTGAGCAATGGCAGCCCTGGTCAACCTCCCTCCCCTCCCAGTTTTTATTGTTGAGCACAGTGTCATATGATCTGGAATATCCCTTTGGTCAGTTGGGGTCAGCTGTCCCAGCTGCGTCCCCTCCCAACTTCTCGTGCACCTCCAGCCTACTCGCTGGTGGGGCAGTATGAGAAAGAGAAAAGGCCTTGTTGGAGAACGTTTGTGCTTAAATATATATATATAAAAAAATAATTAATGAGCAATGCACTGGACAGAGTTCTGCTGCCATAAGCAGTTCTACAAGGAGTCTGCAAAGATGCATCGTGAGCTGATTCCATATATACACTTGCACCAGTACCAATCCCATGAGCGATTGCATGGGGCACCTCAGCATGGCCTTGGGTCCATCCCCCAGCACCAGCTCTTCTGCCTGAAGGTGACCATTCCAGGATGGCTACAAGACAATGCTGAGGCTGTTCCATATCTCATCACTGAGGGAAACTTCACTCCCTTACCTGGAGTCCTTCTATCTCTGGCATTTCTGCTTCCAGCCGGTTTAACCCCTTCTGCAGTTGGGCCTTCTTGCCCTCCATGCCAGATCATTCCTTGGTCACAAATTACCACCGCTGAGCAGTTACAATTTGAATTTCCCCTTCAGAGCATCCCTCTCAACCTTGCCACATAGACCAAATTTTGAAGTCATATAACACAAGATCAATTTCAAAATACTAGGAGACAAGAGATGGACACCATTACTGGCCAGTACATGGCCAGTACAGCTCTGAAAAATTAAAAAGATACAAACTATTTAAAATTTTGTTATAGACCATTTGAAGGCTTCAACATTTTCCTTTTCCAAAACGGAAACAGTTTCGGTTGTTAAATCCTAAACATGTTAAAAAACCAAAACCACTACAAAACCAAAACCAACGACGACAACAACAACAAACAAAACAAACAAACAAAAAAAACCCCAAACCCCACACGTCCTACACTTAGAAAAGTTACATTTTTCAGAAACCATCCATTTCTGGTTGTCCCTTCCCTAATCATTCCAATTTAATTTCACTTTTTAATTTTGCAAAGAAAAAAAATGTTCCCATTTATTTAAAATATTAATTTATAATGGTGTATGGAGGTTTACTTATGAAACTGTGGAACTGAGTAACGCTTAAGTTACTGGGGTTTAAGTGACCTTCAGTGGAAAATAAGCTTTTAAATCATATACATTCATTTAACTACTTAACAAACATTTGGTCTTTAATAAGACCACTGCCTTTATAGCTGGAAGTCAAGTGAAAAATGAAATTTTCTTCTCTCAGTAACATTACCATCAAGCTGATAGAAGGTCTTTCTGATTATTCTTTCTGGGCTTTCACAACAAGGAAGGAAAAAGGCTTCATCTCAAAAATAAAAAAAACCCCACACACCACGCTACGTAAGATGCCGTAAATGGGAGAGAAAATAAGCAAGACAGGTCATTTGACTCTGTAAATAAAGACACAATTCTCACATTAATTGCCCAAAACAGCAACTTTGTTCCAATAATCAGACACTTAAAAGAGAGCATTCTCTAAGCACTACTAGCTCTGCACTCAAGCCTTGATGTATGAATCTGACTCCAAAACAGATAAATCAGGCATCAAGTACTAATAAAACTAGCCTTTCACTGAAGGTTAAACTACCTTCCTGGCTATGAATAAAAAAACCATTACACATCTCCACATATTTTTAAGCAACAGAAAAAAGAAACAAAACAAACCCTCAGTAATTTGACGTTTGAGGCTCTCAGATCACTGGTGCTAATCATGAAGTGCAATTAAAACAGCTGAAAATTTGAGCATTCAGGATCAAATTGGGGCTTTTTTGTTATTTGTTTCCAAAGTCCACAATTCCCTCCCTTCTGAATTGGTAACCCGTTTGCTCATATTTCTGTGTATCAAGTAAATTAATAAAGGAGATCACTTCTCCCAAAACAGCTGGTTTAGCCCGGCCGGCAGCTAAGCCACCATGAGGTCACTCGCTCACTCCTCTCCCTCAGTGAGGTGGAGAGGAGAAAAATGTAACAAAAGGCCTGAGGGTCGAGATAAGAACAGGGAGGGATCACCCACCAACCATGGCCCCGGGCAAAATGGACTCAGTTTGGGGACAAATCAATTTAATTCGTTAATGCCTCTCCAAGCTGCGGCACTGCAGCCATCTCCAGTTGGGTAGCGACAGCTCAGCATGGACATTCGCAGAGGCACTGATTGGCTCAGACTTGGCCTGAGGGGATGGGGAGGGTCTGACCTGGCCAGAGGCCAGTCTGACCAGTTTTTGGAGACGAGGAAGCTTTTCACAACTACTTACAGGGGCCATTTCCGCAGCCCCTCCCGTAAACCCAGCTCAACAGCTTAAAAAAAAAAAAGCTTGTAAAAATGTTGTATTCACTGATGGGCATGACACATATGCCTTGAAAGTGACATTAAAAAAGAAAAATAATTCACCTTATTTCACACCTATGAACTCTAATAATCATCATAATCAGGAAATGGTAAATTAAAGCAGTTGTATACAGAAAATTACTGTGCACATAGTTTTTGACAAGAGCTTGTAGAAAGAATCCTTGTGTGACTGAAAAATTTTAAACTCAGGCATAAGAATTTCAACAGGACAATCTGCCTTTAATATTTGCTACAGTGTTTTACATAAATTTCTTTCTTCCTAAATACCCATGTAAACTTCCATTTCTGAGGTCAAGCTCATCTTAAGAATTTAGTAAGAGTAAAGTTGAAAATATGCGCTCCGCGGTGTTCAACAAAATAACCTTCCGTGTTCTAGCCATCAATAGCTAGATAATCTAATTTTATTGAGAAAAAAAAATAAAGTTCTTGTGGCCTTTGGCACAATGAAATACAAAGCAAGAGAGGTACAGCAGGAGGACAAGAAAAAAAATAAAAAAGAGAATGTATTGGAAAACACCAAGAAGGTAAATTATGAGGGGGGGGGGGGGAAACAAATGAGATTAAGTTAATGTTTTAATTTTTAAAAAAATATGCAAGTTCATCACTTAAAAATAACAAATAATGAAGAGAAGAGAAGAGAAGAGAGGAGAAGAGAAGAGAAGAGAAGAGAAGAGAAGAGAAGAGAAGAGAAGAGAAGAGAAGAGAAGAGAAGAGAAGAGAAGAGAAGAGAAGAGAAGATTTCAGTTGGAAGGGACCTATGATGATCATCTAGTCCAACTGCCTGATCATTTCAGGGCTGACCAAAAGTTAAAGCATGTTATTAAGGGCATTGTCCAAATGCCTCTTAAACAATGACAGGCATGGGGCATCGACCACCTCTCTAGGAAGCCTGTTCCAGTGTTTGACCACCCTCTTGGTAAAGAAACATTTCCTAATGTCAAGTCTGAACCTCCCCTGGCACAACTTTGAACCATTCCAACGTGTCCTGTCACTGGATACCAGGGAGAAGAGCTCAGCACCTCCCTCTGCACTTCCCCTCCTCAAGAAGCTATAGAGAGCAGTGAGGTCACCGCTCAGTCTCCTTTTCTCCAAACTAGACAAACCCAGAGTCCTTAGCTGCTCCTCATAGGACATGTCTTCCGGCCCTTTCACCAGCTTTGTTGCCCTCCTCTGGATGCATTCAAGGACCTTCTTAAATTATGAGGCCCAGAACTGCACACAGTACTCAAGGTGAGGCTGCACCAATGCTAAATATAGAGAGATAATCACCTCTTTTGACCAGCTGGTTATGCTATGTTTGATGCACCCCAGAATGCAGTTTGCCCTCTTGGCTGCCAGAGCACACTGCTGACTCATATTGAGTCTGCTGTCAACCAGCACCCCCAGATCCCTTTCTGCGGGGCTGCTCTCCAGCCACTCCTCTCCCAGTTTGTACTTGTGTCTGGCATTGCTCTGTCCCAGGTACAGAATCCAGCGTTTGTTCTTGTTAAATTTCATGCCATTGATGATTGCCCAGTGCTCCAATCTATCCAGATCCCTCTGCATGGCCTCTTGTCCCTCAAGAGAGTCAACATCACCTCTCAGTTTGGTATCATCAGCCAACTTACTAATGGTGCATTCAACTCCTGCATCCAGAGCATTGATAAAAATATTGAACAGAACGGGCCCTGGAATTGAGCCTCAAGGAACATTGCTAGAGACTGGATTGCCAGTCAGATTGTTGTCCCAAATATGAGTTCTTTCACCCGGTGTGCAAAAAGCCGATCTGCACACAGTCGCGATATTTGCTTTATTCCAGTTCTGCGCAGAAAAGGGGTGCTAGGTGATAATTCACAAAGCTAGCACACCTTTGCAACAGTACAGAGAATATTTATACTCCTAAAGTTGTGCAATTAATACATTATTCATACTTCAGCCAGTGTCATTGATACTGATTGGCCTACTCATTCGACGCTTCCATTTAAAGGTATAGAACACAAATATTTTACTGGGCATCCTCAGAGAGGATACTCATTAGCATGGTAAAACCACCCCTCTATGGGAGAAAAAGCCTCCCATCATGCTAATGAGTAAAAGCTCAGTGTAAGTTCAATCTTGACAAATTTATCTTCGTATTTCTTTCTTTGACGGATTTATGGTGCCATCCTGTCCCCCTCCTCAGGGTTATTTTACAGAGTTTGAGTAATCCCTTCTGTTTTATCTCCCTCATTTCTCCAACAGGGTGTTGTTATTTTTAAATAACAACACGGATATTGTTATTTATAAATAGGACTGATTTGTTTTAGGTCTTAAAAATGGCAGTGTTTGGGTATATATGTACTTTTCACTCTAGTCAGCCAATGCAATTTTTGGGAGAGATAAACATGTAAAAAGTAATTTTTGAACTACTCCCAGTTTTATAATCAAAACTATTTTCAAAGTATTCAAAAATTGTGAATACTTTTGTTGATTCATAATATTCAATCTCACCAAAAAAAATTTTTTTCTCTGAGTGCTTCAAATTAGTTCACAAGTATGCAGAATAGGTTTATTATTTTCAAATTTCTTCTTCTCAGAAGTATTAGTGTGCTTAAGAAAAGTTTTCTTTAGGTAAAGACTGAAAGACACTGAAAAACAAAATCTGTCCAAACAGTGAAAAGTTTACTGAATTGAACTAATGAAAACCAGAAGAAACAGAATCTGCAACTTTACACTACAATACTTGCTTATGCTGCTATCTCTATGCACAGGTACACAGCATGTGGATGTAAATAATATTGACTTAATATCCACATGACACTTCTAGTTCAAGAAATTAACGGACCAACTGCACTTTTTTTTTTTTTTCATGTAGAGAACTTGCAAATGTAAATACTTCAAATCTATAAATACTGGATGTATTGGGTCTGACTAGGAGGGAGTTAACTTTCCCCATAGCAGCCCTCATAGTTCTGTGCTTTGTATTGGTAGCTAGAAAGGTGTTGGTAACACACCAGTGTTTTGGCTACTGCTGAGCAGTGCTCCCACAGCGTCAAGGCTGTCTCTTCAACACCCCTTGCCCCCAAAGGCCAGTAGGCTGGGGGTCGGCAAGAGGTTGGGAGGAGACATAGCCAGGACAGCTGCCCCAAACTGACCAAAGGGACATTCCATACCATATGATGTCATGCTCAGCAATAAAAGCTGAGAGAAAGGAAGGGGGGGGGGGACACACATTTGTTATTCAGGCATTTGTTTTCTGAAGCAACTGCTACAAGTCCTGAGGCCCTGCTTCCTGGGAAGTGGCTGGACATTGCCTGCTGATGGGAAGTAGAGAATAAAATCTTTTTGTTTTCCTTTGCTTCTGTGTACAGCCTTTGCCTTTCTTTGTTAAACTGCCTTTATCTCGATCCATGAGTTTTTCATCTTATTTTCTCCCCCTATCCTGCTGAGGAGAGGGAGTGAGAGAGTGGCTTGGTGGGCACCTGGCGGCCACCTGGTGGCTAGCCAAGGTTAACCCACCACACTGGATTTTCTTAAGATATTTACCAATCATAATAAAGTATTGTAAGTTTCAATGGAGGCTTGTTTCTCCTACTAACTGCAGCAGTCGTGTTTCTGACCACAACTAGTCTAAAACATTATAGAAATTCTATTGAAACTCACAGTAATATTGTCACTAAGAGAGAACTTTATATTGGTCCGTGCTTGTGACATCACACCTATGTCCATGGCAAGTGATAGCAACATTGTTTTTACAACAGAATCACAGCTAGCCAAAGATCAAACTTTGTGCCACAGTACTAAATGGCTTACAACTCGTGGTTCCTCA
The DNA here is from genome assembly GCF_009769465.1 of Tauraco erythrolophus. Classification (NCBI taxonomy): domain Eukaryota; kingdom Metazoa; phylum Chordata; class Aves; order Musophagiformes; family Musophagidae; genus Tauraco; species Tauraco erythrolophus. Next base: position 21,437,090 of record NC_141497.1, read on the forward strand.
CAACTGAAATGGGGGGGAAGTCAAATTTGTTAATAAAAGAAAAAAATGCAAAAATATATGGATTTATAACCAATAAAATGCTGAATTAGTTGAACAAGACCCTCATAGTGTCACAGTCCAATACTCTTTGACCAGGTTCTTTTAGATATTCCACACAAGGAAGTTTTAATATATAATGCCAAATTTACTTATTTGAAGATACTTGACATTGCATGGGATTTCGATTTAGCAGTGATGCAGCAATATACTGAAATCACAACAAAAGCACAATATAGTGATTGAAATATACAGTTGGATCACAATACAAATACGATTCCCATTACCAGTCTCTATATGCACACTGTCACAATGCTGGGTCTCCCCAGTTGCCGGGAAGGAATACATGGGTTGAAGCCAACTCAGACCCATTGCTCTCTGCTAAGTTAATTTTGTTGTTTGTTGTTTGCTCAGTTTTTATACTCAATGTTGGGGCTGAGCCACATATACATCCCCATCCTCCCTCCCGCTCCGCCCACTGGTCTGACTGACTCAGGAAGATAATACTCTCTATTGATTAACTCAGGGAAGGCCATTTACACAACCAGTTGACCCACTCAAATGATACAGTTGTTTATCTAAACCAAAGGACACACTCACACACCCCTAGTCAGTTTCCGTCTGCGTTGAGCTAAGTTCAGCTTCCTTTATGCTTCCTACTGTTGGAGTGCAGAAGAGACTGCACGAAGAAAACCCTGTGCAAATAGAGACTGCAGCTCAAAAGTTAGGCCTCAAGGGCAGAACGCCCTTGAAGTTAAGGATAAGAAAACTATGCTGTATGATAAGGGAGTAGTGTTTGCTTAGAGCAGAGCTTCGCTAGGCGGGTATCTGTTTGAAATAAGCTGTTAAATATGACAAGCGTATGTATCATCCAATAATGGTGTAGAAAAGGTGTGGTCTCAGGATTATTGGCAAATACTGTCTATATAAGCAATAAGAACTGCGCAATAAACGAGACTTCCTGCAGCTAACTCATATTGAGTCGTCTCAGTACTTCTCCAAATCCCTTCTCCGCATTATGGCGCCCGAACAGGGACAGGAAGAATGAGCTGGACTCACTATCGTTTCGCTCGGGACATCTATTACTTGTTTTGAACGAGTGTTATTTTAGCGGAGAAGGGACGGCGACTTCAGGCGGCCTATAGGGGAAAGCCGGGCGGATCTACATACAGGCAGCCTATAGAGGAAAGCCGGACGATTCGCGGGGTCCACATTCAGGCGGCCCATCGGGGAAAGCCGGGCAGATCTACATTCAGGCGGCCTATAGGGGAAAGCCGGACGATCTGCGGGATCCATTGTCGCAATTGGTGAGAAGCTTCTTAGAGGAGCGTGGATTAAAACTTGGAAAAAGATATTGGCCCCCCCTGATTGCAGTGGGGTATGCAAAAGATATTATCGGGAAACACGAAGAATTAGGAACCAAAGGAAAGAAGAAGTAAGCGACTGAAGAAAAAAAAATAAGCGACACCTGCCTCAACAGGAGGAGGTAAGCGACTGGGAACAATGGGAAGCACGGCTTTAACAGAACATAAGTCTGTAGTTAAGGTGTTGACAAAGTGCTAGAGAAACCAGCACTATTAACAGTTCTGACTTGATAAAACTCCCGGTACTCCTGGTTTGGGTATCAGCCCATGTACCGGAGGCAAACTCTTCAAATATATACATGACAAGGACTTGGGACACTGTGATAAATGAGTGAGTCCCAAACAGAACTCCAATCAAAGTTTACAATTTATTAAGCGAATAAAAGCAAGCAAACAGCGCTGGGTGCACCGGGAGTCTCCGCTCCACCAAGACGCACACCCGCCGTGGCAGTTTTTCTTGTATTTATACAAACATATTCATAGCCCCCCCAAAAAGGTCATTTTTTTCCCATGAGATCATTTCTATAGTCCCCGCCTCAGGATCCGCCTCAGGCTCCTCCTCGACACGCCTCCTGATGGTCGTGGGCCTGGGTCTTCAGGATGAAGGCCGGAGGTCTTCCTCACTGTGCACTTTTCACCTCTTCTCTAAAATTCCCGATTTGGCTGCGTTTGCAGAACCAAACCGGTTCCAGCCTGGTCCGTCCTTGAGTGGACATCTGGTTGTAGTTCTTGTTAGTCCTTATCTTGCCCACATAGGCTAGTTTTTGTCTCCCTTCCTCCCTACAGATGTGTGGGTCCTGAGTTACGACTTTGCTGGCATCTCTCTTATCTCTCTCACCAACCTCCTCCCTGGGCAGCCAGCAGGGACTGAGACTTCACACTTTAATTAAGGCAAGCAATAATTCATACAGCAGTTAGTGTAGCAGTTAGTATTGAGTGTTTAAACAATTAACTTGTTAGTATTTAATATTTAAACAATAACTAATATATACCTTCTTATGTGATTTTGTTAGTATTTCTATATTCCCTCTGTCACCCCCCCCCCCCCCTTTTATTAGATCAAGTAAATCCTTTTACTTGCATAAGTTTCCCGATTGATATAACACTTTGTGCACTGAAAATATACACACCAAACCCATATGTACAACAGTGTCAGTAGCAATATTAAAGCAGCTGCAGCTATTAACAGTATTGTCACAGGATATTTTAAATGACTGAAAAATCCTGGAGCTGAAGGTGACCACCTGAAGAGAGTTTCCCAGCATCTATGCTCTCCATCCTTTTCTACCTTTTCACCATTTCCTTTTATCTCGTTTTGCATCACGATGAACTGTCACCAGAGCTCTTTGCCCTGCAGTGCCAGAGCATCCTGTGTATCACTCTGGCGGTCAGCAGCATCATGAGGAATTTCGCAAGTTTATGTTTTTGCATTTCACAGAGATCTTAAACTAAGATAATCACTTCTCTTAAATAGGCACACCCCGCTCCTTACCACCATATTGACACGAATCAAAGGAACGTATTTCACAATCCCTCCTTTTCTTTTTTGATGGTATTGATTCGTGTTTTTGTTTCCAATCGTGTCAACACTTGCTGAATAGGTGTCGGTCCCTTGGCTTCTTTTGTTTTTATTACTAACAGGGAATGAGTTTTTCCTTTTTGTGTTTCCGAATTAACAGGTACTGCAGATATCTGCATTCCCTGTATAGCCGAATGTACTAGCCTAATGACACAAGGTATCAAACATGGAATTATTAACAATCCTCCGAATATTCCTAGTATAACTATTCCAATTTTGGTTAGCCAATCACCATTCACGAAATTTCCAAAAAATCCCCCTAATTCTCCTAGATTGATTCCATTCCAAGTTTGAACTGGGACGTGAGCTACTTTTTTCATTTCCTTTACAAGTTCATCTATAACTTTTCCGTCATCATCAATTGCCAAACAACAATTACTAAGATTAAATTTTCCGCATACACCTCCTTCTTGTGCCAACAAATAGTCCAAGGCTAGGCGATTCTGATACAAAGCCGTTCTCATTTTGGTTTGTTGTTTAGCAATTAATCCAAGTGCATCCCCAGTTTTGTTTACTATTATCTCCAGCACTGCTTGTAATCTTATTATCCTATTCAGCATATATATTGGAGTTCTGTAACCCCAAGATCCATCTTCTGCCCAGGTGGCTGGTCCATAATAGGAAATAATTCTTTCAGGTGGCCATTCATTATCTTTCCAATTCCCAATTTGTAATTCTCGTTTTTGGCGCATTTCTCTTAACTCAGTAGCTTCTGCATATACCTGAACTCCCAATTGCTCTCCCCGACTCATGGGTAACAGAAAGAAACCGGGTCTTATAGTTCCCAGTATGCAGGATCCTGTCCAATTTTTTGGCAAATATGCATAGGCTAGTTTGCCACAAATCCAATAATGTCCTTCAGGAGTTTTCCACCCGTTTGGTATATTTGTCCCATCAGTCCAATTTCTAAATCTCCTATTCATCTTTAGTGGGTTTCCCCACTTGTCCCACTTATTTCTTGTTTCATTCCATAAGTATCCCCCTTCACATTCCAGGTTACCTACTTGCCTTCCACCATCTTTTAAATTTTGCCAACAGCTCTTTCCAATTATACTTGTTTGGAGTATCCATTGTTGCTTTCTGTTACCTTCTGTTGTAATGTTTTCAGTCTTCCATATTCGGGGATCACTTATGTTACTTTCCATAGCTTCCCATGGCCACCTATCACCTTGATTTGTTCCACCACAAACATAACAGTTGGTCACATGTAACGACTTAGCAATGTTTTCACCAAGATTCACAAATAAATTCTTAGTCATTGTGGGAATTTCATATTTCACCCCTGTTTCCATTTCATGATAGAATGAATTAAAGAGTAGCTGGTTTTTTACTGGTTTTCTAGTCTTTTCTTTATATTCTATGAACAAGCTGATCCCAGGATCCTTTCCTGAGCCATCAATCTTTAATCCCAGCTCCGCTCTCTGTTGTTTCCATTTGCCTAGGTTTATGAGAGTTAAGGTAACAGGATTGCAAGAGTGAGCTGTACAGTTGGGTAGAGCTTTTTCTTTGACAATTTTTGCTTCAAGGCCTGTTCCGGCACAGAGTTGAGGCCATCTCCAGCTAGAAGCCGTGCTCCAGCAGGCACAGGCCCACATTCCACCTCTCCCCCATACATGATTCTCACAAAAGTATGTATCCCTATCTATACTTTCATATCTGTTGGGATAACAATAAGAGGGCCTATCCTTAGATCCAGGGCAAAGGTATTTTTCACAATTGCTATAATATTTTCTCCACCTTAAATCACCACAGTTGGTATAGCGGTCCTCATCAATGGCGGCACAGGCATCAAAAGCTATCGATACTGAGGCGTTTAAATTGGTTAGTTCTTTACTTTTTCCAAGTAATTTTCCGTCTTTAGAGTTCGTCTTTACTTCTATCCAGTATAGATATGGGAGCTCTTTTGGATCATAGCATATAATTTCGTTCTCTTCCTTACATAAGGCATACTGGGGTTGGTTATGAATGCAAGTCCCGATTGTTCGATCTTTACAGTCGTAGGCAGTGTGGTACACCAGGGTTTGAGAGCTTACCCGCCCCCTCCTGGTAGTGACCACACATTGATTGCAATTGTTTGCTGCAGCCTGAGTCAAGAAACTCACCCCAAATAGGGTCAGAAGAGGTCCGGTAAGGGCCATAGTGGCCGGCGGTCATAGCCCGAAGGGGTTGCAGCCCTCGGCAGACCTTCTAAGCCGCACCACTGATTCCCTATCCGGTCTTGCCCTCTTCTCACTGGGTTATGCCACCGGATGAGTTCTTGTCGGTTATAGCGACAATTATTGGTTTCGCACTGGATACACCAGAAGCTTAAGCTATTATGTAAATATTGTTTTTCTTTTCTTGTCCCTCTGACCTCACTGGGAACACTTAGTTCTGATAAATAGTCAACACTCTCCACACAATGTACAGGCACTAATACCAATCCCTTAAAAAGAAAAACTATTTTGGGGTATTCCTCTCATATATTCTTTTTTATTTTATTTACAGGGGCTACTACAAAATTCCCACAAAAACTTATCTCATATTTTGCAATGAAGGTTTTTTAAGTCTGTTTTATGATCAGCTTGGTGTCTCCCGGTTCAGATGTTATTTTCCACTCCTTCACTGGACCTTTCACTCGCGACGCGTGTGTCCATCCTTTTTCAGCAGTTCGTACAGCTGTTTCTGTAGTTAACAAGACAAGAAAAGGTCCTTCCCAGATGGGAGATAAGGTTTCTTCCTTCCATGTTTTTATCAAAACATTATCTCCCGGTTTTATTTGGTGAATTGCAAACCCTAAAGGTGGTGTTTGAGCTATCATTCCAATTTCCCTTAGCTCTTTCAATCTTTTTCCAATAATGATTATATATTTTTGAATACTATGATCCTCAATTGCTTTGTTTCCCAAGGGCATTCCTTGAGAATAAGGCATACCATATAACATTTCATATGGTGATAATCCAGTTTCACTGTGTGGTTTTGTCCTTATATTTAAAAGTGCCAAAGGTAAGCACTTTGTCCAAGGCATTTGAGTTTCTATCATTAATTTAGCCAATTGTTGCTTTATTGTTTGATTCATTCTTTCTACTTTCCCTGAACTTTGTGGATGCCATGGGGTATGGTATTCCCATTGTATGCCTAGTGATTGACATAATAATTTTACTATCTTTGAGGTAAAGTGCGTGCCCTGATCGGAATCAATGCACTGGATTATCCCATACCTAGGTATCAGATGTTCTAGTAAAATTTTCACTACCATCTGTGCCGTAGCTCGTGCTACAGGGTAAGCTTCTACCCATTGTGTTAGATGATCCACTATTACCAATAAATGTTTTATCCGTCCCACCTTAGGCAATTCTGTAAAATCCACTTGTATTCTTTCAAAAGGTCTGTAAGCTGTTTTTCTTCCTCCCACAGCTATTTGTCGAAACACCCTTTTATTTATCTTTTGACAGGTTAAGCAACCTTGTGTAATTTGTTTTGCTGTTTCAAAAATTCCAATACAGCCAAATTGTTTAAGGAAATGATCACTTAATGCCTTTGTACCCCAATGTGTTTGTGCATGCAAGCGTTCCAATATTTGTCTGGCATATGCTTTTGGCAGCATTTCCCGTCCATCGGGCAGTGTCCATTTCCCTTGCTCTAATTTTACTCCTATCTTTTCCAATTTTGCTTGTTCTTCAGGGGTAAACCTTTTTTCTTTCTCCCTTGTTTTTTCTTCGTCACTTGTGTCTTTTTCAGTTTGTGCTACATAAATTCTGGTAGTTTGAGTCCTTAAAGCTGCCTCCTGTGCCTCCTTATCGGCTAAGTTATTTCCTCTGGTTTGGTAATTTAATCCTCTTTGGTGTCCTCTCACATGTACTACTGCTATCTCGTTTGGTTCCCTTAATGCTTTTAAAATTTTTACTATTAATTCCTGATGTATTAGATCTCTCCCTTGAGTATTAATTAAGCCTCTTTCTTCCCAAATTTTTCCAAAGGTATGGACTACCCCATATGCATATTTAGAATCTGTAAATACAGTCCCGCTTTTTCCTTTCAATAACTCCAGAGCCCTATATAGGGCATACAGTTCACAAGCTTGGGCTGACCATGATGGACTCAGAGGTCCCGATTCTGCTAGCTCTAAATCCTTATTGATAATTGCATATCCTGATTTCCTCTTCCCTTCCACTACTCGGGAGGAGCCATCTATAAACAATACTTCTCCTTTGTCTAATTCAGTATCTCTTAAATCTGGTCTCACTTTAGTCTGGGTTTCAATTACTTCTAGACAATTATGTTGTAATTCCCCTGATGGTTCTCCAAACAGGAATTGTGCTGGGCTTTGAGCAGAGGTCACCCTCAGCTCTAAATCAGGGGAGTCAATTAGTATTGCTTCATATTTCAGGATCCGACTATCTGTTAGCCATTTTTCTGCTTTTTGCTGTAACACACTTCTAACATTATGCGGTGTGTATACCTTTAAAGGAGCACTAAAAGTAATTTTTCTGGCTTCTTCTATTAATAATGCTGTGGCAACCAGAGCTTGAAGACAAGCAGGCCACCCTCTGCTTACAGGATCTAATAATTTGGAACAATAACTCACGGGTTTTCTCATTCCTGCCCAGTCCTGGGTAAGGACTCCGTATGCTGTCTGATTTGATACATTAACAAAAAGATAAAAAGGTTTTTCTAAATCCGGGAGGCTTAACACAGGTGCTTGAATTAAGGTCCTTTTTATTTCTTCAAACTTTCTGTCATCTTCTGTAGACCACTTAAGTTGGTTGTTAGTCAATTTTTCATATAAAAATTTTGCTTTTTCACTGTAACTTTCGAGCCATGGTCTACAATATCCTAATAGTCCTAATATTTGTCGAATTTCCTTTTTAGTTTGTGGGGGTCTTAAGGATAAAATTCCAGATACCCTGTCAGGATCTAACCTTTTTTTTCCCTTACTTATCCAATGTCCTAGGTATTTCACTTCCTGTTCTACGAACTGTAACTTTGATCTGGATACTTTCAATCCCTTTTCTCCTAAAAAGTTTAACAATTTAACTGTGGCTTCTCGGGTTTGTTCTTCAGTTTCTCCTGTTATTAATAAATCATCCACGTATTGTATTAGTTTTGTCCCTCTTGTTAATGTGAAATTTTGTAATATTTTTTCTAGAGTTTGTCCAAATAGATTTGGTGATTCTGTAAATCCCTGTGGTAGCACAGTCCATCTCAATTGTTGTTTTCGTCCTGTTTCAGGATCCTCCCATTCAAAAGCAAAATAATCTCGGGATCCTTCATCCAGAGGACAAGCCCAAAAGGCATCTTTCAAATCTATTACACTATACCAAGTATATTTTGGGGATATATGACTCAGTAAAGTATAAGGATTTGCTACTACAGGGAATTTGGTGATGGTTCGCTGATTTACGGCTCTCAGATCTTGTACCATTCTATATGACCCATCCGCTTTTTTTACAGGAAGGATGGGTGTATTATAAGGAGACATGCATGGTTCCAGAGTTCCTTTTTCCAAAAGTCTTTCAACAACAGGTTTTAATCCTTTTCGACCCTCCATGGGTATAGGGTATTGTTTGATTCTAATCGGGCGATGTGGATCTATTATTTGGACACTTATAGGGTCCATTTCCACTTTTCCAGTGTCCCCTTCTTTGTACCACACCGAAGGGTTAATGGCTTTTTCATCTTCTTGTGTCAGAGTATATAATTTGATCTGCAATTTGTCTCCTTGGCTTTTAATGCCCAGATTTAATTTCAAAATCAAATCCCTTCCTAACAAATTATGTTCTGCTTCAGGGAGCAGAAGTAAGTCATTCAGGCATATTTTTTTTTCTGTTTCTATTTCCACATCTTTTAAAACAGGTACTTTAAAAGGTTCTCCTTTTGCCCCTATTACTGTCATACAATTCTTCCCTTTTTCTATTCCTTTTGGCAATTTTCGAATAGTTGATTTTTCAGCCCCTGTATCTACTAAAAATAGAACCTCTTCCTTATGGGGACCTACTGTTAATTTTATCAAGGGCTCTGTTGATGTTGAAGTCCCCAGAAAATACAGCCCCTGACACCCCTATTCTTCCCTAAACATTTTTTTATCTTGCTCTTGCTTATGGCAGTTTTTTTGAACATGTCCCTTCTTGTCACAGTAGTAACAAATGGGAACTGTGAATTTTTTTCCAACTGACTGCCTCCGGGGTATGTTTTCTAATTTCTTTACTTCCCCAGACAGGGCTTTATTCCTCTGACTTTCTCTTATCGCTGCTACAAAGATTTTTGCTTTTGCCGCTTGTCTTTCTTCATCTCTTCTAACATAGACTTTTTGGGCTTCCCTAAGTAATTCCTCTAATCCTCTTTCCTGCCAATCTTCTAATTTTTCTAATTTCCTTCTTATATCCTTCCAGGATTTAGCTACAAATTGTGTTCTAAGTAATGCGGTCCCGGCCACTGTATTCGGATCAATTCCTGAATACATTTGTAGGCTTTTTCTTAGCCTCTCCAACCATTCTGTTGGAGATTCATCCTTCCTTTGTTGTTCATTAAATGCTTTATTAATATTTTGCCCTCGGGGAACCGCTTCCCTTATTCCTTGTATGATCAACGTTCTCAGATCCCTCATGTTTTGTCTCCCCTGGGGTTGTTGATGATCCCAGTGGGGATCCACATTAGGCCATTTCTGGTCTCCCGGGGGTCCTGCTTGATTTTGTCTTTCCCAAATTCTCATTCCAGCTTGTCTAATCATTCCTTTTTCTTCAGCAGTAAATAAAATCCCTAAAATGGATTGTATTTCTTCCCAGGTATAGGTATTAGGACCTAGGAATTGATCCAATTTTTCTGCTACTTCGAGGGGATTATCCAATAGGGTTCCCATTTCTTTCTTAAAATTTCTTACGTCTGTGGTATTTAATGGGACTGCTACGAACCCTATACCCCCCTGATTGCCTCCGAGAGGGACCTCTCGTAAAGGGTATAAAGAGGCTCCCTTGGATACGGCAGTCTTACTTCTTGTACAAGCAGCCGGGGGTTTTTCCAGCTCCGGTGCTGTCGGTGGAGGTGGCAGAGGTAGAGACCGTTCTGATGGGGATATTACGGCCACCGGGGGGGAAACCACCACAGGAGGCGGATTGTTAAGATATGGTGGCGGTAAATTATCCAGCGGCTCCCATTTATCGTCTCCTTTTTTTCTTTGCTTTTATCTCCTCTTTTTTCCTCGAACTTTTTATCCGTTTTTAATGTAAGTATTGGGGCTGAAAAAGGACCTGGAGTCCTGATCCATAATTTTGCATATTCGCTTTCCTCCTGACTGAAAGGTTCTTTTGAATTAACATATATATTTAAAGCTTCGCAAATCCAATCATCAAAGGATCCAAAAACGGGCCAGAAAACATGTGGCTTTAAAGGTTTTTTTGGCCATGTAATCATACAATAGTGAACTAATTTTGATTTGTCTTTTTCTTTTAAGGGGCCCCTTTCATCCCAATTTCTGATCATTAGTCCTAATGGACTTTCTACCGGTATATCTGGTAATTTGCTCCCTTTTTCCTGATCCTGGGTCTTTGACTTGTTTTGACCCATCTAGGAATTTTACTGTGGCAATTCCTACAGCCCTTGGTTGCTGGTATGAATGTGTGGCAATTCCTACAGCCCTTGGTGGCTGATATGAGTGTGTGACAATTCCTACAGCCCTTGGTGGCTGATATGAGTGTGTGACAATTCCTACAGCCCTTGGTTGCTGGTATGAGTGTCTGGCAGGGGGTTAATGATCTATCACCCACCCACGACTCCTATAGGAATCGCTTCGGTCCTTCACCGGCCAAGTCCCTCGCGGGAGATTGGAACCGCGGTTAGAAGACCTCCGCACTCGCTTCGGAACTACGTTCCGTCTCAGTCACACTCTTACACACACACATACACACACAGGCAACCGTATCCCACCCAACCGAACGATCAACGCCTTAAATACTTACACCTCCGTCGTCTTCTCACGACTCCGTCATTCGGATTGTCGTTCGGGATATAACCGAACGGTGTACGCACGGTCAGTTCGGGATTGAACCAAACAGTATACGCACACCACAATCACACACGGCGTTACTCACAGCTCCGCTGTCTTCGTTTGGGATTATACCAAACGGTCGCTCGGGTCTGCGCGCAGAGAATTACGGGCAAAACAAAACTACTGAAGCCGGCAAGGGAGCTGAGCTCGTATAAAAATAAAATTCTTTGCTTGCTTCTATTCAGGTTCAGGATGGTGTCAGTCCCGACCCAACCCGATCAGGAGTCACCAAAAAAGTAAACGGTGAGGCGCCTCTCCTAGATCAGGTCAGATTTCAGGAACTAAGACCATCCCGGACGAGCCCCCAATTGTGATAAATGAGTGAGTCCCAAACAGAACTCCAATCAAAGTTTACAATTTATTAAGCGAATAAAAGCAAGCAAACAGCGCTGGGTGCGTCTTGGTGGAGCGGAGACTCCCGGCGCACCCAGCGCTGTTTGCTTGCTTTTATTCGCTTAATAAATTGTAAACTTTGATTGGAGTTCTGTTTGGGACTCACTCATTTATCACAGACACTATAGACGTTAAACTTTGGCGTGCAGCCACCCGTGGGGATGCTGCCGGCCTGGAAAAGTCATCATCGAATCCTTTTGATCCAGGGCCCCGAACGAAAGACAGACTTATTGCTTTCCCCCTCTTCCAACGAAGTCGGTACACCGGCACCCCCGCGCCGCGCCGCCCACCGCGCCCGGCGGCGCCCCGGGAACGCCGCTGCTGCTGCCGGCCGGGGCCGCGGGCGCGGCGTTGGCCTCGGCGCTGCCGCTCGTGTGCGGAGCGAACCGCGGCTGGAAGGGACGGAGACGCGCTGCGAGCCCCGCTGCGCCGGTTCGTTTGCAGCTGAAGGTCCCCTCGGCGGGAGGGGTCGGCGGCGGTTACGGAGTGCGAGCGGCCGGAGCTGCGGCAACAACAACAGCGACAACAACAAGGGGGGGGGCCGGCACAGGGCTGCTGGGTCGTTGTCGCCACCCCCCCCCCCCCCCCCCCCCCGCCCGGCTGAGGCGAGGCAGGGCTGACCCTCCGCCGCCGCTGCCCACCCCCCCCCCGCCGCTGCTGCCCCCCCACCCGTCGGCCGCGCCTGGAGAGCGGCCGCTTGGCCCCGCTCCCCCGCCCGGCTGAGGCCCGTGGCCCAGGTTTTACCAAGAGACAGCACATCTTAACTTGGATCATCTCGATCGGCATAGCGGGAAATAACTAATCCTCTTTTGTTCCAGCAATTTCAACAATTAATATCAGTGTTGCAAAACCGTAAACATGCATATTCCATTGTACATCTGCGAGCGCACACCGCGCTGCCAGGGCCTATAGCAGAAGGGAACAGGCGAGCTGAGCCTCTCACGAGTGCAGCTCTTGTACCAAACTCGCTCATGCAGGCAAACATCTTGCATGACTTCTACCATCAGAATGCTAATGCTATTAGGTGACAATTTGGTATAACAAGAGAGCAAGCCCGCTCAATCGTAGTAGTAGTACCTGTCAAAATACGATCGTGCCACCAGTGAATGGTGTTAATCCTCGTGGTTTACGCTCGCAGGAACTTTGGCATACACTTCTTATCAGACATGTATTTTGTCATCATAAGATATTGACCATGTTGCTGGTATTTCTTACAATCCTACTGGGCAACCGATCATAGAATACGCACATGGTACTTTGGAGAATATGCTTTTAAAACAAGAAGGGGGAAATCTCCCAATGAAACAATAGCTAAAGTGTTATAGGTGTTAAATCTCTTAAATCGAGAGCTAAATATTTTGGGATGAATAAAATGTCACACATGTCAAAATCAGGCACAGGCAGGGTTACAGCAAGTGGCTTTCCAACAACTGACTGAATTGGCTAAGAGAGCATTAAGACATGTCCCTGATTTTTGGGACAGGGGAGGCTTCCTCTGCTTCCATTCGGCAGGGAGCACAGGAACCTTATGAGCATTTCCTTGATCAGCTACAAATGGCAGTTCAGAGATAAACAGAAAATCCGGCTACTGCAGATGTGTTGGTATTCCAGTTAGCCATTGAAAATGCTAACACAGACTGCCAACGAGCTCTTGATCTTATCAGAAATCGGGCAAAAACGATTGCAGATTTAGTAAAGGCGTGTCACAATGTGGGCTGGGAACACTATAAAGCAGAGATATTGGCAGCTAAATGTTTTGGTCAACAGTAATCACTGACACGTTGGTGCATTTAATTCCTACTGGTGTCTTTGGTCTTATATCACAAGGATTATGTGCACTATTGCTGGGACGATCATCCACCACAAAATTAGGATTGTTTGTACTCCCAAGGGTAATTGATTCTGAGGAAAAAAAAGCCAAACAAACAAACAAACAAAACACCAAAATGCTAGTAACTGCTTCTGCAGGGCTATAATAGAGCTTAGCAGGGTATTCCTTCGCATATAAGGGGAGATCCATGTACTATAGGGACTTTAAGAATGTATTTCCCTAACACCACCATGAACCTAAGTCATAGACACACCCAGAATAGGTGCAGCACGCATGCTTATGATAGCTAGTGTGATTCCAGAGCAGAATTTTGGGAACCAGCTAAAATCATTGCAGCTTCAATATTTGCACCAGGAGTTGGAGTGGCACAGGTGTTAACTACACTGAATAAGTTGGGTTGTTGGCTTGCAAAACAAATTAATGCTACAGCTTCTGCTTTATCAATGCTCTTAATTGACAGGATGGTTAAAATCTTTAGTAAAGCAGACATTATATTGCTAGTAGTTCTTTTATGCATAGTAATAATCACCCCCTGCCTATTGTCATGCTCCCAGCGAACGGTACAGAGTACGGTTCATCAAGTAATGGTCATAGAAAAACAAAAAAAGGGGAATTGTGGCATCATACACACAGTTACAGTTGGGGTTTGACCTTGATGATTTAAGCCTGTGCTCTTTTCTGAAGTTGGGAAACACCGATAAAGAGGATGAGAAAGATAAGGGAGTGTGAACAGCTGGTGCAGGGAGTGTGAGAAGTTGACATGGGGAGTTTGGGAAGTTGATATAGAGTGTGTGAGAAAATGATGTTTAGTTTAGCAAGTAAAAAATAGCTCCTTTTTAGGCATAGCCAATAGTAAAGTTAAAATAGGTGCGTGCACTATTGTTTGTACCCAATCACAGCTGGGTAAGGGGCGCGTGGACACATCGTGGCCAGAGTAATAATCTATAAAAGCTGCCTGTATAACAACAATAAAGGTCACTCTGCTATCACAAAGAATTTTGGACACAGACAGTCACAGCTGCACAGCCTCCTTTAACAGTAATCATTAATGGGAAGGCTTTTCTGGCCTAGTTGACACAGGGGCTGATGTATCTATAGTGAAAAATCCTGACTGGCCGCCCTCTCGGCCTCTGATACAAGCCCTGGCAGCTGTGACTGGAGTAGGTGGAACACAGATCCCACAGCAGAGTGCACAGACCTTGTTAGTAGTAGGCCCAGGTAACAAACAAGCTATTTTGAAACCATACGTTTTTGATGTCCCATGTACATTATGAGGTCGGGATTTGTTGAATCAGTGGAATGTGAGGCTAACCTCAAATTCTTAGCACACGTCACTGATGTCCAGCCCTGACTCAAGCTGGACTGGTTAACTGGCAAGCCGGTCTGGGTCGATCAGTGGCCATTAAAAGGCGAGCGGCTGGAGTGAGCTCAAAAATTAGTCAATGAACAGCTCAAATTAGGACATATAATTCCCTCCACTAGCCCATAGAATACTCCAATATTTGTTATCCCAAAGAAATCAGGAAAATGGAGATTTATGTTAAAAGATTTAAGAGCTATTAATGCAATCATTTCACCAATGGGTGCATTACAACCGGGTGTACCAAATCCTACTATGATTCCAGAATGTTAGCATTTGATGGTGATTGATTTAAAAGATTGGGTTATTTCACCTTTTTACTTTTTTATTTATTTACACCCTAAGGATTGTCCTAGATTTGCCTTTTCAGTTCCAGTGCTTAACAATGAACGACCCACGCAACAATATCATTGGATTGTACTGCTTCAAGGAATGATGAATAGTCCTACAGTTTGTCAATTGGTGGTAGATGATGCTCTCTGTCAGGTCAGACAGCAGATCAAGCTCAGCAGATTGTACGTGCCTGCCCTGACCGTCAACATATTGTGCCTTCAAATACTCCAGCAGGAGTAAATCCAACAGGTTTATGTGCCAATGAATTATGGCAAACTGATATTACTTATATTCAATCGTTTAATCGATCTAAATATGTGCATGTAACTGTTGATATGTTTTCTGCCTTTGTTGTTGCTACTGCTCACACTGAAGAAAACCATGGGAGTACCAAAGAAAATCGGGACAGACAGTGATCCAGTATGGTGCCTTTTTACAGGATTGGGGAGTGACTCACACTACCAGTATCCCTCATTCACCTATGGGACAAGCGGTTATTGAATGAATTCATTTAACATTAAAACAAATGCTTAAAAAAAAAAAAAAAAAAAAAAAAAGGGGCAGTCTTCCGTATATTTCCCCACAAGAGTTAAATTTATTAGGATAAAAATTTGTAGGTAGTGCCAGCAACAATCACGTTACACAAACGTGTTGTTTTTAGCGACAAGTATGCCAGCATAGTAAGCCTCCAAAGCCAAGCTGCTCGAATCTTGGGATGGCATTTTCCCTATAACGTCTTCAAAGATGGCAGCTGGACAGACGTGTCCCCAGCTAATGATCAATACAAAAGTTTTGTGTTTAAGGTAGACGGATATTGCGGATCAGGCCTGGGAAAAATTGGATTACGGTCTAATCAGAAAATTAGGCTCGGCGCTTGTGGTGCCCGGTCGTCATTTGATCGAGGCCAGCAAATTTTGCTGTTGTGGAATGGCGATGCTGCCAAGGAGTTACCCCCGGTGTTTTTCTGATTTGCAGTGACCGCGCTTGGCGGGGTATCCCAGGGAGTGCTTGTGGAGGGCCTTGCTGTCTTGGCCAGCTGGCAGTGTTGGTCCCTAGTTGTAGGCGGTGGCTGAATGTGCCACGCCGATTGCGCCGAGCAGGGGCAGGTGCAGGTCTTGCGTCTGGCTGCGGCGATGGGGTGCGGCTGTGGTCTGTGGCAGCGCGAGTCTTTGCATCTATGGTTGCGCATGGAGTGGCGGCAGCCCAGGCATTGAAGCAAATTGAGGATTTGGCCTGCTGGTCAGAAGGACAAGCAGGTGTCACCACTCAAATTTTGGAACGGCTACTACTAGACCAAAATAGTCTTAGGCACGCTATTTTACAAAATCATGCGGCTATTGATTTTTGCTTCTAGCTCAAGGACACGGCTGTGAAGAATTTGAAGGCATGTGTTGTTTTAATCTAAGTGACCACAGTGAGTCCATCCACAAACAATTGCAATGGCTTAAGGAGCATTCGAGAAAAGTGGTAGCAGAGGATGGTTGGTTCGATTCCTGGTTAAAAGGCTTGTTCGGCGACCTGTCGCCTTGGCTGTTAAGCCTAGTAAAAGAAGGCTTGCGATGGCTTATCATAATACTCTTATTACTGCTTGGCTTAGGAATTATATGGAAACTTATTCAGCGAGCTATTTCCAGTCTCATGCACAAGGCTTTCTTCATGCAAGAAAAGAAAGGAGGAATCGTTGGAGCTTGGCTTATAGCCAATGGACATGGATCATTAGAAAGATTGCACGAGGAAGACCATGTGTAGATAAAAACGCGAGATGGAGAAAGAGGGACCCAAGATTAGACAGATCAGACAGGGGTGACAGAGACGCAGAATGAGCAAAAACGGTTCAAAAGAATTGTAATAGAAGATTGCATGTTGGTATGTAAACTGTTTTTATGTTTTCTTATTGTTTGGTATATTACGTGTGTGAAAGTTGCTTGTATATATGCCTGTATATATGCTTTGTGTGTTTTTTCCAATCAGAAGGGAGCTACTGGAAGGAGAAGAATTAACTGGTACCGAATTAATGACAAAGAATTACAAACTAGACTTAGTTGTGAGCATGTAACTTTGAAAAAGGAAGCTAGGAGAAATATGTTACAACTTAAAAATCTGCTGTTAGCCAGCAGAGCACATACCTGGCAGCCTTGTTGCACGCACTGGCCACGCGTGCGGCAACGCCGTGTCAGTACCTTTTTCATAGACTCTGTTGAGGGTGTAAAAGGGATGGCTCAGAGCGGAGCGGAAGGAGGCTGCAGAGCACACTGTGTGGATAAACAGGGGACGCCCTGAAGGTGCCGTGCCTGCCTCCCTTCTCCGCGACGACCCTGCCGACTGACACCCTCCTGCTCAGTGGAATCTTGGATATAGTGGAAATAGTAAAGCCCTCGGAAAGGGAAGTAGTATGCTAGAAACTGCTTTTGCAAGGCTGTACCAAAACAACATGCTAGTAACTGGGGTTGCCAGCCTTGTGCGCAGGGTTTTCTTCGTGCAAGAAAAGAAAGGGGGAATTGTTGGAGTGCAGAAGAGACTGCACGAAGAAAACCCTGTGTAAATAGAGACTGCAGCTCGAAAGTTAGGCCTCAAGGGCAGAATGCCCTTGAAGTTAAGGATAAGAAAACTATGCTGTATGATAAGGGAGTAGTGTTTGCTTAGAGCAGAGCTTCGCTAGGCGGGTATCTGTTTGAAATAAGCTGTTAAATATGACAAGCGTATGTATCATCCAATAATGGTGTAGAAAAGGTGTGGTCTCAGGATTATTGGCAAATACTGTCTATATAAGCAATAAGAACTGCGCAATAAACGAGACTTCCTGCAGCTAACTCATATTGAGTCGTCTCAGTACTTCTCCAAATCCCTTCTCTGCATCCTACATTCTTTTCTGAGCTTCATGAGCACATCACCCTTGCCCATCTCCTCTGAGACTTCTTCCATTGTAAGGTTTCATTGATCACATAAATTTAAGCCAGACAGAAAAACTGAGCAAAACTTGGAAAATTTCAGGAAGGCAAACTGAAATCTGAGTCTAGTTAATTATTGATGATCCCACATATAATACAGAAAACATATTATTATTATTATCTGTCAACCAGCACCCCCAGATCCCTTTCTGCAGGGCTGCTACATTTGGTCTTTAATAAGATCACTGCCTTTATAGCTGGAACATAAGATCAACTGAAGTAATACATACATAACCACCAAAGTTGTTAATCCCATCAAATTGTACTGCAATGCTGTCTTAAGCAGCTTCCTAACTATCCTTCCATGTCTGTGAGCCATCCTCACCAGTCAAAAAGTTTTTTCTCAAGGTATTTCATGCAGTATCTGAAGTTTACCTCAAATTTTATTTATGTCCTTATTCCCAATTTTACATGTTATTGGTGGTAAAAATGATCTTTCTTCTCACTTTCCCATGTCCCCAACAATTGGTATAGGAAATGTACTTAAAGGTCCCTTACAGGTAGTTACTGCTGAATAAGTTGCCCCCGTATGAACTAGAAAAATCTACAATTTAGTTCCCCAACTGTACTGAAACCAGAGGATCTACTGGGGAGACTGTTAAATTCACCCCCGATTCCCTTCATTTAGAATAATAATTTCCCATCATCAGTAAATCTGCCTCAGGTGTTTGACCCCTCTTTTTGGGTGATCTTATTCCCTGATTCTTCAATTTCAGACGATCCTTTTCTCAACGTCCTTCTTCCCTACAGCATGCACACTGATTCTGCCCAATTGAGGCATTACCCGAGGATTGAGGAATATCTCCTTGACTTCTTCCCCTAGGAGCATTTCTTCTAAAATGTCTTCCTTTCCCTCTCTTTGAGGCATCTACTATTGCAGCAGCTAACAGACTCGTCTGCAATTTTCTAGCCTGTTGTGGGTTAGGCCGCTCCGGCAATCAAACCGCCCCCTGCCCCCCCCCCCCCAGTCATTGACTCACCCTCCCCCAGCCCCAGGGATGAGGGAGAGAATTAAAGGATAAATGGGATACCCGTGGGTTGAGATAAGAACAATTTAATACAGATGATTTAATACACAGTGTAGATGCTCACCACCCCCTCGTATGCAAAGCCCGTCTCGTCCCGAAGCTGCTAATCCCGGACGAACGCGAGGCCCCGAAATAGAGAGGGGCAGAGAGAGAGATAGTACTCCGAGAGTGGGAGTACTGGAAGAGAGAGGGGAAAAAAAAGGCAATAGAGCAAAAGCGCAGCAAGCGCAAAAGAGCAAAAGCAGCGAAAGAGCCAAAGCGCAAAAGCCCTTCTTTCCGGCTGACCCTCACTTTTATACTGGGCATGACGCTGCATGATATGGAATACTAATTGGCCAGTTTGGCCCTCAATCTTAAGTTCCACCACAAATCACAAGTGGAATCGTGTCCCCCTTGTCCCGGCTATGCTCCCCCATTATCCCGCCGTGCTTCTGCACTCCGGCACACTGAAAAGTCCTTGGAGTCTCACATCCAACCACAAACATCAACTTGCTATCAACATTCTTCTCAGAGCGAGCCTCTGAGTAAAACCAAAACATGGAGCTCTTCTTGCTGCTAAAAAGAAGAGCTAACTGTCCCAGCTAAAACCAGGACATAGCCTTATGCTTTTCTCTCTGTTTCTCCTTCTCTACTTCATCCTGCAACCGGACTAACAGCGTTTCCTCTCCTCTCACACCATTATCACTAATACCACTGCTTTCGCTCTCCAAATCCTGTTCTTTTTCTCTGGGTTTCTACCAACAATTGAACATCCTCCTCTTCCTCATTCTTCTTAACATACCCTTTTCCCAATATCACATGCAAAACACCACCTCTGTCTCTGTTTCTTTTGCACACTTTCAGTTAATGCTATTATATTACTTGAATCATTAGTTAACAATTTACACTTCTTTCTAATCTTATGCTCATTTCACAAAGTAAAAAACAAATCCACATATGGTATTTCATAGAATCATAGAATGGCATAGGCTGGAAGGGGCCTTAGAGATCATCTAATCCAACCTCCCTGCCATGGGCAGGGACGCCTCTCAACTAGATCAGGCTACTCAAGGCTCTGTCCAACTTGGCCTTGAACACCTCCAGGGAGGGGGCATCCACAACTTCTCTGGGCAATTTATTCCAAAGTCTTACCACCCTCGTACTGAAGAATTTCTTCCTAAGATCCAATCTAAATCTGTTCTCCTTCAACTTAAACCCATTTCCCCTTGTCCTATCAGTGGACACTCTTGTAAAAAGTCCCTCCCCAGCCTTCCTGTAGGTTCCCTTCAGGTATTGGAAGGCAGCTATTAGGTCCCCCCAAAGTCTTCTCTTTTCAAGGCTGAACAATCCCAGCTCCCGCAACCTGTCCTCGTAGCAGACATGCTCCAGCCCCTGGTTCATCTTTGTGGCCCTCCTCTGAACACGCTCCAACAGATCTATGTCTCTCTTATGGTGGGGACACCAGAACTGGACGCAGTATTCGAGGTGGGGTCTCACAAGAGCAGAGTAAAGGGGGAGAATCACCTCTCTCGACCTGCTGACCACGCTTCTCTTGATACATCCCAGGATGCGGTTGGCCTTCTGGGCCGCATGAGCGCACTGCTGGCTCATGTTGAGCTTCTCATCTATAAACACCCCCAAATCCTTCTCTTCAGGGCTACTCTCAACCCACTCTGTGACCAGTTTGTATTTGTGCCTAGGATTGGCCTGACCCAGGTGAAGGACCTTGCATTTTGACTTGTTGAAGCTCATGCAGTTTGCACTGGCCCATTTCTCAAGCCTATCAAGGTCCCTCTGGATGGCATCCCTCCCTTCCCTCAAGTGAGTCCACGGCACCACACAGCTTGGTGTAGTCGGCAAACTTACTGAGGATGCACTCAATGCCGTCATCCATGTTGCTGACAAAGATGTTGAACAGCACTGGACCCAGAACAGACCCCTGAGGAACACCGCTTGACACTGGTCTTCATGTAGACATTGAACCATTGACCACAACTCTTTGAGTGCGACCATCCAGCCAGTTCTTTATCCACCAAGTGGTCCATCTGTCAAATCCGTGTCTCTCCATTTTAGAGACAAAGATGTCATGTGGGACAGGGTCAAACGCCTTGCACAAGTCCAGGAAAACAACATCCGTTGCTTTACCCATGTCAATCAGCGCTGTAGCTTTGTCGTAGAAGGCCACTAAATTAGTCAGGCACGACTTGCCCCTAGTGAAGCCATGTTGGCTGTCACCAACCACTTGGTTATTTTTTATGTGCCTTAGTACAGCTACCAGGAGAATCTGTTCCATGATTTTACCTGGCACAGAGGTAAGGCTGACTGGTCTGTAGTTTCCCGGGTTGTCCTTGGTCCCTTTTTTAAAGATGGGGGTTATGTTCACCCTTTTCCAATCTGTAGGAACCTCACCAGACTGCCAGGACCTCTCAAATATGATGGCTAGTGGCCTAGCAACTTCAGCCGCCAGTTCCTTCAGGACCCGTGGATGTATCTCATCAGGTCCCATGGACTTGTGCACCTTCAGGTTCTCTAGGTGTTCCCAGACCTGAT